>NC_137468.1:93672726-94272726 GCF_964235325.1 Thermobia domestica
ATGCTATCGAGGTTCCCACGGTATCAACTCCTGCGCTATGATTTTCCAGTAGATAATGCTCGAGCGCAAGGTGGAGTTGCAATTGGCATCAATAACAAATTATCTTACCGACAGCATCAGATTCAGATTCCTTATCGACTTCCTGAACATCTTATAGCCACTATCTATCTACCTAACATAGCACTTACGATAGCAACAATCTATGTACGTCCCGGACAGGTGATACCATTCGAGTATTTCAGCCGTTTGTTTCAATCATACAGACATCTACTGATACTAGCAGACATCAATATCCATAGCCGCTCCGAGAGGGAAAAGAGACAGTTTGCTGACCATATAGCACTTCACTTACATGGTCACATATATCCCCTTCCGAAACACACCAGACCAAGTAGCCAAACTACACCGGATGTTGTTCTTTCTACCACTTCACTCATAGACAGGTGTCATATCGAAGTCTTGGATTGCATAGGTAGTGATCATTTACCGGTGAAAATAACAGTCAATGATGTACGTAAAAATATTTCTCATACCGCAGAACGCACTATATACTTATATGACAAAACGAATTGGCAGAAATATCGCTCAGATATTGACGCTGCTTTAGAAACTGTACGACCACCGGATACCGAGGAAACTCTTAACGCAGCCATAACTACACTCACCAAGGCCATCACCACCAGCGCACGTAACAACATTCCTACTTATCACGGTAAAACTTATCAGCCAATTTTGCCTCCGCAATATTTGCATTTAGTCAGAAAATCTCGTCATTATTATAGACAATATGAGCGTACTCGTAATCCTGAATATCTAACACAGGCACGTAGATGGCAACGTACTGTGCACAACTATATTGTTGCCCATAAACGGTTGACGTGGCACAACACATGTAATCAACTGAACGATGAAACTCATCCCACACGCTATTGGAAAAAGTTCCATCAGTTGACAGGACAGCAAAAAACAACAAGATATCCACTGTTTCAAAACAACGATCCTTTACATTCAGATCGCGATAAAGCCAACGCTTTCGCCTCTCATTTACAAGCTGTGTTCACTCTGCCTGTTGAACCACATCAAGATAGTCCTAGATTTTCTGAAAAAAACATCACTCAGTTATTACAACCGTCACCTACACATACCTTAGATGAAACTCAACCGTTAACAGTATCTATAACTTCTGATGAAATTCAGACGAGTATCAAAAGAAAACGTAATACAGCGCCTGGTTTTGACCAAATATCTTACCGACTTATCAAGGAATGTTCAGTACAGTTTTTTCTGCTTCTTGCAGTTATCTATAATTTTATTCTCCGTACAGGATATTATCCAGTTGAGTGGAAAGTCTCTAAAGTATGTATGTTCCTAAAACCGAACAAGCCTCCGAATTCTGTCAGTTCGTATAGACCGATACAACTAACTGCCACACTGGGGAAAATATTTGAAAAGATTCTAGTGAAACGTTTACACCCATATTTGCAAGACCATCAACTTCTTCCCACTTTCCAAACCGGATTTCGACCATCATATAGTATTAATGATCAATTGCTTCGATTAACGACTACACTTGTAAACCAGTATAACAGATCACTACCATCTTGTCTAATTTTAATGGATTTGGAGAAAGCATTTGATCGAATTTGGCACTATGGTTTATTTTATAAATTGCTAAAATTTGGACTTCCCCTTACTTACGTTAGAATAATTTTCTCATTCATACTCAATCGAATCGCATATGTCTGTATCAACGGTTCCATCTCCCATCCTATATTTCCATATACCGGGGTACCTCAAGGGTCCAGCCTGTCACCTCTTCTCTACATATTATATGCATCAGACGTACCAGTACCTGCTCCTCCTACTTATTTATTCCAATATGCCGATGACACCGCTTTCTTAACTCTCGGAACAACTATACAACAAATTAATAGAACCTTACAACTCACACTTAATAACTTTCTTGTGTGGTGTAGGAAATGGAAGCTCACCGTCAATGAAGAGAAAACTCAGACCCTTGTCATCATACCACCTAAATGCCGCAGTAAAGTTCACCGTAACCCCAATCGTCTTGATATCACTGTCGGAACACACAGATTAGAACCATCTAAATCAGTTACATATCTAGGAATAACGTACGATAATAAATTACAATGGACTGCTCACTTCCAGAAACTTGTGCTTAAAGCAAAAAATCGGTTGCAATTACTTCGCAGGCTAGTAGGACAGCATTGGGGACTAAACTCAAAATTGCTTATCAACACATATAAAGCGTTCATGCGCAGCATTCTTACATTTGGCCATATTGCTTGGTCTCCAGCTCAATCTAAGTTCTACAGTAGGCTCGAAATTATGGAGCGCCATGCAGTACGCTTAGCATACCGCATCAAACTACCATATCCCAACCGAGAACTATACAATCGAATAGACTTTCCACCACTTGTAGAACATATATCACTTTTACGTAAGCGATATATAGCCAAATGCCTAGAATCTCATAAAGATATTTTTCTGGACACAATCTTCATAGATTCTGAGCAGGATTCCTCTTTCAAATATTGTTATACACCGTTGAGTATATTGATCACACTTCACGTAAACAATCTTCCTATGGATCATTTTCATCGCAGATTCTTTCAACGACAGATCATTCATCAAGCCATCCCTCATCTTTTTCCATAGCTGCACTGTTCTCCCTCACCATTAATCTGGGCTCCCCATGTCTACATCAGTCTTGAGACGCCCCAAGACAGAAGAATAACATGCATTCGTTACTATTAACCATTTCACTGTGTTGTGGCGTATAAGGCACTTTCATCTCATCAATCATGATAAAGTAATTACAATTTCAATTATGTTCACCTTGTAGTCTTATATATCATTTATCATTATATACTATCACCTTTTCCAGTTATTTATTGTTAATTTTTTCCTCATGATATGTATATCTTTTCCACAGTTCAATATCATACAATGTTTATTATTTATGTTCATGCACATAGATCTATTTCAGCACCATTGAATGTACTCGTTCTATTTAGCACTAGTTATTTTCTTTATATCACATTGTCCAACTAACGTTGTTTATGTTTGCACTTGTTTTCAGTATATCACTTGCCGAGAGAGAGGGCGTAACCCTCTAGAGGCAGATCAATATGCAACTACTTGATGCTTCATGGTAATATAATGAATTATGTCCCATAAATCAATAAATACTTCAACAAAAATGCATATCCTATATTAAAACCTATTCCTTGTTTAAACTCAACTCCTCAAAAAAAAAAAAAAAAAAAAAAAATCGCTCGTAAATGTTACTGTAGTATTTTAATAGATAGTTAAATTGCCACACAGATGCCGGAGGAGGGCATATATTTTCAGAGTTAGTTGCTTGGCTTTTTTTAAAAGTACAAACTTCTAAATTCGAACGTAAAAATGAAGCGTTAAGGTTTTAGTATTTAAGTACTCGCACCCCCAGTTGCATAGCACTGCCCTAAGGAACATTACTGACATGCCTAGTACATTCCTGGCACATGCCAATGCCAAGTAAATGTGTCAAGTACATACACGGTACGTGATATACACATAATAGATACATTCCTCGGTATGTGTCATGCACGTACGTTTGGGCGGAAGTAACCTTATTCCTTACATGTGTATTTCACATGATTGCTCTATTCACGTACCTATCATGTACATTCCAATGTACCTCGAGGAACATTCTTTACACATGATCAGTATGTACTTGTGTTGGGTGGGGAGCAAATGCAAGCAGCTGACTGTCATTCGTGCTTCGCTGCAAATATCAATTGTGTGTCACAAGTATCTCTAAAAGTATGGTATAGACTGAGCCAGGTATATAAATGCTACATTTGTGGTACATAGTCGCAAATATCAATTAGGTGTAACAAGCGCCTAAGATTTTAGGTAACTGAAGCACATACTTACTATATGAATACCATATGTACCAAGTGCCGGATACCTAAAAAGTAGCTGAGACACCTAAGTGACACATGCCTAACATTCTTGTGCTGTTAGGGATGCTTCCTTTCGGAGTTATAGGCTGCAGAAAACATGAAAAAATGAACTTTAAAGGTCCATCGCTCCAAAGTTATGGAACTACCGCAGCACTCGCTGACAATTTTAAAGAGGCAGTTAGTGAGTACTTCAAATTATATGCCCGTAGGCAAACTCACGGTATAAAAATTGTTGCGTGAGTACCTTAGGATTCTGAAACATTGATTTTTGGATAGGTTATATCTTAATTCCTAACTGAAGTCTTTGCCCGACTACGGAACTATGGACCTTTAAAGTTTTTTTTCTTTTTTTTCATGTTTTCGGCAGCCTATAACTCCGAAAGGAAGCATATGTGCAACCAGGTTGTTCTATACTTTTTGTCTTATCTTGGTGGCAGAAATCACCTCCCCACCTCTTAAACGTTGTAATATATATATATATATATATATATATATATATATATATATATATATATATATATATATATATATATATATATATATATAACAACATGATTTGGCAATTTGCTTGCATAACAACTTCTTTATGTTCTTCAATTTACATAATTTGCATAATGTATTTAATTTACTAGGTTTTCTTCTGTTTCAGCTTAGAACTTGTCTATGCAGGGAGATACATGTATGTTCTACCAGCTGATTGACAGTGTGTATCATGCAGAAGATAAATGTAAGACGTATATTGTAAGGTTCCATGAAATGCAAAATAAACTAGACTTAAATTTAATTTAATGGAATACTCTTCCTAGCGTTAACCCTATGACCTTTTACAGTTTCCACAGTAGCTGTTCTCTCACACACAAAATAATATAGAAATGAGTTTTTCTTTCTCTTTGCTCCTTTTTTTCTTGTAGAAGAGTGAGCTATATTGTTGTTTCATTTCTAATGTAAAGCAAAGAATGGTGTTTATATAAAATACACAAGAACAGGTTTGGGTTTTTCAACGGTTAACAAAGCATAGACTAATAAAACTAAACCCTTATCCCTCCCCGATATTTTTTAAAAGGAGATAGAAAGCAAGAAATTAAAACAATACGAAAAATGCCTATCAAAACCTTTTTCTTTTTTGCTAAGATTAGGTTGGATATAAACTTCGATCCATTCAACTTTTCTGTTTTTTTTTAGGAATAACTAAAAAAACAAACTATCATAATCATTTATATTGCCATGAGAAGGAACGTTTTGAATTCGAGACGAGACGAGACGAGAAAGATAGCAATTCTCGTCTCATTTTGGAGATAAGGCGAGTAATTTCAGAAGTTCATCTGAGCAACACTAATACAAAAAAAAGTCTTAGATTTCAACACTGTTTTATTGTTACTTTTGTAATGGCCTCAAATTTTGTACGAATGTTCTTGTTTTCTTTTCATATATTCGTTAGTTGTAATTTAATAATATTTTAAAAATTATTGTAAAATTAGCTTATTAATTCAATAGGTAGAGCAATTATTCTAGCATAATGAAATTTGAACTTTCTCATACAACATTTTATTATAAAAGTTTTGATATATAAAAATATAACAATTCACTAATAGAAGTTCGAAGACCAAGACAACATTCTCTATGTAGATTCTTGTTGCGTATATGGCTGTCCCTATACCTAGGCAGCCAAGGGAAGGAAACTCCAGAGCTCCAGGCAAGCTAGAGTGTTGTTAGGATACCAAAGTTCTAGGCAAGTTAAGTGGTTGCAGTTAGGTTCTCCCAGTACTCCAGCCAAGCAAAGGGAGAGATTATGATCGCGCAGACCTTCAGGTAAGCTAAGCAGACAGGAAAACCACAGAGTTTCAGGCAAGCCAGGTGGTTATGATTAGGATCTCATAGTACTCCAGGCAAGCAAGGGTAATAGAGCTCAAAGCAAACTAGGTGGTAGGCAAGGAACCTCACAATTCCAGGCAAGCCATTCAAGCAAGAGAATTAACCCTGTACTGAACCATGCAACTGCATAACGTATTAAAGGCTCATAGGTCAATAATCAACCAAGCGGCGAACATGTGGCAATACTAATATTTGACAATTTTTTACCCACAGCAGGGGACATGTAGGATCAACCTTTACAGTGGTATATATTAGAGAACATTTATCAAATATCATTTCTGAACAATTCCCAAGTAAGCGTTGGACCAATGTATTCCTATCAAAGTTCGACTAGAATGCATCAAAGTACCCATGTCTTCTAAAAGAAAACGGGCTCTTATACTCAACTATATAGCCGAATAACGTGATAAACCGACATCAAAAGGAACAAATTACGTAAAAAAAACTCCAAATTTTAAATTTTGGCAACTTTATACCTATAAAAGTGAACAAGATTGACCACTCAAAATTAAGTGGTATATCTTTGGGTCCTAGAGAATATTTACCAATTATTATTGATGCCTTCCATTTCAACTCAGGCAAAAAAATATAAAATTGTACCATCACCATCTCAGATATTGTTGAAACTTTTTTTATAGCAACTAGACATGTTTTTAAGAGACCCGTATTTTTTTGTTTTGTCGAAAAAAATTTTCCCGCCAAGTAATGGGCCATCAAAGACGGGGAGTACAATTTATGAATTGTAGAAGACATGGAAAATGGTCAATTTCGGAGCCTCACCATTCGGCTATGGAGACAGGTAGAGTTATAATTCTTGTTGTGGTATGTACATAGGGATATAAATAAACTATATTTTATTATAGTTTGGTTTGCGCATGCGTATCTTTTTGTACATAAATTAACAAATGAACGTCAATTTATCTGAAAAGTCGAAGTTTGCGAATTTTTTTCGAGCACTTCCGGTTCGAATTTTAAAATTCTGTTTTCACGGTTGGTAAGACCTAGTTACCCGCTTTCCGAAAAAAAATTTTGTATCGCTTCTGTAGTCAACCGTTTTGTCGCAAAAAATTCGAGAAATTGTAAAATTTTCAAAAATCGCCATTTTTGGGCGCCATTTTCTCGAAAACACCATTTTTTAAAATTCTGAAATTTTGTCAGATGGTTCAACTTTACCTGAATAATAAACACACCAAAGATCATTCTCGACCAATGCTTCATGGATTAACTGCAGCCTTTTAAAGTTAGCGAAGTTTCGCTAATTTTGATGTCACAGTTAGCAACACTGGGAACAATAAAAGTGCAATGATTTGATTATGTTTGTGGTTCACATTCATTAAATGAAGAATAAATGGTTTTCTTGGTCTGTTTTTTTATTATTTTGATTAAAAAGGCTCTCTGAAATAGTAAAATGAGCCTCCCTATACTCCTCCGTTTTCTTAAACTGAAGTAATCTGAGGTGGAAATTACGATTACGAAACACACAAATTTCAAGTTCACTTACTTAAAATGGTCTTCGGAAACAAAATTTCACTGATTTTTTTTTTTTTTTTTTTACATGGATCAATCATTTGCTTGGTGGTTGTCTTCTTTGCTAATAGCATGTAACCGTGCAGATGCTCCAATAGATGTTGGTTCACTCATAACTCATCCAGGAGTGGATCTAGGGGGACGATTGCCGCCCTCCCCCCTCAGAAGAAGAAACTTTCTTATTTATATATAAATAAAACCCATCCCAGAGTTTGGAGCTCTTAAAAGTAGCTCTAAGTAGCAGATTACAATCCCCCCCCCTTCCAGAAGTCCGTCCTGGATCCGCTCCTGCGTAGCACATTGTCGATAGTCACAAAACACTTATTTTCACTTCTCTTATGCTCTTCTGGAAACCTGTACCCTGCTGAAGGTTCATGTGGAAGCATAAACAGCACTTTAACTTCACGTAGGCCTAATTCATGATTTATTCATAATATTTCTGCTACGCACCACTGGTTATCATTCATATATGTATATAACAAAAGTTCCTTTTTGCAGATTTCTTAAATCTACACTGTGAATTGCAAAAGTTCGATTTTGGGGGAAGTATGAAGTTAGCTCATGGTGACCCGTTACTGCCATAAAAACTTCGCAATTTTCCCGAAAGCCAAAGATAACTTCGTTGAATACCAGTTACCGTTCGCATACTTTCCCTTTTTTCTTCCGGAAGTCGTCGAATTCAGTTCCAGGTAACAAAACGAGAGTAATACCCGGAGTTAGTACTTGCACTATACTCACGAATTCTCCTGCGGCTTTAGTGGGGACGCGGTGGCTCAGTGGTAGAGCGTTCACTTCCGGTGCTTGGGGTCCCTGGTTCAATCCCAGCTCGTGCCGTGTGGGCTTTGTGGTGGAGAAACACCGTGCTTGTGGGTTTTCTTGGGGTTATCCCGTTTCCTCCCACTTTATGCATTCCACCATTTCATTCATTTCTCATAATCACCGTCTCCTTTAGCCTAACCGGCATAAACGTGGAACGTAAAACTTAAAGATTTCATTTCATTTTTTCTTCTGCGGTTTTAATACTGTGTATCTGTTTTAGCCTAAGGCTATGGCGCGTTGCCACTCCCCCCCCCCCCCTTCCCCACTACCGTCGTAGAGACCCTTGCATGGCCGGTTTCACTGCAAAAACACTGCTTTATCGGACCTGTCTGCATCTCGAACATCTTAAAGCGATTTTTAAAGTGGGATGCAGCACCATCAGAAATCACTGACACGGTTTGGGAAATTGTAGATACCTATTTTCACGTATTCAAACCTTTTTCTATAAAATATATTTTCGCTTTTCTTCGAGTATGTTTAGAATATTGTCCATGACTATGAGTACATGAGCCGAATCGTGTGTTTTATCGTCGTTTATTACAACAAAACTGTCAATTGTTTCATATTTCGGTGATAACTCTGAATTTCACTTTGCAGAATAACAGTCCAGTTTTCAACGAAGTCCACATGAAGTAAAATAGAATTTGTATCTTGAAATTTTATACGGTGGTTTTCGGTAGCAATTGATTCTCTTTGGATTTTCTTGATGTAGTCATGAATTACAATTCTTACAGTTAAACCGGCAATGTACGACACGAAAACAGAAAGTGAAAGTTTTTTTTAAACACTTATTTCTTTCACGCCAGGACATTCACCACATTCTTGAGGAAGATAGTTGTCATTTTCTACGGATCATACTACTAAAGGAAATAGGTCACTCATGACAGCTTCAATACAGGTTGCACCTTTGATTTGTAGCAACGCAGTAGCAGCTAACTTAAAATTTGCACAATATATATATATATATATATATATATATATATATATATATATATATATATATATATATATATATATATATATATATATATATATATATACACATTTTTATGCTGGGATTGTTCTGTTTAAAAATTCAGTAAATTTCTTTGGAACGCGTAAGAAAACGTTTCGATTTTTTTTTTTTTTTTAACTTTTTGTCATTTTTCGATCACTGTAATGACATCGCACTTAGTTGAGACTTTGTCTGGAGCATTCCAAATCATACTGAGGTAATAGTTTAGGCCTTTTATAGATCATCTGAATTCATTGGATGGCCATTTCAAGTAAACTTAAAATTTGTGTGTTTCCTAATCGTGATTTCCACCTCAGATTACTTCAGTTTAAGAAAACGGAGGAGTAGGGGGTGTCTCATTTTACTATTTCAGAGAGCCTCTTTGTTCAAAATAATAAAAAACCAGCCAAGAAAACCTTTTATTCTTCATTTAATGAATGTGAACCACAAACATAATCAAATCATTGCACTTTTATTGTTCCCAGTGTTGCTAACTGTGACATCAAAATTAGCGAAACTTCGCTAACTTTAAAAGGCTGCAGTTAATCCATGAAGCATTGGTCGAGAATGATCTTTGGTGTGTTTATTATTCAGGTAAAGTTGAACCATCTGACAAAATTTCAGAATTTTAAAAAATGGTGTTTTCGAGAAAATGGCGCCCAAAAATGGCAATTTTTGAAAATTTTACAATTTCTCGAATTTTTTGCGACAAAACGGTTGACTACAGAAGCGATACAAAATTTTTTTTCGGAAAGCGGGTAACTAGGTCTTACCAACCGTGAAAACAGAATTTTAAAATTCGAACCGGAAGTGCTCGAAAAAAATTCGCAAACTTCGACTTTTCAGATAAATTGACGTTCATTTGTTAATTTATGTACAAAAAGATACGCATGCGCAAACCAAACTATAATAAAATATAGTTTATTTATATCCCTATGTACATACCACAACAAGAATTATAACTCTACCTGTCTCCATAGCCGAATGGTGAGGCTCCGAAATTGACCATTTTCCATGTCTTCTACAATTCATAAATTGTACTCCCCGTCTTTGATGGCCCATTACTTGGCGGGAAAATTTTTTTCGACAAAACAAAAAAATACGGGTCTCTTAAAAACATGTCTAGTTGCTATAAAAAAAGTTTCAACAATATCTGAGATGGTGATGGTACATGCCCTGCCTGAATTGAAATGGAAGGCACCTATTACTTTTTTTAGAGTTCCCAAATTTTAGGTGTCATCCTATGTACCCCTCCCAAGATTTAAGAAGAGAGAATCAATTTACCTTTGTCTTATGAAGGAAAATGAGCTCTTATATTCATTCATATAACCATACAAGGTCATGAAGTGTCATCAAAAGAGATAAAATAGGTAAAAAAAAAAAAAAACTCTTAAATTTTGGAATTTGCGATTTTTTTAACGATATGGTAGTGTAGGACTAGGGTATGTCTGTAACCTTGAGTGGTCTATCTCGTTCCTTTTCATAGGTTAAAAAAAAACATTCAAATTTTAAGGTGTAGTCCTAGATACCCCTAGCAAAATTTAGAAAGGGTGGTCTAGATACCTCTAGGTCATTGGCCATTGACCTCAGGCTTGAGCAAGAGTCATTGTTAACAAAATCGTATTAACGCGTTCCCCTACTACTAAAGTTTTTATAAAGTTCTCTAAAGCTGAATTCTCGAATTTTCTTCCTACCTCCCAAAAATAGTAGTAGTGCACCGAAGGATAAAAATATTTAAAAAATGCTATTTTCTCGAAAACGGTTCTAACGATTTCGTTTACATTGCATAAAAAAAATTCATTAATAACTTGATAATATAACATAACTCATTTGTCTTGAGAAATCTACGATCGGTAGTTTATTCTTGAGGGTGAGATATTTTCGGACGACTTTCTCAGAGTAATTTTATTCATATGTCACAAATAATATATCATTAATAACCTGGCAATATTTGATAGACTTTTTTAGCCTGATACAATTCACGAGGAGTAGTTTACACTTGAGAGTGAGTTGTTTTGGACGATTTCTTTAAAAACAATTCGGGGAATTTTGTTCATAGTTCGTAAATAAACATTTCACTAATAATCTCTATAATGTTACGTAAATTTCTTCGTATGAAAATATCCACAAGAGATAGTTTAGAGTGAGTTTCTCTTATGCAGATTTTCACCCAAAAAACGACTCAAACGGTATTGTTCATACTTCACAAATAATGCCTCATTATCCATTTTTCGCTGACGTTCTCTTTCAAAACTCACTTCTTTTGGAAGAACATTATATATTTACAGTGATGCTCAATGATGCCAGTTATTACCGGGCTGCAAAATCCTAGGAGGAAAGGAAGTTCTTCCCAGTTTCCACTAGTAAGTCATTGGGAATAAATAAAGTTACACTACTATCAGAAATTTTCAAATTAATTACAACATGTTAATTCATGTTTAATGAAAAAAAAAAAAACGTTTCTTACGTAATTAACGGGGTGAACTGGCGATTAGTGATATCCCTATTATAGGCGTTCAAATATGTGATCTCTGTATACCAAAGTGTTTCAGTCCGCAACTTTTTTCTTTTCTACCGTCCTATTCCTCCCACCCACACACCCACTTCGACTATGGATTTCCCACCCTGATTATTACGCTTCACAAAACTAACTAAAATGTTCTAAAGCGCGTAACGGTATACAATAATCGTTCTACAAGAATGTACATAAAGATTTTGTTTCTCATGTGTTAAAGTTCTATATAGGTAGAAAACAACGAAATAGTTTGTGCGTCTTCGTGTAGTAAGAGATTTACCGTTGTTGTACAGGGCTCATTTAGTCTGTATTGCGAGCAGGTTCTTTGGAAAAGCCATCTTTGATAGAGTTGGAAGACTTTGGATGGCTTTGTCCAGCGGCTATCTCTTAGAAGCTCTCTGACTCTCTTGAGCAACTAAAGCTAAATGGGGCAGAAAAGGCAATCTCCCAACCAAACGCACGCGTCGCTGAATCTTGAAGTCATTACGTTACCACATTCCAACCCCTAACGTCAATGTTATATACTCCAAAATGTCCCCATTGTATTTGTTTCTCCCTCCACCTATTTCCTGCAAAATGAGCACACATCTAAGTTTTAGATTATGTTCCTGGAGGACCACATATTTGTGTAATCTTCAAAAAGGAATGGACCAAGGTGGGTTCCTTCCACCCAATATGGTTTCTAGCTCCGCCTACAATATCTTGCAAGTTTGCGGGAGGAGGGGTAATTGTCCAGTGATAAACTTCAGTTAAGTTTCTTATAGAAGAGATGTTTTTCGCAAAATCTACTCTTCCAAACATCCCTACGGTT
This sequence comes from Thermobia domestica, assembly GCF_964235325.1. NCBI lineage: Eukaryota > Metazoa > Arthropoda > Insecta > Zygentoma > Lepismatidae > Thermobia > Thermobia domestica. The sequence goes on from NC_137468.1 coordinate 93,685,239, forward strand.
TTGAACAAAGGAACTTATTTATGTATTAATTGTGTAGCTTGTGCTGGTGCACGGGATTCATGATTCGATCCCGGTCAAGTAATTTTGTGGTGTCTGTGAGTTTTCTCGGTTACTCCGTTTCCTCTCACATTCTCATTCCGACAATTCTTTCATCATCATTCAGTTGAATTAATCATCCGTCTTCCTTAGCCTAAAGAGTATAATCGCGGGACGTTAAACTGAGATATTTCATTCCATTTAAATGGTGTAGCTTGTAGATCAGATGTAAATAATGAAAATGCAGTATGTTTATTCTTTCTGTATGGAGTAACATAATACAAATGTTATGTAATTCTACACCCATTTATGGGTTTCATTTGGTGCACATAGGCGGGAAAGTATTATATATATATATATTCTTAAGGTTTTATAATTATAGCCTTTAGGCTAAAGGGAATAAATGACTAGTAAAACTTAGTTATTTTGATAAGATTGGGGTATTGATAATGTGGGAGGAATTGGGTGACGACGTTATCTACCACAGACTCAGATGGCTTGGGATCAAACCATGGATCCCTTGCACCTAAAGTGAACACTCTTATATCGTTTTCTTTTTTTTTAAAGAAAAAAAAAGCTTCCTGATTTTTTCTCTTTTAAAATTCTTGTTCTTGCCACCACTGTTCAAAACTACTAAATTTTACAGGGATACGAACACAGAAACATGAAACACAGATAAAATTCCACCTATACTACCTACTACAGATAGACTCGAATCCTCAATATGATTCACCTCATGATCGTCAGCCTAAAGCCCCAGGAAGCTCAACTATACCCGCCTACTGCACCGAGCCACCATTTTCCCTTCCTCCATGTAGGAATAACACACACAAAACAAAAAACTATATATGATCATCACCCACTTTTCGGCATAAACTTTTCCTTGGCATATTACATGTAACATGCAAAAGCGATTCCAAACAACAGATCTCTGTATTTTATTATTAGTAGTATCCTTATTCTTCTTATTATTATTAGCTGAACCTGTGCTGTCTACATCATCATTCTAATCATCACTGCATAATTCTAACATAAGCGTTAATCTCCTTCCTAGTTCTTCACTATATCTATACATGTCCCTTTACAGACACAAGTGAAGTACATGATGACTCACAAAAGGAATGAATTGCTTCAAATGTAAGAACTTTTATAATTATAAGACACGATAAACTTACGAAATGTGGGGTTTTATAGAAACGAATGCTATTAAAGATACGAGGACACGAAATAATACTTTTCGAGATATTTTTGTTTCTTTCCAGATAAAACAACACTGGTATCATTTACCTTCCCGCTTCCCGATGCTCATTGGAGATTTAAGACAAATAACTTCTGAGCAAATTAAAATATCGGATATTTGTTTTTGCTGTAAGAAAGTTTAATGTTCGGGCTAAAACTTTCCAACTGAAACTTTTTTGTTCCCATGCTTTCGGCCACCGGTAACTCTGGCAATATGCCGAATATGCTATATCTTCATAGGACTTTTTTTTTTTGCTTATCTCGGTATCAGGATTCAACTCCCAATGTTTTGTTACTTTAATTAAGTGACATTCTGTATATATATTTTCTATATTCTGTATATTTTCTATTCATGTGTAAACTTTACGTGACTTCATGAACATGAAAAGACAGGGGGCGGGGTGGAGGTTCATTTTGATATTTTCGCGCGGCATGCATTCTTAGTTACGCTACTGGGTCTCAATGAACTAAACACAATGATGAGAGGTAAATGCCACCTTCGCTACGTTACAAGTCACCGGTGGCTCGTGCGATACTACACGAGTCACTGGTGACGCGTCCTGCTTTGGGCGTAATATAGCTTCAGATTCTGTCAACAGATGGCTAAAGTGTTAATTTGAAATACTGTGTCGTTATCTGTGGAGAGAAACTCAAATTAAGAAATGTGCACGAGTCACTGGTGACTCGTAAAGCACCGACGGATAAAGATTCAGTTTTATACTACCGCAGCGAACGTGTTAACAAAATGAGACCAGAAACCTTTTTTTCGAGAATCGAGACGAAAGGGAAAGAATTATTCGAAAATTGAGACAAGGTTTATACGAAAAATTTACGAGACGAGACAAGAAAAACTTATTTCTCGTCTTATCTCATTTCATGAGCAACACTATTTGCAATCGATCTTCGATTATCGACTGTATAATAATGTCTCTTGTTTCCGACTTTAATCATTTTGAGAAAGCTTGTTTTGGTTATTGCTACTTTCTCTATTATGTAACTGATACTGTCTTTTGGAAAGAAATCAATTTAAAAAAAAAAAAGATAGATCCGCAAAAACTTTGTATCTGTGATAAGAGATGGCGTTGCTTTCACTCTATTTTTTTTCAATCTAAATTAATTTGTTTTCAAGCACGTAATTGCTAATAACTTCACTGAATGTCACATTATTCTTTCGGTTTCTGTCCATTTGAAGATAATAACTGGAGATCGGATGACAAAATGCCTATTCTTTAGTATTAATGATATGATCAAAAATAACGTTTTAAAGTTTATATGGGGGTTATAGTTTAAATTTAAGCCAATTTTATTTTACGTATTTTGCCTATTTCTCTCATTCCTGCCTAAATAATTGCTTTCGTGCCTAATATTGCCTATTCTATGCATTTTCTTCAAAATAAGACTTTATTGGGGAAAATATATAATTTAGTATAAATAATCAAGAAGAGATTCTGACTCCTCGAGAAATGTAAGTGTTGTTTGTCGCGTTAGATGTCGTAAAACTTTGGACTACTATGTGTACTGATAAAGTGTTGTAAAATTTTGGACTGCTGTTTGTACTGATAAGTGTATAAAATTTGGATTGTTATGTGCAGTGATAAAGTGTAGGACTGTGATGCTGTAGAGAATGCATTTACCAAATATACATGGAATACATGTCAATAATATTCGTGGAATATGTGTGGAATAATATATACAGTAAAAGAAGATATTAACAAACACGTATGTTTTTATATTCTTTGAACATTATCTATGACGTGAATTCATTTTTAATTTTTGAGTATTTATCCTCATTATTTCGAGTTACATTTTACTGCCTATTTTTTTTTTAAAAATTTAAGTGCCTATTTGCCTGCCTATTTTCCAGGTTTTTTATTCGTGTTCCTGGTCTCTAATAACACTGCTCGACAAAATGAAACTTTTTGAAAGCTGTTTTTGATTTGACACCTGATTTTATATAATTTGAGGTTGCTAATTACGAAAATGAAATTAGTTTTCCCCCCCCCCATCACGTCAGGTTTTTTCACAAATCGGAAAACATGATTGCATAAATTGTGCTATTTACACAGCAACGCTGCTAATATAGAGTAAAAGTATATATTTCTAACAAAGGAACATTATTTTGCGTCAGAACTAATCTGAACATCGATATTCTAAATAATAAAGGTCATCAGTGACGTAACTAGGGTTAAACGGAGCTTGTGCCCTGGGCGCCGGATTGGGAGGGCCCAAATTGGGCAAATATTTGGGAGAGCGTTTTGGTTTGGTTGGTCAGGGGGGCGCTAAGGCGCATCCTTGCCCCAGGCGACAACTAGCGTGTTTACGTTGCTGAAGGTCATTGATAAACAATTTACCTCATTTTTGTCTCTGAATTTTAACTTGGAAGCTCCTAAAACAAGACTTCCTTTTGTGAGTAGATCGTGAATCTTCACTACCAACGTCCAACAATAGTCCACCAACATTATTGTTCTCCATCGTCCCTGATAGTGGAACTCAATTGCTTTGATGTCCTGGTGAAGTCTTTCATAATGTTCTTCACTTTAATCACCGAAGTTAGAAGGAAAGCTGTCCAAATGCGAATACAGAAAATAAATCTTAAGACTCATTTTGTACCCTAATGTTTTAAACTTCTGGAGCATATTAGACACAATGTACTTGTACTTTTCGTCTCTGTTGTTCCCTAGAAAATTCTGACAGACGTCCGTGAATGCACTTCATGCTTCCTTTTCAACATTTGCCATACAATGTTCAAAGTCTGACTGATCTGAGACTTTCTGATCTGAGGACCGATGAATATTCTTTCTTTTAACTTAGCACTTGAAAATTTTGGGAATTTTGTTGCTAGACACTGGAAGCAGTGTCCATCTTTATTCAGACCTTTGACAAATTGTTTTATTAGGAGCAGTTTAATATGCAAGGTGGTAATATGACGTTTGAAGGGTCTACGAGGCAGATTTTTTCACATTTTTACTTCCTATATTGCGGCTTTCCCTGACAATCAATTTGAGTCCAGTGTTTATCGCGTTCTCTGCTGTTCGATTCGCAAAATGTGGCTTGGATATTGGTGTACCTTTACTGCTGTCCAAAAAGCATACATATCACCTTAGATCGCCGGACAATAACCACTGATGCTCCTCGTGTTTTATTTAAAAAAAAATCCATATTTTTGTAAATCTCCTTTAAATGTACAGAATGAATAATGAGTATACAGAGGGTTGTTGGTTGCTGTTGTGAAGAAGCAGACCATTCAAACTTCTCTTGTTGGAATCAATGAAAAACCTCCATTCCTCCGAACTACATAGCTTACACAGCGGTCCCATCGTCTAACGCATTGATATCATTCAGAGACACCAGATACAGTATATATTTTTTCAATGTTAGCAGAATAAGTAACTGCATGTCTTTTATTACAAATTCAAAGATAATCAGCATGATAGGTCATAGAAAGTATCTTTTCATATTTGTAATTATAATCAGTACTTCTTCCGAAATATACATATATACGGCTATTTTCTTCTCCCCCTCCCCTCTATTTTAAGAAAACTGTACGTGATAGGGTAAAAGTAGCTACATTTTTGGATTTCTCAGGTCAAAAACATTAAGAAAACCCTAATAGTTTCCAAACAGCAAAATCATTGTAGAGTAGTGTAACTACTCTAAGCAACAAGTAGTCCGTAAAGTCCTGCTACATGCTCGACGTGCTACTTTTTGCTCTAAGATTACGATATTGCACCATTTGGTACAGAATCAAAGGAACTATGAATCATTCTGGGACAATTTTTTGATATTCTGTTCATTCCATTGTTCTAAGCATGTAATTGCTACAGAGAAGTTCTCTGATTAAATCATTTGCCAACCAGTATACAATTCCGAAATTTTATTTTTTAGTAGAGTAGAAAGTCTTTGTAGAAGCAATTTCCTCTTTCTTAGCATCAGTTTCAAAACATCAGTGTATCTCACAATCAGTGGCGGATCCAGGGGGCGATCGGGGTGATCGCCCCCACCCCAGAAGGGGAAACTTTCTTATTTTATATACAAATAAAACGTATCTAAGAGTTTGGAGCTCTTAAAAGTAGCTCTAAGTAGCAGTATTACAACCCACGGCTCCCCCCACTAATAGCAAGCACTAATTCACTTTATGATTGTCAGTGCTGAAGAACAGTGTAACTTAGAGTGTCAGAGCTAGAGAAATAAGTTATCCATTGGATCGTCTACCAGGCAAAGATATTCGAATTAGAAAGCCCAGCTTTCGTGCTCTAGCTCAGCAAATGAATGCAAGCCCTGTAAATGCATAGGGAACCATAGCCCGAGTCCGAGCGAACGCGGCCTTTATTGAGGATACCGAGCCCGAGCGCGAGCCTAAGACATAAGTGAACTTCGTTGAGTTATTTTTGTGGAATATGCACACTGGTTGTGTATCTGTTAGAAAAGATGCACTAGAACATGGAGCACTTATATAAGAGCACTCGTATAAATAAAACATACTATTCAGTTATGCAACCCAAAAGACTCCTGTGTATTACAGGTTGTATATCTTTCAACTCATGCGAAAAAATGGTCACTTCTGCTGGTATTTAATTTGACATGTTTGTGAAATTCATAGTGGAACATTTTTCTTTAAATAAAAGGGGAGTGAATTCTTCCCCTGAACCAAAATATGAATTCACAGGTTTGTCTGTCAACCCAAACAATAAGCATTTTTTGGAAAGCTCCAAAGAAAACACATATGTACTTCATAAAATTCGAAACTGTTCTCCATAAATTAAGCAAGAAGACTCTCAGGTTCTTGCTTCTTCCCTAATTGCAACCCCAAAATGTAGAGGTATGTCTTAACTCCAGGATAAAAGTTGATCTAAAAAGGTAGGTGACGCATGACGTCACACCGTCCCCCCGTGTCTATCTTTACCCATTGTAATTTTTTTGGGAAGTGGAGGGACGCCATAGATATTTTCTGGAAGTGGGGTAACGGCGCTTAACCCTCACTTTTATCCCTGCTTAACTCTCAAAGAAAAAACACGCTGACTATTGCACAAAATTGGACAATTTTTACGAGATTTATCGTGGAGTATACAGTAAATTTATAAAGTTAGTCCCATAATTAAGCCATATAGAATAAAGTAAATTGATGATTAATGAAAATGAATAATAATGGAAGAACCTATAGAACAAAGATGTGGGAAGAAACGGGAAAACCCCAAGAAAACTCACGGGCATGATGTTCTCCACCACAAACTTACATGGTCTGTAATTGAAGCAGGGGTTTCTCGCACCAGAAGTGAACGCTCTACCACTGAGCCACTCTGCCGCCTATATATTTGAATATTGAATGGTAAACTAATCCTCTGGCACTTGATCGATTTAATCCTCAAGTAGTAGAGGTGATTTGGAAGTGTCGGAGGCATTGTAGCTCAGAGGTAGAGCGCTCAGCTCTGGTTCAAGGGATACCTGGTTCGTTCCCAGGTCAAATAAGATTGTTGTAGAGAACATCATATCTGTGGGTTTTCTCGGGGTTCTTCCATTATCATTCACTTTCATTGATGGGTGAGTGCTGTAATGCTCCACTTCAAGCAAGCACATCTTCAAACATACATTTGGCGGCACGCCAGCGACTCGAATATTGACTTCCTTCAACCCGAACATTTTGGTTGTCAAACTACGAATTGAAAATTGGTGCCCAAATGGACCGCTAAGGAATCTATGCCTAAAAGTTGCCCAGGTTTAAAGTCTTGTACATGTAAACATATGTGGGACACAAACAATTGCAAGTGTGTGCGGGCTTCAGTGGAGTGCATTAGAACCTGTAGTTGTAATGGTGACACGTGTTATAACTTACTTATAAACACCTATGTTTCAGAAAATGATTCATCTGATGAGGATTCAAAAGTCTAAAGAAATATGGAATTTTGCAAACATTTTGTGCAGATTTGATATGATAATGTAGAATATTACTATAGTTCTGCTTGTTTCCAGTAATTAGTAAGTATTTACTAAAGTTCGATGTAATATTCTCATAAATTATATGCAAATATAGTTATTAAGATTTCTACAAAAACATTTTTAACGTGGCTATTGATAAAAATACAGGTCCATTCTTGATTTTAGAAATGCCCTTCAGGTGTACAATGATGTTATCAATCACCTTGTATGTCACCTGTAAATGATGTTTACCCTCACTTAAGACATTTTTACATATGTTTTTACATTATTTCTATTTTCTGCTTTTTCATTATGATAAGATAAACATTTCATTATGATAAGATAAATGCATAAATACAGTTGAAAAATCGGAATCATCCTGAACATTAACTGTAAACGGATTTTATACTATAAAAGACACCTCTACTTATCTCAAAATTTTGTGAACCTTATCGCATGGTCGCATCAAGTGACCGGAGATCTAGAAATGATCATGCCAGTGCAGTACAGCTCAAGGGAGAAGGGTGAGAACTGTTCTTCAAATATTAGAAAAAGAATCAGCTTTTATCTCGGAAACAAAACCGTTATTCAGTGACATGAGCTGAAATTCATTGGTGCCATTCGGAACACCAACATTCGAATCAAAGCGCACTTGCCTTTAAACTAACCTCCTGTACGGCTACTTCTGGAAGCAACCCTAACAATATTGGTACCGTTGGAAAGATAATTTAATGCTGTACAAATTTAATTAGGGATGTTCTCAATCTGTTCGTATTGCTAATTCTAATAACAAAACAGTCATGTTAATATCATAGATGTTGCTAACAGCAATATCGTAGGCCTACCTGAGGCTAATAGATACAGAGACGGCGTGGGTCAAGAAAGCTTGACCCATGACCCACTCTGATCCATCGTGACCCACCAAAACCCATCGTGATCTACTCTGACCCGTTATCCACACCCTCCTGTCCACTGAGTAAAGAGTTTACACTTATAATAAAAGAAGACTGTGAAATTCTAAATAAGAGGAGTTTGAATTTCGAGTCAGTCGCTCAAGCAGCGCTCAGTTACAATGTCGGTGGATCTGATCTTTATGATATAAAATGGTAAAGTGTTCGTCATAGTCCATATTCAATTTAATTATCATGTATAATTATTTCCTTGTTAAATTACAGATACTTTTCAGTGGAAAATAGGATGAAATTTGGAAGTCTCAAATCAAGGGAAAGTAAAGTCAACGTAAAGAAAAAAAAATCACTGTAAAAGCCGACTGTCTCTCGAAAGTCAAGTAGTAAGTCCTATTGCTATTATTTCAATTACAAATATGAATATCCAAAAGTGCCTGAAGCCTTTTTTTTTTTTTTTTTACTTAGATATACTTATCTCAGGTAAGTAAACAAAAATAAATGAAAAAGGAAGAAAAATGAAGATCATGAAAGTAAAATGTAGAGAAATTCACCAGTGTTCAAAAGCTGCCTGCAATGTAGTGAGTAGAGTGGGTCATGGTGGAGCGGTTGGTCAGAGTAGATCATGGTGATTGGTAGATCAGAGTGGGTCATACTGGGTCACTTCCTTTTGATCCACGACCCACACTGATCCATTCCATCTCAGGATGTAGTTATAAGATGGTCTTTGAATAATTGTATAAATATAGTAAGGAGTTCAGGTTTGCTAATGAGCAAACTATATATATATATATATATATATATATATATATATATATATATATATAAACAATTAGACCTTTTAATTAAGTCCTATTTTAACCTACAGTATACAGTGGGTCAAAGACTCGCGACGGAACAAGTACTAGTTGAGTTAAATCTTCAGTGAACAAATGAAGGATAATTATGTTTGTGTGTCTTGAAATACATAACACGTATAGATTACTATGACCAGATTGGAAGAAAGAAATGAAATGAAATCTTTAAATTTACGTCTCACGATTTTACCGGCTAGACTAAAACAGACGGTGATGATGAGAAATGAATGAAATGATTGAATGAAAAAAGTGGAAGGAAACGGAAAAATCCCGAGAAAATCCACGCACGTGATGTTTGTCCAAGACAAAATTCACTTGGCGTGAGCTGTGGTCGAACCAAGGACCCCATGCACCAGAGGTGAACGCTCTACCACTGATGACCAGATTGGAATAGAAAGATAGATTTCCTAAAGAAAATTAGCTCTAGCAAGAAAACTATGTCAAGACTGTTTGTTTATTCATAAGTGGAAGGAGATAAAGAAATGTAACTTACCACAATCATACATAATGTTATTCTACAACAAAAAATATCAACCTGAAGAATTTTCAGTGTAGCCATCCATAGAAATTACAGTATTGCCAGAATAACAATTCCCCCGAAATCTAAGTTAAGGCAACGAGTAGAAAAACGAACTAAACTGCATTATGATTACGTATCATGTTATTTTGGTATTCTGTCAACTACTTTTTAAATAACATTATTATTTAATTTTAATAACTGAATGTTAAAACTATTTTATTTATTACCAAACTAAATACAAGTGTTATTTAAGAAGTAGTTCACAGGATTCCAATACAGTATGATACGTAATCAAATGCAGTTGAGTTTGTTCCTCTAGTCACTGCCTAAACTTAGATTTTAGGGAAAATGTAATTCTGGCAACACTGAAATTTCTATAGATGGCACCACTGAAAATTTTTCAGGTTCATATTGGCTATTGTAGAATAACATTATCTATGAGTGTGGTAAGTTTTATTTCATTGTCTCCTTTCATTTATGAAAAATAAGCAAAAGAAAAGTGGTAAATTTTGTATTATTTTTAGTATGTCAGGCTCTTTAAAACGAAATATGTCAAAAATGACTGAAAATGGACTTCGATTCCCTTGTGCACCAAACGCGCCTTATTGTTAACCTTATTTTGGGAGAATTTCAACTCCAAACAATAGGCTTATTTCTTGAAGCTGGAATAAGACAAGCACATAAATAGATATCTTATAAATATGGTATCTTCATGCAAAATATCTAACAAAATGTCTGTAAGAAGAATGTTTAGTTATGCGAGAATTATTTACCTATGCCCAACCATGAAAGCATTATTCTGTTTTGTTGCTTATTTTGGTTTCCATTTTTTAAATATATACACACACAGAGTCATAACAGAAAAAAAAACAGTAGGATTATCCTATCAAATTGTGTACATATATATATTTTTTCTGTTAGAAACCCACCAAAAACAAAATAAAATATACGATTTGTGGAGTTTGCGGTGCACGAGTTATGTAGTTGCGAGATAATAGTTCTTTCACAGCAGTTTGAATGTGTCAGTGAAGGGAAACATGTTTGTTGTTTGCCCCTGTTGTTTGTTCAGCGATTTGGAACTATGCCTCTAAACTGCGGTTATCGCATACAGCATGCCATTTGTGGAAGAGCGATTTATAGTCAACTATACACAACATACGTGCATACGGTACACACACGCACACCACTCTCAATTTCTGTTCTCTCTGCGGAACACACATCCGTACGTAGAGTGTACCACGTATGTACGTACGTGGATGGGATGTACGCACATATACCAGAAAAAAAGCAACACTAACAGCAAACACATGTAAATTTTATTTTTTTTCCGCCGCCTCTTCGTTGTTTTTTCTTCTCACGTAAATTGAAAAAGATTCGCGGATTGTTGGTAATAAACGTCATTTCGCGATGGACACTTCACGTGCAGAAAACAGTGTAATTTCAGCAGGAAAAGAGAAATGCCTCATTTAATCCTTGGGCTTAATTAAAAAGAGAGAAAACATGTATGGTAATTGAATCTCTCTGGAACACTGTGGTTTGCATCATTATTTGCGAAGCTAGAGAATTTTTGGAGACTCACTTCATCTTCAAAATTAGATACATTATATAATTATAATTAAATCACTTTGTGCGATTCGAAAATTGTAACAAAATAAAGTAATGTCAAAATTGAAACCTAAAGTTTTGTATCTTGGCTATGTGAAGAACTTCCTAACACAGCGCAGTCAGGTCGACCATTATCTAAGGACAGTGGTGATCAACCTTTTTTACATTCATGGCACTATCTATTGCAGTAAGACCAGTGTGCGAGTTTTCAATATTGCGTAAGAATAAAGCTTGTGCGCAGTTATGCAGAGACGTATGCAGGAATTTATTTCGGGAGGGGTCCAAAGCTTTTCGGGGGGCTCCAAACACAATTTCAGGCTAAATTATATTAAAAATTGTAAAATTGCTCCTAAAATTAGACTAAATTTACAAAAAAAAAAAAAGTCCGGACTTGAGGGGTCCAGGCCCCCAGGAGCCCTCCTGTGTACATCCCTGTAGTTATGCCATTTGTTTGTATTTCGGCATTTCGAAAAATTGAATCAAGAACTGTATTACGTGATATTTGCAGTATAAAGCAGAGGCATAGTTCTCTCTTAGTGTAGTCTAGCAAGGAGCCTTACGGACGTGTCACTCACATATTTGAATGAAACTTTGTATACTTGTAGAACATCGAAACATAATGGACATGTATCTTTTTTTTAATTTCGGCAATGGAGCTGGTTTAAGGGTAGAAACCATCTTTTGAACGGTAAGGGTTATCTCCAAACAATCATTTAATGTAGAAGAAAACATACTGCCAGGGAGGTTTTAAAACAGCTTATGCAGAGTCTGACGTCAAAATTATAAAATTCAAACTGGCGGATCCAATATTTGATTTAAAATGCTCTGTAGTTATTCAAGAACAATCATAGTTGGCAGGAATTACTGCGACAAGGTTGCAAACCCATTTGAAACGACTTTCTGTACGTCCTTTAACGGGATGCTTGATTAAAGTGGGTCTTTTCACTTCTCACTATTAGGGGTGCTAATTTATAGTGAGCTCTCGTCTCTCACTATTCGGGGCGCTTATTGAAAGTGAATCCCTTCACCTCTCACTAGTTGGTGTGCAGGGTATGTTTATTTAAAGTGAGTCTCCTCGCTTCTCACTACGCCAGAACTTCATATATCCTCGATTGTTATAATTATAAATTTATCGAGAAAACGTTTTACAGTAATGACATTCCGGGAAAAAAATGTGTGAGATATAAACATCGTTTACACCACGCACGCTTATTATGGGAATAACTGTAAATAAATCGCAAAATGCTACAGAATATTTGAAAGAAAATGTTAAAGGATTTTCAAACGCAGGTGGCTTTTCTTCCAAATAACTGCTTTTGTACCACGCATACCTAATAAGATTTGCAAATCTTGGAGAAGAAAACTGATTATGAATCAGTGATTGAATCTTTATTATATTATTACGGAGATGTAAATTTATGTTATAGTTGTAGAGGAGGACAATGTCAGGAAAATGTCTCAAGGCGTTTTTCCACGGCCTAAAGAAGAACACATCAAGAGGCTGAATACTACCAGTTGTTTCTGTCCTGCAGGAAGGGTTTCTATTTTGAGGTACTCTTTTGTTCTTAAAATAGGTTCAAGAGTTGATGAATTGTGATCACTCCACGAGTCGAATAACAAAATGGACTTAGAGGCTGGGAGAAAAACCTCCTGAAACCATGACCTCACAAGACTTGATGCTAATTTTCCTTAATTTGATGCTTTCACAAGGACACTTTCAGATTAAAAGTTTGTTTTCGACCATAGTGAGAGGCGAGGGGACTCATTTTCAATAAGCACCTCGGATAGAAAGAGGCGAGAGGACTCACTGTAAATAAGCACCCCTAATAGTGAGAGGCGCAGAGACGCACTTTAATCAAGCATCCCGTTAAAATACGTACAGAAAGGGGTTTCAAATAGGTCTGAACCTCCTCGCAGTAACCCCTGCCAACTATGTTTGTTCTTGCCTAACTACAGAACATTTCCAACCAGAAGACTTTTTGTAATTGTGATCACCATATTGGATCCGTCATTTTGAATTTTGTAATTTTGAAGTCAGATTCTGCATAAGTTTTTCAAAAACCCCTCTGGCAGTGGTTTCATCTACATTAAATGATTGTTTTCTGTTTATGCTTGGAGACCACCTCTACCGTTCAAAGGATGGTTTCTACCATTAAACCCGTGTCATTACCGAAATAATAATAATAAAAAAAATACATGTCGATTATTTTTCGATGTTCTACAAGTATACAATGTTTCATTCAAATCGGTGAGTGACACTTCCGTTAAGTCTCCTTGTAAGAGAGAACATTGTGTAATTCGTTCTAATTAAACTAATTTTGGCAGATATAAAGAAGTTTTTTTTGTTAGCCTCCCCTCCGAAAAAATTATGTATTTAACCTGCAGTATTTTCACTTCGTACAACTTATTTTTACAGTCACGGCAATGTAGTTGATAAAGTGTATATCTACCAACTGAACATAATTAATTCCTGTTCTATTCTCGTTCCCAGAGGCGATAAAATTCGTACACGGAGAAACTTGGAGGTAACGGTGGTCGGATCAAGGTGTTGACCGAAGGTGTCCGCTTTGACCTAACCTCGCTCAATCTCATGTTCAAGTGATCAAACAGACATCACCCTCATTCAACATCACACTCACAACATCATTTCGATATCACACTCTCTTGACCTCACACTCACATTATCAGTGTGGTATCTCACTCGCTCGACCTCTCATTACTTCTCGGTGGGAGCTCACATGGTTCAGGTTCCACGTTAGGCTGTAGGTCCACGTCCCATGTAGCCTTGGTACTGAATGGGATACTAAAATCCAAAGCAATCAACCAAATACTGACTTCAAACTCACATCATTTCGTCATTACACTCATTCGACCTTATAGTTCACGTCATCAATTTGACTTTATGCTCACTGGACCTTACACTCACAACATCTTTTGGACATCTCGCTCACACGACCTTAGACTCATATCCCCACTGTGGCATCACACTAACTCAAGTAAGTATCATAACGTTTTGGCTGATCAGTGTATGTAAGAATTTTGCTAGTACACAGAATCCAGTAAACTTTACTGCAAAATTGTGAAGTGATATATCTACATGAACTGAATTTAGTTTCACGTTTTGAAAATAATATCAAAACAAGTACGTACATATATAATATTTTACATAACTGCAGTCGCCACCAAAGTGTGTCTGTACATAATTTTTGCTGTGTGTACATGGATATGCATAAGCCAATATATATATATAGTTCCTAACTGTTAGATTTATCTCTCTAATTTTGTTTACTGACCGAACATAATGTAAATAAATTGTGAAGACAAGTTTTAGTACATAACATGCAAATAATTAAAAGATCTCAGTTGCTAATATTATTTACATACTGTCTACGAAGATAGTAACTTTTATTTGTCAGTTAGCAACTCTGATATTTTTGTATGTTGTAACATGTCATCCTTTTAGATTGTTCTGCCTTTTTGAAGACCTGCTACATCGTTGTTGTAGTTTTATTTTCTTCGTTTTTAATCTTTCTTTCGTAACCGAAAATACGAACAACACAAATGATGTGTCAATCAATCCGAAAGAAAACAAAAAAGGGTGACTGAACCAAAATGTCTTCTCCGTTAAGGACAGCTTGTCTATCGCATATTTACTTTATCTCCATCTACTAAATATTAATATATACATATCGCAGTGCATATAAGTAATATATTTTAAGAAACATAAGTAATTGGCAGGGAAAGATGAGAGCTTTTTTTTTTTTTTTTTTTTTGTAAAAACCGTATATCATCTGTAGATTTTTCCTTTATTTTTTTTCACGTTGTAAAAGTAGATAAAAGTACATGCCCCAAAGCCAGTGTCCTGGATATTCGTTTAAAGCTTTTATATTTAGAATTTTTTTATATTTAGCAATTTACTTAGGTAACGCTAAAGAAAACGTACAAGCATACCAAATTACAAGTTTTGATTCCAATTCCATAAACCTAAAATACGAGATTATAGATAACATAAAAAGGTACACTTAAATAACATGGGAAATTTCTTCACCCCCCTTTATATCCCCTAAAAAATAAAAATAATCACTTTTGGGAATTTTCCTGTGGGATAGTCCCGAAAAGCTACAATCATGCCAAATTTAATCATTGTAGGCCCTACGGGAAAGACCCATATAATTTTGGGGCGTAGAAGATGTCCCATATAAATAACATGGGGAAGATTTTTCAGTTCCCCGTAAAACCACTCTAAAGTTGCAAATGTTTATTGTTGGTGATTAACTTGGGTAATGCTAACGAAAACGTGCAAAATTACAGAATTTCAAGTTTTTATTCCAATACCTAAAGCATCAGATTATTAGGCCTATAGGTGAAAAAAAAAGTTCTGTTTAAATAACATGAAGAATTTCTTCATTCTTTCTTTTGACCTCCTTAAAATTAAAAGTATTAACTTTTGGCAATTTTCCTGTGGGTTAACTCAGAAAAAGCTACAATCATGCCAAATTTCAACTTTCTACGTCAACCGGAAGTACTCATTATTTTATGTGAGAGAGTGAGTTCATGTAGATTTATATATGGTGAGAGAATCGTTTAGGAAGAAGAATATTTTGTGACTCATTGAATCTAAAGTTAAGCCACTTAAAATGTTTCGTGTGGATTATTATATCTTATGTGGTAGAACCACGGACACTACGCAAAAGCGATTTATAAAATATTGTACAATTACTTAAATAGGTAGATGGTAGAGCAATTTACATACGGGGTTAGATTTTCTCCCACAACCATTTATTGTACAAGTTTTGTATTATAAAACAATATAACACAGAATCACCAAGATTAATACAAAAATCTACTAAGTAATTAGAGTAAACAGGTGTTCCAAGGCCCAGAGAGGCAACGGGAGGATTTTTACAAAGCTCTAGGCAAGCTGAGTGGAGGTGGACTAGGATTTTTAGTGTTTTAGACAAGCAAACAGAGGTTGGAGTCATGACAAGCTGAGCGGCAAGGAAAATTAGAAAGCTTTATGCAAGCTAGGCGGTTGCGGTTAGGATTTTTAAAACCTCCACGCAAGCTGAGATAGTTTTTATGAAGCTCCAGGCAAGATGACTATTCAGGAGATCTCAAAGCGTTAAACAAGCTAAAAGAGGGATGTTGACCCTCCGAAACTGATGATGATTAAGACTTTTAATTGCTTTTGATACGGAGAAAAACTGATAAAATTTGCTGGATCGAACGAAAAATGAATGAGGAAATGTTAGAAATCACAAGGGAAGAAAGGAATAATTTTAGATATAATTTAAAAAGAGGAAAAGAAACTGGATGGGACATCATTTAAGAAGAAACCATATATAAAAAAGATGTGATAAGAAAGTACGATGGCAGGAAGAAGAAGGAGGAAATAAAAGAGGTTACAGTTGATAGATGGTTTTAAAGCAGAACTTGAAGATGTTAGCTGAAGACAGTTGTGCATAGAAGCTTCTCGGTTTGTGGCAACTGACCTGCTAGCGATGGCAAAATATCTATGATAATGATAATGATAATTTTGTCATGTCTCTAGAGAGTTGACTGATTTATCTTTTTTAGTAGAGAACTTTGATACTGTTGGAAAAGAAGAGAAAGGTAGCATACTATGTAAATAAGGATTAGTAGAAAGCAGTGAGAGAGAAGATCGATAAGTTTTTGTATACATTACTCACAAGAAATCATTTAGCACAGGAGAAGATGATGCACCTAGAAATCCCCCATGGACAAGGTATTAAATAGATTATGCCATGATACAAGATTTTTTTATAAATCAAAGAACGTGAAGGTTCTCTGTGGGGCAAATAATATTATCGCAATCTGAAGCTGACACAAGTTACTATTCTGTTGTGAAATTTAACAAATAGAAAGTAAGATGGAAGAAATTACAATATTGAAGGCATGAAAAGAGAGAAAAAAGATTTGTTCAGAAATTCGTATGTAAATTCATAAGAAAGAGACTCTAAGATAATGGAAACAGCTTAAGATTCGTACAAGCTCCAGAAGAAAGCATAGAATATCGGTATCATAGGAGATCTTAAAAGTCGTAGATTATCGAGGAAATGTTGAAAACCAGAGGAAAAGAGGATATGGAAGTGGGATAGTACCGAGGAAGAAAAGAGAAAGTACAGGAAACTGAATAATAAATTACTTGGGAAATCCGACAAAGTCATATATATATATGGAAATAAATGAGAAAGGGATTAGAAAGAATAGGAAAATATGAAAAGCTATATTAGAAGATAAATCAATGGAAACATCAAAAAGAAGGTCGGGCAAATATAAGAGAATAAAATAAAAATGGAATATCTAGTAGCGGGTACATGGAAGGAATATATTGATGAATTACGGAATTAATCGCGTATCAAGATGTTGAGCATGAAAAAAAGTAGTGTAGATAACACTGCTCAACAAGAAATTGTTTATCTTAATGGTTTTACATTTACCGAATGATTTTGACGTGCTAATTACGAATCTGGTATTAGTTTTCCTCAAATGTCGATTATTTGGAAAGAATTTTACAAAATCGTCTTTGTTCAAGAACGCCATTTTAGAGGAAGAATTTCTGCCTTTACTTCGGCTGTCCATAGACGTCAACACAGAACAAACTCTTGTGGATTAATTAGCAAGTTCCGTTTCGTAACATATCCGTTCTATGATTACAAATTTTGAATACAGCATTTATTTTGAATGAAAATAACTGTCTAGAAAAATATAATTTCTTATTTTTCCCCTTACTTTTATAAAAAATATTAACTTTTACTTAAGTAAAGTCAGTAAATTTCTATATGATTCCACTTGGATAGCCAGCTGCATATAGTATTGAGTAGCTATAGTAGTAACAATATTGTATCAGTGGCATTTGATTTCACTTCACTAGGTGCTGTGTGGAAGATAAAATGTCTACAATTAGGCGTTGTAAATTGTTAGTAGACTCATTGTGTTATGTTTGTGGATATTACATAAGCCCCAAACAACTTAAACATAACATTGTGCTTGGAATAAAGTTCTGTGTTGCATATGAAGCTTACTTTCGAGTGCCCGTAGGTGATCAAGACAAACATTGGGCTCCGCATGTGTGATGCGATAGTTCCCGCTCTACATTAGAAGGTTGGTTGTGGGGAATCAGAAAGTGTATGCCATTTGCTATTTCTCGAATTTGGAGAGAGCCTACTAATCACCATAATGATTGCTACTTCTGTTCAGTTGACATGACACACTATAAAAACAGAAAGTGTAGGAGAAAATAGAATAACCCAGTAACTTACATCCATTGCTCCAGTTCCACACAGATAATAGATTCTTTGATTAACCTATATCGCAATTTGGGTTGTAGAATGTCGTTGAAATTGCATTTTTTGTTTTCCCATCTTGATTTTTTCCGTCCAAATTTAGCAGATGTGAGTGAAGAACATGGTGAACGCTTTCATCAAGACATTGAACAAATGGAAAGAAGATACCAAGGGCGCTGGGACACCTCGATGATGGGAGATTACATTTGGACATTGATTTCTGATGACAAATCAGCTTTGCACAAGCGAAAAAGCAAGCGTGCTCATTTTTAAAATGTTCTGCATTGTGTGCTTGTAGTGAAAGTGGATATATTTTTGCTAAGTTTTTTTTATTTTGTACGCTGTGTTCGTACTCCGTAATGACTAAGTTAATTCTGCATAATTTCTTCAGTGAAGCATATTCTAAGATAGCAATTAGCTCTAAATTTCTCGATAAAAATTAAAACCGGGCCAAAACTGCGGCTTATATAGACTAGCCATTTAATATTCACTTCTTCTACGCACGAAAAGTGTTAGAAATGTAATATATTTTAGTTGAAAATAAAGGTAGAAACTATTACACGAAAATGAAAAATGACTTTTTTCATTTTTCTTTCTCAAGTTCCACTTGATTCCATAACCAAATTTCTAATTTTGTCCCCAACATTTTGTGTCGTCTTGTGAATATCAATTTAAAACTTGCAGAATCAATTTCTGATTTTAAAAAAATGTAATTTGACTAACTGTACTAACAGTGTTGCCAACTTCATAAATAAAAAATACTTAATTTTGAAGAAATTTTTTTTCAAAATTTGTTGATCTTTCGCATGTAATATTGCAAATAAATTTGCACATTTTAAAAGCCTGTTCCTTTGATTAAAAAGCAAGGTATAACCGGTTGTGTGAGGGCAAATGGTTTCTTAGTTATTACGCTTAAACTAAAAATGGAGGAAAATTCGACAAATTACCAGATTTCTACGGGTTAAAGACGAATTTTAAGGCGATTTTTGACATTTCGGGAAAACCAACGTTATGCACGTTATCAGTACCACCCAACGATATTTAAAAAAGAAAATAAATCAGATAAACATAAAGTTGGTCAAAATTTGTTACCCAGTGTAATGAAAGGTTTATAAAATTGAGAGGTGAATTCGAACAAACACTTCGAGCCCTGAGGAAAGGGAAAACAACTGGAATAAATAAGATATTTATTGGGTTATTGAGGCCTTAGAGAAGAAGAAGAAGAAGAAGAAGAAGAAGAAGAAGAAGAAGAAGAAGAACATTTGTTTGGTAAATGATGTGTACTATTATATGAAACGCGCAAATATCCAAATATGATTATTCCGTTTTTTAAAGAAAAGGAAAGCATGAATGAAGATGAGAACAGCAAGTTTAATCTCATACAAGTTGAAACTTTTACTTCGAATTGTGCAGATTATAAACCAGAATAAATTAAAAACTCGAGAGAGAAGTAGTTTTGAAGGAAAAAGACACAAGAGATACCAAAAAATGTATTTGAAGTACAATGGATGAAACGTGTACTGGAAATGGAAAGAAAGTATATTTGTTTATTGATTCAGAAAAGGCCTTTAACGAATGATCTGGATATCATGATAAGAGTGCTAAAGAAGATAGGGTTGAAGCGAAAAAAAATGAAAGATTCTTTAGAATATTAGAAAATTTGAGGAAAACCTGTGAAAAACAAATATTAAGTGAAATGTATGTTAAAAAAGACGAAAATAATGTTATTTGAAATGGACGGAACTGTCAAGGATGAAAATTGGAAGGAAAGAACTATCTAGAACAGATAATTAAATTTGGATATCTAGATTGTATTATTACTGAGAGATAAATATTGAGGTGAACCAAACTCAGAAATTGCTGACATACAAAGTTGTGGAACAGACTTTGTTGCTGAGCCGAGTCTGTTCCTCGCCGAGCTCGCCCACCAAATATTCCTCAGACGATGGGCTACTTGGCCACCAAATTTGGTTCAGATCCAGCAAATAGTTACCAAGAAATAAAGTACCACATACGAGTTAACCATAGGCGAACCGAGCCTGTTCCTTACAAAGTTTGGTCACCAAATATATCGAGCTTTATTCCTTAGATAATGGTCTACTTGTCCAGGAAATTTTGTTCAGATCCTGCCAGTAGTTACTGAGGAATAAATACCATATACACACAAGTTCAGCTGAATAGAGCTAATAGAAACAAGAATAGAAATGTAAAAGAAGCATTTAGAAGAACGTATTCGTGTTTGTTAAATAAAAAGTTATTGAAAATATTTACCAAACGTTTCTGTTTAGTGTTGTTCTGCACAGAGCAGAAACGTGAACCTTATGGAAGGACAAAAGGAAAGGACTGACTCTTAAAAAAAAGAAGAAAGAAAAAGAAAAAGAAAGAAAGAAAAAGAAATGTACGTTTAGAGAAGAATTTGCAAGAAAATTCAGTGCGAAAATGTTAGGTAAAGAAGAGCAAAATGGAAATAGTGTTTGAAGAACAGAAATAATAGCCAGTTAGACAATTATTTAAGAAGGAATTGTCTTAATAGGAATAACAGGAGTAAAGTAGAAGGTAAAAGAGGAAAGGAAGCAAAAAGATTGTAATTGCTGAACGCTATGATTACAGAACAATTCTTACCTCTAAACAACGAGGTTAGCGAAAAACCGTAGTGCATACAAGCTCCTAACTTAGGCGAAGTGTCTTACCAGTAATACTAAAATACTGGTTTTCACTCTCTCCTAAAAACATTTTATATTAACTTCAGACAACTTTGGTACAATATAATGATGTTCTGCAGTTAAGTCCCATGGCCATTGACATGTCATAATTCACAATATAAAGAACATTTTAATCCGAGCACGTCAAAAGAAGAAAAAATAGCTTGATTAAAATATTTCCCAACAATACTGCAAAATGTTCCCTAAAGTTCCTCTTCCTTGTTTTCTAGTTCAAGACACAATTTAGCCCTCCCCACTATTCTAGTGGCTAGCTAGCTGGACTTTGATTTATTTTCGATTTCCAATAGAAGAATATTGAATGCATTATGATTGGTTTGGTTTCCTCTTTAAACTGCAGGTTTACTTAACATATAGCCTCACTGCTGAAAATGTTCGCTAAGCTTCAACAAATAGCATTTAACATTCAATTCAACCGATCCTAACTTTCAAGATATGATGTAACACACAGTGTGGAAGCAGGAAGGCACTAATATATATAACACACATACAAATTACTTGGATCTGAAATAGTAAAAAAGCTAATATCCTTCTTTCAAATATCATATCTTGAAATCCTTAGACTCGTTAAAATCTTTCTTGAGTAATCCAAATACCATACCTTGAAACCGCAAAAAAAAAAAAAAAAAAAAAAAAACTTTCTTATCTAATTGAAATAGTATATTTTCAAGTTGTTAGAAATCCTTTCTTCTTGAAATCCCCAGAAAATCTAATACCTTTCTTATTTAACCCCTTTCCGCATGATTTTTTTCTTTCAGCGAAAAAAATAATCAGTATTAAAAATCCTCATATGAGAACTTGCAGAATGAATTAAAATTTTAGATTTTTCACTTAATTTCGACGAGAAATAAGTACGTGCCATATATGGCACACTATTCAGTAAGGTAAACTTTCCTAAAAGTGTATAGGGAATAGATCGTGCCATATATGTGTCACTTCATACAGTAATATCTATACTATACTATAGAGCAACTAGTTCTTTGGGATTCTAAAACTATACGTCAAGTATCTTACATATGCATATATACTTCCTCATTACAAATGTTTAGGAAATAAATTGACATATTTGTTGCTTTCAGTATAAAACTTTTTCTTTCTGCACTTTTTACAATTTTGATTATATCTTTTCATAAAAACAACAGCAGTTTTTGCTTTTTTTCTACTTCTTATTCAACTACCTTTCTACTTTATTGCTTGGTCTTCCACGTTTTCTTGAACCTGAATATTTAGTTTTTTTGTAAACCATGTACTACTGATAATGTGAAGTCCATCAAAGGTATTGTTTCTTTCGTATTTTTGCTTCAAAGAAGCCAGGCTTTGGCGCACATTAAATCAAATAAGTGGAACATTATTTTATGGTACCCTTTCTTTGATCTAATATTGATCCTATAGTACAATAGCATTGAGTCTAAAAGATCTTTACCACCAATATGATTAGTGTGAACGGAAATTGAATATGAGCATGGAATCATTTTATAGGTTTTCTCTTTTCTGAAATATCTTTTTCTCACTTGTAGGCTTGCTTCCTGCGTATGTCGACAACATATTTACAGTTTTGTTATCGTACAATGTCTCAGTTGGACTTTCAACATCTTCCGCTACAGCCACTTATTCTTTCATTTTAACCCGTTTTCCTCTCGATTTCAGATACAGCAATAACATCGCAATTTGGGATACGATTCATACGCACTGTGCCTAGGGATAGAATGCCTTCCTTCTTGTGATATAATTCTGAGGGTACACTTGAAAACCAATTTCGAATAATATTTTGTGTTTTATATTTCGAGGTACAGGCTGAGTCAACCAAACATCAACGTTACTACTATCGCCTAAGTCTGGAGCAGCAGTGGGTACAACATTACTTTGAACCCCAGTAAATATTTCGAAATCATAACTGAAACCTGAAATTCCACTCAGAACAAATGCTTTATAACCCCATTTATGAGATTTCTTTATGTTATATTGTTTTATGGATGATCTACACTTTATGGGAATGATTTGCTCATCCACTACCAAAAATTCTTCTTCGCAGACACCTCTCAGATGTATGTATTCAAGAAAAGGCCTAATCTTATGAAGTATGCCATGGGCAAGTTCTCCTGCAGGAATAAAAGTTGAATTGGCATTGAAGTGAATAAATCGTTTGATCTCTTCAAACCGATCACAACTCATCACCTGATTTACCGCATCACGACCAAGCCTTCCTTTGCAGTAATGCCTAGTAGCTGCGAGTTGAATAACTGACATGAAGAAAACAATACAATAAACTCTTCAAGTTTATTTGTAGTCATACAAAATATCAGAAAATACAAATGATTTTGTTGGCAACTTGTGTTGAATATAGGTGTGACTGTTCAACTGCATAATGAAGAATCTCAAGTACTTGAAATATTCAATAGGAGTTGACAGCTGTTTTATTTCTTCAGATAAGTCCTGAGGTCCTTGAAATTTTACATCTTCTTGGGACTTTTTCATGTTTCTAGGTCTTCGCTTGATGTTTTTCAAATCTCTCGATGACGTAGATCTTCTATCCTGATAATTATTTAAGACACAGAGGAACATCATCAGCATCTGAATTCATTGCATCATCAGAATTGGGTATGATGATCCACTCAGAGCACGAGCAACAGATTCTTCATCCGAGTCCGATAACAAAATATTGTTATTTCTTGGATCTAGTGCTGATTCATCTTCGGATAAATCTGATAATTCACTGTCTTCACCATTTAAAAGTTGTCTAACAGCTACTGACGAACGACCATCATAAAAAGCCCTCGATCCATTACTGTAACAGAATTGCAGAACGACTATAGTAGTTGTCACATCCGCACTTCAAGGACATAAAAGTACCCGTAAACGCATGGTGTGACATATGGTACATACTTTTTTTTTTTTTTTTTTTTTTTTACATTCCTCCAATACGAAAATACAAAATGAATATCATATTGTTGAAAATACATCTCAAAGTACTTATCTTGAATATAATATTTTTTTTTGTTTGTTTGGGAAAACTGTGCACAATGTGTCGCCAAAAAAATTATTTTTACTGACAAAAATCCACTGCTTCACAAAAACACATGTCAACGTTTCCTCGTCAAATACAACTCGCAAAGAACATGTCAGATAACACCAAAATCTCACCCATACACGTCAACAGCAGACAGCAGACGCAACAATCATTTCGCGCCTTTGATAAATCACACAAAAATGAAAAAAAGATGTGCCATATATGGCACGGCATATGGTAAGGGGTTAATAAAAATAATATATTTTCAAACTGCTAGAGAAGCTAATATATTTCATATCTAATCCAAATCATATATTTTGAAGCCTTTAAGAAAGCTAATGCCTTTCTTACCTAAGCGGCGTGACAAACATCTTGGCATTTGAAGATGGCGCTCCAAGTTCCTTTTAAATGCTGCTAGCAAATGAGAGGCCTGCGGTATTGCCAAGGTTTATTTTGTACACATTCACTTCAGTCTATTCCCTGCCACCTGATCGCGCTGTAGTTCGTCTGCTTAGCCAATTCATAGTCCCACCCCTTTACCATTTGGCAACGTCGCGTCAGAGCTTGCGTTTTATTCGTTTAGCGGAAATGCCAAGATGTTTGTCACAGGCCATAATTCTATGTCTTGAAGCTATTGGAAAAGTTAATATTTTCTTTAGGTACTCAAATACAAGATTCAAACAGCAAGCGACAGTGGCCTTGAACGTTTGAAAATTGTCAACGTTCCTACCAGTCCGTGTCGTTTCATACCGATTTTCTAAGTTTATTCTTTCCCCATCGGGAGCAAAGAAGCCTGGCAGAAGTTTTCACGTGCAGTCACCAGCAGAGATTCTAGCCCACCCTGTCCTTATGAATTTTTACCAGTCACTTTGGAAAAAATTATCCGTTTTCTTCGGTCTTTTTTGGGGGGGGGGGAGAAAGGGAACGCAATCCTTCGAAGCTTACTGAAATATAGCTCGAAAATTTGTCTATGTGCTCCAAAATTAATTATAGATAACAAGTAAAGAAGATTTGACTTTATTGTTGACCTCCCACCCGCCACACACAGACACTCACGCAATAACCGATTCAGCTTCATGTATACATTGTTCTCATTAACATCAATGGTCTATTGTCAATATACTGTTAACTATTAAATCTTTGCTTTTTCCAGTGCACGAGAGATTCGTGCCTATGCTTCTTTTTCTTCTGTCAAACTCTCTACAATAACATAATTTCAGCTGAAAGACTATCCTAAGCAGTTTATTTACTTTTCTCTGTAGCTTCAGTTATTATTATGTTTCCTCCACTTTCGATCACTTCCTTGCTGCTTTTCTATTCCACCCAGTTCACACTTTTCACTTTTCTTCGTAGTTTTGTCTGGGAAAGTTACTAGTCTTTTAGAGATCTAATGTTATTTGTGTGCGTGTGTTCCTGTTCTGTTTTCCTTCATTACAGAACAAGAATCTACATAAGGATCTCTTGATAAGAATATATATTCTCCGAGTATACTTTTTACTTCCTAAACACTTACTTTGTCACGCATATGGTTGCTTATTTATTCTTTATTCACAATTTGTATTATCATTAATAGTACTACGGAATTATTATTTTTTTTAAATACTTATTTCTTCCCAATTTCAGACATTTTTGTGATAGCTGCTAAAAATGAGATTTTTTTCTAAATTGAGCTTTATGGAATATTCGTAAAATTTTAACATAATAATCTACAATAAGTATGCTGTATATTGCTGGAGTAATCAACTGAAGCATTTCCCGATGGCACATTTTGGAATTTACAGAGTTACCAGTGGACACATGCAGTACAGAACATAACTGACATATGGACGGTTCAGAAATAAACTGTCACATAAAAAAAAAAAAAAAAAAAAAAAAAAAGTTGACCATGCAATGAGATTCAATGCAGTGACATGTGCCAAACAAGATTCCCTGCTTTCTGTAGGTACATTTCCGAAATAAAACTACTTACATACTCTTTCGTGGTTCACTCAGAACCCATTCCACCGATTAACTTAATTTCACGGGAAGTGGCGCTTAGTGTTGTGTTCACCCGAGCCACACATACATTGAAACACTCGTTTCTTCATTGTTCAATATATGGCACTGGTACGCTCGCAAACCTTGAGCGGAACGTTGTCGTACAGTTCAGTTTTCTTTCGTTTTTCGTGAATTCATTGAGATGTGCCACACAGTATTTTGGAGAATGCTTTAAATACTCATACATCCTACATATAATCGTGTCTAATATAACTGATTGATATTAAATTTCTAGATCTACAATAAGGTTGAAACATAAAGGTATCTCTCGATCATGTAGTCTACTGTTTTACCTAGGGATTTCCTTGTTTGGAAACGGGGAAAAGAGGGAAATCAATCCCAATCCCAATTCACACATGCACACTGACCTGCCCTTGTATGCTTTAAAATGTTTATTCAAGTCTGAACCCCCCTGATATACACAAACGCATTGCTGTAATATATATATATATATATATATATATATATATATATATATATATATATATATATATATATATATAGTTGTGAATGTGTTGTGGTGTTGTGTTTGTTCTTCCGCTCATGAAAATCTGCATTCAATTATTTTGCAGGCAGCAGCAGTTGCAGAGAGGAATCCTGATAGTTCACCATGCATAATCACTCTCTCTGCTGTTCATACATTGCTTATTGGGATGTAAGCCAAATCAATTTCGCTTTGCCAACTTTTTTGATGAAAAATTCAACAAGAGAGCGTGCGAGATGATACGAAACGATGCGGTTTGTGTGGCGACCCTGTGCATGAATTTATCTCATGTGGGTTGCTTTAGTTCTCTCTCTCTATGTATACCTCATCTGATATGTGAACATTTTCGGGAGAGGAGGGATGGAGGAGGGCTTGACATTTTTTTTAATTATTACTTTTTTTTTGAAAAATATATTTGCAGTACAAGTTCATTATAAAATATAATGCTTTCCGTATCAACACATATACTAGGTATGGTAGTTTGCAGGTTGCAGCTGATCAGTTGCTGTCTTTACGTTTAAATTTTGCCTCGATATCATCAGAATGATAGTCTTCCATATCAGTTAAATATGTTTTTCACTTTGAAGGAAAAACGTTAATTACATTCAATCTATTTCGTAATTTCAAAGTCTGGGGTGTGTGTGTTAATGTGTCACTTATTTACAATAAAATACGAGGTATTCCGACTACATCTTTATTTTTCTTAATTTGCTTTAATCGTGTATGATACGATATTAACAAAATTTAATTCTCGTTTGAACTACGCTTAAAGTAGCGCTAATTATCAGTAAATGGAAACATATTTTAGATCTTACCAAAGTATTTTTTTTTTTTTTTTTTTTTTGTAGGAAGCAGGTACTCACCCAGAAATTTTTCTTCGAAGGAGTCCAAGCTTTAAGAGGGGAGTGTCCAATACTATGCCTAGTCACTATGCCTAGCTACTATTGAAAAGGTATTATTCTGAACCTGAAAAGACGATAAGTAATTGTAAAATTCCTCCCACCTATATTTTCAGAAAAAATATATGATAGAACTAGATTGCTTTTATGAGAGAAAGAGTATAGATGAAGTGTAAGATCAAATTTCCATTCTACATCAATCATTTCTCTGTTAAATAAGTATAATTTTATTGAGAAACTATGTTGAGTTAGGAAGTTTTCGGGAAGGGGGGGAGGGTGTCCGGAACCGGTGGACCCTCGTGGATGCGCCTCTAGTAGGAAGGGAAAAGAATTTGCAACAATTGAACTCCTTGCATGAATGAATAATTATGATTTAATAGGGGTCGTCAGTAACAAGGCTATCTGTCTCCGTCTAGAACTGTTTCGATGCTAAGTGTTCTAACTCCAAAATGCAAATTTTTCAGGAAAAAAACTTCGAAGTTCAATATCTCACGAAAAATTCTTCTTCTTTTTCTTCTTCTAAGCCATTTTCCCAGTTTTGCTAGGGTCGGCTTTTCGTATCGCTATCTTCCGCCTGTTTCTAGCTTGTGTCATATCCGCTTGTGACACCACACTGCACCATATCATTCTTAACACAGTCTTCCCACTTCTTCTTTGGCCGGCCTTGGGCTTGATTCTCATTCAGTTTTATAGAATCTACTCCAGCGTTTCCCAACCTTTTTCAACTTGCGGCACACTATGGGTATAACTTAAATTCTCGCGGCACACTCAGATATTATTATTATTATTTATAAATAAAAATATGGTGGTATTCTTTTCTGTAATTACTGATCTCCTTCTCACAGAGAAGCAGGGGCGGAGCCAGGGGGCAATCGGGGCGATGCCCACTAGAAGAGGAAACTTTTATTTTATATATAAATAAAACCTTGTAAATAATCTTAAGAGGCTTGTTTTTATATAATTAACCATTTTTAAACTAGATTTAATATTTCTGCTATAGAATTAATAATTTTGTTACGAGTTCCTCGCGGCACACCAGCGGCCCATTCACGGCACACCAGTGTGCCGCGGCACACCGGTTGGCAAATGCTGATCTACTCTGTAAGCTACGTATTCCAAAGATCTTCTTCTTACATTTGTTTTATGATTGCAAGCAAAAAAACGTAAGATGGATGATAGTGAATAACATTGCCATCATAATGTGATTTATATGAAAGTTTGAAGTTCAAAGTTCTCTCATGAAATATTTCAACTTTTGGGTTATACTACTTAACATCCAAGGTGTCCAATTCAATCAAATTCAACAGATTGATGTTCGAACTTTACCCAATAATAATAATCAGAGAACAATTCATGTTACAGCAAGATAAAAACTATTACTTAGTGTTAGCAAAGGACATAACTTTTAGCGCCATAAATCCAGCATTTTTCTCTATTTGCCTTAAAACTAAGGATTAGAATTTATCTTCAAGGACGTCATTTTGTTTGGCTCGATGTGATCTACCGATTAACGTATGTCTCATCTTTGGACAATTTTTCGTTACAAAATAAATAAATAAATAAATAAAGTTCAAAAGTTAATCATAATTTGAGCCATAGCATATCGTTAACTATACTCTTTGCTGCCATCTTGCTAATGTCACAAACCCACCAGGAAGAAAGATGTTAAAGTGATAACAAGTTTAAAACACATTTTTCTGACAACAATTCATGAGTTTACACCCTGGAGACTGCACTAAAAGAAAACAGTAAATTGTAATAAGTATAAACCAGAACACACCCAAAACTGGCGAGACAAATCATGACTCTACATGCTAACACCCAATCCTCGGTAATTAACCATTAAAATAAAATTTGAAACTGAAATATAAGCTTTGTAAATAAATAAGGTGGGTGGAAGCTGCAGAGTCATCAGTCAGGCATCACTATTTTTATTAGTCGTTACCTCATCACCTTCCTCTATAATCAGAAGCTACAACAGCAGTTCTCCGATGGAAGATGCGACTGGACCTTTACCTTGTAAGTTGGTTTCCCAGGTTCTATCTTTCCCTCTCGGTATTCGTACGAGCTATGGATAGGGTAGCAGAATCTTTATCCCGTGAGGGGATATTTTACACTACACTGAGAAAAATCCGTTATCCAGACAGCGGTATATTGTATAAATATACGGAATCCTTATCTTTACTACTAAAATCAATACGGAGCGTACGTTACCCATATGCTATATACGCACTGCCCTTAGATATTACATCATACCGCTGCAGGACGTCTGACACCTAACAGTCTTCCGTATATAATATACGAGGGCAAGTCAAGAACGACTTGGACTGATTTTTTTCCCGGCAGTTCTGTTAACGCTGGAGCTTCATAGTTTGGCATACAAGTAGGGTGGGTCTTGCTGTGAATATATATAAAATGTTGTTAAGGAATCATTGCATGTTTGGTAACCACGACGTTTTATTGCAGGTGATGTTCTGCGCCGCCTCTAGAAGTCGCCTGTAGAAGAAATGGAGTCATTACGAGATGAACAATTTGCAGCTATACGGTTCTGCTATCGCTTGGGAAAAAGTGCAACAGAAACTCTAGGAATGTTGAGAGCAGCCTACAAAGATGACGCTCTGCCACGAAGTACCGTGTTCTGGTGGTTCAAAGAGTTTAAAGAGGGCCGAATGACAATCACGAAAGCTGGTGGACCAGGTGTATCAGCGTCAGCTGTTACTGAGGTGAACATTAACACGGCAGCAGTCATTGTTAGAGAAGATCGCCGCATCAGTATCGACGATCTGGCAGCCGCACTACGCATATCTCATGGCAGTGCCTTCAAAATTTTGCATGACCACCTCCACATGAGCCGAGTGTGTGCGCGATGGATTCCGCGACTCCTGACATCAGAGCAGAAGGCCGTTCGAGTGGAGACTTGCAGGGAGCTGTTGCAAAGGTTTGAGGATGGTGGAGACGCCTACCGCACCGTGCGACTTTTTTCTATTCCCTGCCCTAAAATCCAGACTGCGTGGACGCCGCTTCTCCGATAATTCCGAAGTTCTGAAGGCATCGGAGGCTGTTTTGAAGGACCTCTCAAAGAATGGCCTGCGACACGTGTTTGAGGACTGGAAGACTCGAATGAAAAAGTGCATTCAAATGGGCGGGGACTACTTTGAAAAGGATCATGTGTCTGTTGCTGAGTAATAATAAATTGCCTAGAAAAAAAATCAGTCCAAGTCTTTCTTGACTAGCTCTCGTACGTATACGTGTTACATACGTCAGTTCTATGTTACATCGTTTATCTGTATGTGAGTTCCTGACCACATATATACAGTTCTTTCGTTTGTACGGAAAGTACGTATAAAATATACTAAAATATACTAAGTCAAGAAACCACATGATTTACATGTAACCTACTCGATATGTCTATCAGATTGTCGATAGTGTCTAAAGAAGGATACGTTAGATATCCGAAACTGTTACAAATTATAATTTAAAATAAAGTGAGTTTTAAGCTTTGGTCAGTGTTTCTTTTGTTAAAATAATGTGACCTACGTTTTTACGTACGCCACATACGAGTTTTTCCCAGCGTATTTGTTAAATCTTTGTGAAATATAAATCTGTAGCTGTATTAATAAATCTTACTGTTTAAGTTGAACCAAAAGGTCTAATTTTATAATTCAATAGTAGCCTTCTTTTAGCTATTCATATCTTAAAATTTTAACTTTAAAGATACAAAAACATTTAAAAAGATTAAAACACTAATATCATAATGGGAAGTTTGATGAGCGTACACTTCGGTATCAATTTCATTTTAATATTGGTGTGGATATATCGTATAGCGTCAATCTCTAATTTTGAAAAAATATAATTTTGATCTATTTTCTGGAAAACTACGCATAAGAATTTAAACTCACGTATAACTCTTGTTCAGTTTAATGAGACCTACCGATCCCTATACGCCTCATGTTTGACCATTATTATTATTATTATTATTATTATTATTATTATTATTATTATTATTATTATTATTATTATTATTATTATTATTATTATTATTATTATTATTATTATAACAAATAATCTAAATTATAAAATTGAAAAAGACTATGTTTATGACTCTTAGACTCTTGAACCACGCAACCAATCTCGATCAAATGTTCAACATAAATGAAGTTAAGGTCTGAGATGGTTTTTACCATTCCATTTTGACGGCGCGGAGATACTTAAAAATGATCGAAAACGACCGATATCAGTGCCGAATCCACAGTTTTCGGAGTCGCTGAGATGAACAGTGACACTTCCGATGCCCTTTATATCCACATTCAGCTCCGCAACATGGTAGACAGGAAGGGGGAAGAGGCATATTATATATATATATATATAAATGATCGAAAATGACTGATATTAGAGAGCACTTCAGTAATAGTAAAAAGTGACTGACTAACGGAACATACTACTAATTTTTCTTATTTTAACGCAGCGAAGTGGGTAATTAACGCTAGTGTTGTATAAAATTTAAATTTTGAAACTGACTCATGTATAATACTTCCTACACAATCTTCAAACAATATCTAATGTTCCGACACTACAATATTAGACAATTACGAGGAAAATGTATAGTGTCAATCAAACCAATTTAATTAAAATTAAATTAAGAAAAATCTTTTTTGAAAAGTTATTTTGGATTAGAAATATCTATACTTGTGATAATATTACGGTATGGTTATTATATATATATATATATATATATATATATATATATATATATATATATATATATATATAGGTTGTTATTTAATAAATTATTTCTTTCTTTAGAAGCTGGCAACGGTCAAATGAGCAAAAGAGAAAAGAAATGGAAAAATTTTCAAACAGAGAAATGAGACGAAAGAGAAAAATGAAATTTTTGTTGAAAGGGCAAAAAGATTGATTACCTAGGCGACGCTACCTCTAAATGGCGGAAGAGAATGAAAAGAAGAAACGGCAGAGAGAGAACGAGAACTATTCTTTTTCCTTTTCTCTTTTTAATCTTTCCTTTACGTTGTATTTAATAGAAAAATCTTCTCTTTTGCTCATTTCTTTCCTTTTCTTTTTTTCTTTTTTTTATCTTAATAAAAGCAAACGAGCTGTGACGATCACTGCCTAACTTCTTTGTAAAAGCTGCTGGAACTCACAAATGCTGTAACTGCATGCTGCCACAGAGCAAGTGTGTGCGTTCCGGTTCAAAAGATTCGCTGACCTTATAAACGTTATGATGAAAAGTATTAATTCTTCTTTGAAACAAATTGCTTCCAGATAGGCAGTTGCATTCACATGTTGTATTAACCTGCATGTGCATTTACTGTACATGTATTGTTCGGATGTAACTGTTTCAGTCAGTGCTTCAGAGAAAGCCTCAGGGATTTTCTGTTAATTGGCCATTTCTTCCAAACATCAATCATATCATATATGTATATACATGTTCATGAAAAGATAGTAACAAAATGTAAGCTTTACAATTTGTTAATATTGCATCCCACTCACTTTATGAATGTCTAGCAAGGGCTGTCAGTGATCGCCCAAGTACAGTTGTACAATCAATATACATAAAATTATCACATCTAGTGATAATGGAATTCATTGAACTCTCTATGGACATGAATGAATATCCAATAATTGACCACTACAAGTTATCCTTATATTATTGGAAAGTTTTCGCGATTAGAGTAAGATGGAATTCTTGTCCTATTATAATTGAATCATTATGATAAATCGCTAGTAAAGCTGAAAATTAAGTTAAATATACGAAATATCTTACGTGGTCAAAGAAAAAAGACGATAGTATTTTAAAAATGATAACATAATATTTTATAATCCATTGATGAGCTATCAAGTCTTACTAATATCGTCGTCAGAGTGTTTGTTTGGAGAATCGTTAGTGATTTTTTTCCCCTTTTGTGATAGTGATATATTCTGGTCAGGATTTAAACTATCTCACTATACCTTCATCAATCTCTTTGTATAGTGTGTGGGGTGAGTAGATAGCCTTACTAATTCCACCATATTGTATACAGTAACCAGATGGTAATTGACACCAGTAGTGGGCGGCGTGAATGGATATCCTTGTTGTAACCACATCAGCTTCTTGTAGTTTTCTGACATACTATCTAACGCTGTTTTAAAGAACAGTGGTCTTTGGAAAACAGCCACATGTAATAGTTTGCTTGAGGTCATTTACAGCTACTTTGATTACCATTACGATCCACGGGAAGAGAAAGTATTGAGGCGAAACGATAAGTGGCAAAACTTACGATTCCATAGTAGCTAATAATCAATTTACTAACACCAACAAGAGTTCTTTGTTGGAGGCTCTGAGTATATTGACTTGTTAGACTTGATAACAGCAAGTAAATCGAAATATCATGAATTGGAAAAGGAGAGTTACTTGGAGAAAGAACTTTCACAAAGATGATTCAAAAAAAATAGCAAAGCAAGCACTCTCATAAAGATACTGTACTTCTTAGGCGAAGATATATTGTGCACCATTTCCCATTTCCTAGGGAACAAACACGCATTGGCCATTGACCATTGATGCCAACTCTTTAATCCGATGAGTTCACAACTAAAACCACTGTAATTTTGATTCATAAGACAGTTTTTAAGTTTCAATTAATCTCTCTTGAAAAAAAATCTTCATGTAGTATTATATCCCGTGATTTTTTAATACTAGAATTGCATTTAAATGAAACCATTACGTAGTAAAAACTTTGGGCAGTGAAGGAAATTCATTCTTGTTTCTATACTGTTCATCTTCAGTTATGGGTTTTTGAAAAGCAAATTATCACTTTCTTCACACTTTTTTATGTATGTCATATATGGTGGTAGAATTCAGAATTGGAGAAATTTAGAAATCCATTTTTTCTGTGCAAACGAAACTAAATTTTAATATTGTGTTGCTTCGTGACCAAATGGCTAACACACGTGGTCTTGGGCTAGATTCCAGCTGCGGTTATTTGTCAGCGAGGTCAACTTATATAAACCTGAGAAACAGTTTGGATCACAGTTTAAATATTATGCACCATTTCACTAGAATGTTGAAGATGTATATAAAAAAAATGATCAAAATAAAGAAATTGAACGTCTTAGCACTACCATAATCCTGACAGACTCTACTGGAAAACATATTTGTTAATTAGGTGATGTAAAGTCGTCATATAGGCTCGTATCGCCGATACGTCTAGGGTTCTAGTTCGTTATTTTTTGGTCAGAAATTAGGAACCAGGACCTTGTACTAAACTTTTATTTTAACTTTCAACTAGTCGCTGTATGACGCATGGGCACGTGTTCAAAACTAGGGAAATCACAGTGAGAAATATGTAGAGCAAAGAATGGAAGATAATAAGAAAGAGGAATGAAATTAACAAGTATTGGCAGTGCACAAGTAGCCATTGATCCGTGAGGACTAGGCCTGCAGAACAATCTGTGACGTCATGATATTCTTGTTGACTTGTCAACACTGCTCTTCATACATCAATGCAAAATTTCCTGCATCCTTCTTGTTCTCTACGTATAATTTACTGAGAATAGGAGCAGTAAATTGTGACGTCACAGAATTTTCAGTTGGAAATTGCTGTACTAATCGTTAGTCCACACAAAAGCTTCACAACACGAATATCCACCTGGGTTAAATTAAGAAAAAAATAGTAATATGTTTCGTTAGTCAGTCACTTTTTACTATTACTAAAGAGCTCCTTGATATTGGTCATTTTAGATGATTTTATATACCCCCTCTTCTCCCCATGCTGCGGACCAAGGCATGGGAAGCGTCATTGTTCATCTCA
The DNA here is from genome assembly GCF_964235325.1 of Thermobia domestica. Taxonomy (NCBI): domain Eukaryota; kingdom Metazoa; phylum Arthropoda; class Insecta; order Zygentoma; family Lepismatidae; genus Thermobia; species Thermobia domestica. The sequence goes on from NC_137468.1 coordinate 93,720,573, forward strand.
GCGACCACGAAAATATGAATTGGACACTGATATTGATCATTTTGATTATATATATATATATATATATATATATATATATATATATATATATATATATATATATATATATATATATATATATATATATGTACCCCTCCCCTCCCACAATTTTTGCGGGGCTGAATTTTGATTTAAATGGCATCAAAAGTGTCACTGTTCTTCTTAGCGATCTCTAAAACTATAGATTCGACGCTAATATCGGACATTTTCGATAATTTGTAAACGTCTTTCCCCTCCTTTAGGTTACATCATCAAAGTGACATGACAAAAATCATCTCGTGTTTGAACTTCATCTAGGTTGAACATTTGATCGAGATCGGTCCTGTGGTTCAAGAGTTATTATGTTTTATTTATTTTTATATATCTCCCTCTCTTACCTCCTTCCCAAGTTCTATCGTCAAAGTGAATAGATAAATACTATTCCAGGCCCGAACCTCATCTATCTTGAAAATTTGATCGAGATCGGTCAGGTGGTTCAAAAGTGAATTCAGATAGACAGTCACTTTCATTTTTTTTTTTTTACATATATCTCCGCCTTCGTCTCCCCCTCTCCTACTTTGCACCATCAAAGTTAAATGATAAAAATGATCTCAAGCCCGAACGTCATCTATGTTGAAAATTTGATCGAAATCGGTTGGGAGATTCAAGAGTTACTATAAGTGAAATAACGGAAACATCCCAGGCCCGAACCTTATCTATGTTGAAAGTTTGATCAAGATAGGTCAGGTGGCTCAAGAGTTATTAAGTTTCCTTTATTTTTATAGATTTCTCCCCTTTCCCTAAGTTCTGCCGTTAAAGTGATATGATAAAACCACCTCAGGTCCAAACCTCATCTATGTTGAAAAGTTTTTTTTTTTTTTTTTTTTAAGATTGGTCGGGTGGTTTAAACGTAATGAAGTCACAAAGACAGTCACTTTTATTTTTACTTTTTTTTTTTACATATATCACCCCCTCTCCCTCACCTTCGTTGCACTGTAAAAGTGAAATAAAGAAACCATTCCAGGCCCGAACCTTATCTATGTTGAAAGTTTGATTGAGATCGGTCGGGTGGTTCAAGAGTTGTTAAGTTTTATTTACTTTTATAGATCTCTTCCCTGCCCTTCCCCACCCCTAAGTTCTATAGTTAAAGCCATATGATGAAAACCACCTCATATCTGAACCTCATCTATATTGAAAATTTGGTTAAGATCGGTCGGGTGGTTTAAACGTGATGAAGTCACAAAGACAGTCACTTTTATCTTTACTTTTTTTTTACATATATCTCCCCCTCCCTTTCGTTGCACTGTAAAAGTGAAATGAAGAAAACATCCCAGGCCCGAACCTTATCTATGTTGAAAGTTTGGTCAAGATCGGTCAGGTAGTTCAAGAGTTATCTAGTTTTATTCATTTTCATATACTTCCTCTCTTCCCCTCCCCCTACCCTAAGATCTGCTGTCAAAACGAAATGGTAAAAAAAAAAAAAAAAAAAAAAAAAACTTCCTACGTTTGAACTTCATACATGTTGAAAATTTGATTGAGATTGATCGGCTGATTCAAAAGTAACTAATTCACGAACATCATCACTTTTATTTTTACATTTAGTGATTTTTGCATCTATTCTCCCCCTTCCCCCACGTTGATCCGTCAAAGTGAAATGACAAAAATCATCCCAGTCTCAAACCTCATCTACATTGAAAATTTGATCAAGATCGGTCGAGTGGTTCAAGAGTTATTGAGTTTTATTTACTTTTTCTATGTACCCCTCCTCCCCAAACCCTAAGTTGTACCGTCAAAGTAAATAGTTAAAACACTCCCAGGCCAGAACCGCATCTACGTTGAAAATTTGATCGAGATCGGTCCGGCAGTTCAAGAGATTAAGAGTCACAAACATAGTCACTTTCAATTTATAATATAGATTATATTATACCACTTCCTCAAAATCAACAATTGGTTATATTACATCACCTCTGTATTCTGACAACCATATTCTTCCACATACATGAATATCACAATTGAAGGCATTTCTACGGTTTTTGTGCTATTCTTCCTATATTCAAAATTCAGTGCACAATCATACTAACTCTAAATATTATGTTCAATTCTAACTCTTCAAAGATTTTTTTTACAAGTAACAATTAACTGTTTATCACAAGGTTTTTATTAGGTTACTTTTCTGTTTATTTGTTAAACTCAAATCTTGCAACTTAAATTTCACGCAACTTTCATTCTAACTAGAGATCTGAAATTTTGTACAGATAAGTAAAAATGATCGCAGTACAATATTTTGACATTGTGTTTCTGTGGCTTGTCACTTTACTATCAAATTATAATCGAGCACCTGATACGCGTGCAACCCACACACTCACGAAAGTTTTGTTGGTTGCAGTCCACTAGGCATTCTGTTGATGCCATATTAACAAATTTAAACATTTTTTTCTTTTCGTAATAAAAGGTAAGAAACTAATGCCTTCCACAAAGCAATTAAAATTATTGGATAAAGGCTAAAAAAGAAAATAATATCGTTAAAAATGTTTTTAAGCAATGCTTTTATAAAATACATTGCAAAGGAGATATTTTGTGGGATAAAATGAGAAAAAAGAGAAAAGATTAAAAGCATTAGTGAGCTCTCCCATGGCTAAACGGCTAACGTTCACACCTTTGGCATGAGAGACTTGGGTTCGATTCCCAGCGGAAGCTCATGTGGTTCGGATTCCACGTTAAGTTATAGTCCCACGTCTTATATAGCCTCACTGCTGAAAGAGACTCTAAACTCAAAATCAGATTAAAAGTATTGATCACGGTTGGTTATAATGAATTATAGCGATACCTCCCCTGGTATCCAAAAAAGACTTTAGCCCTCTACGTCAGGAAGAGCATCCAATGCTTTTAGTTTTAATCCCACTTCTTCATTTTACTGCACCAAAGAAATTGTCTCCTTTTTAGTGGCTTTTGTAAAAGCATTGTTAGTCCTTCTTTAACGGTTACATTAATCAATCTCTTTTTGCATGTTTTTCTGTAATTAACAATGGTTCAACGGTGTTCTCAAATTTTGCAACCTTAATTTAACTCATATCCCGAAGTCGTGCATTAATGAAGTATTGCACAGTGACGGAAGACTGGTGATAGCACAGTATTTCACTGTTATTTTCAATATTACTAATATATTTACTTAGTTACTTAAGTCATTAATATTGCTATTTTTATCCTACCGAGTTATGCAATGAAACATGCTTTGCAGATGGTTCATATTCAGGAAATTTTCATAAATTACGTTTCAGATTGTTAAAGTATTGACTTCCAGAACTGATTGAATGGGTTGATTGATTGACTGGTTAAGGTTTAATGGAGATGTCAACATAGCGGCAATTTGTTCCCGTCCCGATAAACTCGATTGGTCAAAACACGAACTGCCGTCAATACACGTTAAAAACGAACAAATTCAAAGATTAAAAAGAAACTGCTGCACAATACAAAAGAGAGGAGAATAAATATAAGAGAAAAACAAGAATAATAAATAGCAAAATATAACAATAAATACAAAATATTGAACAATAACAATAAATAAAGAATAATAACAATAAATAAAGAAATAACAGTAACAATCAATACTACAAACATTAGTATAGAAAACATATAACAACGATAAAAAACAGGGAGTGAGAATAAAGTATAACGTGCAGCAAACGAATAAAAACACTCAGAGAACGTGGACTAAGTTACAATCGTGTATAAAAGAGAGGACTCGCTTAACAATATCAACGTCATTACCCAGTGCACAGTCAAGTGTACGCGGCAGTCCGTGGCGTTTTCTGAGATCTGAGTATTCAGGATATTCGACAAGAATGTGCTAAATATTCAGTAGGACAACACATTCCTCACAAAAATACGGGCAATTCAAACCATGCAGCAAAACTTATTGAATGGCAAAATATCTTATAACTAAAAGAAAATAATACGTGTAAAAAATAATATAATTAGTGCTTATATAAAATGTACAGGAAAGGATATTCCTTTGTGAGTAAAATGAAGAAATTTGTGTTAAATTACAAAAGCATTGGGCATGATTAATTATAATGGATTATGGCAAATCAGTTAGAGTACCTAATGCTTTTTTTGGTATTACAATTAGTCCCATTTTTTTTTTATTTTACTCCACAAAAAAAGAAAAACCTCCTTTTGTAGTAATTTTTAATCTCTTTCTCAAGAGGGCTATAGTGTTGAAAGACACCGAGTCACGGGAAGCATAAAGGAACGGAAACAAGCAAAATTCTACAATGATGGAAAATTATTTAATTATGATTAAAAAGTAGTTTTCTCTTAAAAAAGCATGATTTCCTTAAAAAAATATTAACAAGTATAACAAAACTTGTACTCAAAAGTAAAATTTGTTTTTAGAACATTATTATTTAAAAAAAAAAAAATATTTATGCATGACTGACAAGAAAAGTATGAGGAGCCTCTCACATAAATCAATTCATAATAAAATCATATGAGAGTGCTCCTCACGCTTATCCTTCTAGTCATGAATAAATAGATTTTTTTTAAAAAAAGTAATTTTCTAGAAAACAATTAAATGTTATTTTTGAGCATGATTTGTTTTGATATGTTCGTTAATTTTTCTTTAAGGAAATCATGTTTCTTAATTTTTTAAAAAAATATTTATTTTATTCTTTTTTTTTCAAACCAGCATGTGCTATAAAACTGGACACCCTAAGCCTTGTAGAACTTTCCGTCCCGCATTTACAAAATAGTACATTAAATTTTGGTGCTGAATGTACGTATCAGTTCCTTTATAAAAGTAATCACATTTATTTCATCCAAACGTTATAAACATTTTTCCTTCTTCTTTCTCCCAACGTGATAAAAGTAGATCAGATAATGAAAGAAAAAATAACGTTAGATAAATGTCTTATGATCAATTTCATCCTTGAACATCGTCAACGGAAGTAGATATTATATAGATAGAAGATTCAATCCGCTATGTAAACGACTTTCTGATAACATTGATACCCATACAAAAGACAAATGAATGTCTTGGAGGGTTTTGATCTGCAATTACAGCCTATTAAGAGATAACGGGAGCAAGGAAATTGGAGTTTGCTGAAAAGAATAAAGCTCTAGCAGAACGAGAGAAAGAGACAGAGAGAAGGGTTATATAATACAATGAACAGAACACAGTAGGCAAAGGAATGACGAAGTGGGATGGTAATTTATGAGGCAATAAGGAGAGAAAACAGAAGCCTTTTGTTAAATGGATAAGACTTCACTCAAAGATGAGCTAACTGTATTAAAAGAGAAAATAATCAGGGCGCAACAAAGGTTATATACTATCTAACGTAAATAAGATTGAATTGTTAAGACATAGAGAAGCACAATATATATACCATTAGACTGATTTTCCTGGGAACAAGGTTACATCATTGGCTACTACAACTACGGCTATGATTACTACTACTACTATTTTTATTTTTTAAAAAAAGCAAAGATTATATAAGATCACTTTATCTACCATATAGACGATTATGGTATTTCGTATCGACCAATCATTACTGTTGTATCTTCGATTCAGTTGGTTGAGATATAACTGTAAATTTTTCATATGTATTGTATTTCTCATAGTTTCTAATAAACCATTGATTTACTGTCTTATTATTCTTTCTAATATTGCGTAGAAAGAACTAACTGTAAAAAAAATCTAAAAACAATACTTTTATAAACTGCACTACAAGGGTATTTTTCATTCTTCTCTTTATTTTTCTTTCGTTTTCTTCATGGGTTAAATGAAGGAATGGGATCGCACCCAAAGTTCCATTCCCATTTCTTCATGTTGCTCATTAATATAATGTGTGTGTGGGTGTGGGTGTGTGTGTATGTGTGTGTGTGTATATACGTATATATACAGGGTACGGAAAAAGTCCCGGAAAGTAGTAGTAGAAAATGGATCGATCTGGAACATATGAGAACAACCTAGGACAACTCACAAGCCCCTGGGAAATTGACCACCTTACACCGTGAGCCCACGGTCTTTTACGACCTCCATTTTAGGGGTGAATTTGTTCCCTTTTATGAGCACTTTTTAGGGGGTGTATTCGTTCTCTTTTACGAGCACATTTTAGGGGGGTGATCTCGTTCCCTTTTATGAGCATATTTTTCAACCCCTATTTGAACATAGCAGAAATTACACTGAGACTATGAACATACAGCAGAACAGATAATACATAAGAATACGTAACACACAAGGGTGTATTCATTCTCTTTTATGACCACTTTTTAAGGGGTGAACTCGTTCCCTTTTCCAACCCCTATTTTAACATAGCAGAAATTACACTGAGACTATGAATATACAGCAGAACAGATAATACATAAGAATACGTAACACACAAGGGTGTATTCATTCTCTTTTATGACCACTTTTTAAGGGGTGAACTCGTTCCCTTTTCCAACCCCTATTTTAACATAGCAGAAATTACACTGAGACTATGAACATACAGCAGAACAGATAATACATAAGAATACGTAACACACAAGGGTGTATTCATTCTCTTTTATGACCACTTTTTAAGGGGTGAACTCGTTCCCTTTTCCAACCCTTATTTTAACATAGCAGAAATTACACTGAGATTAGAACACACAGCAGACACATAAGACTCGTTCCACCCTTATTTAGAGTATGGTATATTTTCCAACCCTTATTTTAACATAGCAGAGAATAGGGGTGTACTCGTTTTGGATTCCACCCTTAATTGAACATAGCAGAGCTAATAAAAGAGCATGGCTTATTTTCCAACCCTTATTTTAACATAGCAGAAATTACACTGAGACTATGAACACACAGCAGAACAGATAACACATAAGAGTACGTAACAAAACAAGGGTGTACTCGTTCCCTTTTATGAGCACATTCTTCAACCCCTATTTTAACATAACAGAAATGACATAAGAATACGTAACATAGCAGATAACTCATTCCAACCCCTATTTTAACATAACAGAAATGACATAAAAATACATAACTCATTCCAACCCTTATTTTAACATAACGAGCAAAGATTACAATCGAACACACCACGGTCTACAGATAATCATTTTAGAGGGTGTATTCATTCATTCTCTTTTATGACCACATTTTAAGGGGTGAACTCGTTCCCTTTCAACCTTTATTTTAACATAGCAGGGCTAGTAAAAGAGTATGACTTATTTTCCAACCCTTAATTGAAGATAGCAAAGAATACATAAGACTACATGGGTGTATTCCACCCCTATTTGAACATAATGAACATAGCAGAGAATAGGGGTGTATTCGTTTTGGATTCCACCCTTAATTGAACATAGCGGAGAGTACGTTCCCTTTTAAGGGTGTACTCGTTCTAATGTAACATAGCAGTTGGTCTATTTTTCAACCCCTATTTGAGCATAGTCCATTTTTAAGGGGTAAACTCGTTCTAACTTTCTATAGTAAATATAATCATTTAAGGAGTGAACTTGTTCTAACCTATATTTGAACATAACAAAGATTATTTAAAGATTGCAGAGGAATGCGAAACTTCCGTGTTTTGTTATCAGTTACATAATAACTTCCGCCATATGTGGATAATTCTCATTACGTCATTCATCCGGATTTTAAAAACATTGAGCTAGTTTTCTCTTTAACAGACAATACGGTCATTCAACGATAGGATTGAAAAAAAGGAATCCCTGAACGTAATGTAATCAATCACAAAGATATAAAAAAGGGGAATCCCCGAGCATGACTCATACCTATTGCGCAATATGACGTAATGCGATCACACAGGTATAAAAGACTGACCGACATGTTTTTTTTTTGTAATCACTTCCTGTTTGGTGTTTGAAGTGTAAAGTTCAGATATTTTTTGTGTGTGTGCGCGCTTATATTATTAGTGTGGTTTTGTTTTCTTTTTTAGGTAAGACATTTTATAATAATATTATATTATAAAAACTCACTTCAGAATTATTATAGTAACACTGAGTTATTTTTAAAAAATGGCAACAAAAAAGGTTAAATCAAATACTATCAATTCACCAATTGATACTCTATTTAATAATAATTTGAAAAAAAAATCATTTTAAAATGTGATACTGTTTTAAATGAGGATAGTGGATGTTTTTTAAATAATAAAAGAAAAGACTGTTTAGATATATTAAAACAAGAACAAACTAAGACATCGTTTAAAGTAAATTTTTCTTTGGCTACAACTTTTGTAAAACCAGTAGATTTAGAAACATGTAGATTCTTTGTAAATAGTGGTAACGAAATTATTTTACCGAGTACAGATGTGAATTCTATAATAGAAAAACTATTTAATAAAATTTTAGTTGAACAAGAAAATAGAGCAATTAAGAAATCAGGGTTGTCTTTATGTTCTGAACCAAACCATCACTTAGAAATTAAAATCAGTAAATCTGATCCTCTGTCAGCTTCATCTTTTATAAAATTACCTCAATGGATTTTATCCACAAAATGTGTTATAAATATTCAAAATAACGATAATAGATGTTTTATGTATAGTATTCTAGCTGCTTTATATCCCGCAAAAGATAATCCACATCGTGTGAATAATTACATACAATATATTAATACTTTATTACCATTATTTGAAAAAACGAATATAAAATTTCCAGTCGAAATAGCATACATAAGCAAATTTGAACATATGTATAATTCCGTATTTACTAAGGAACAAATTTCTATTAATATATATGGCATTGATTATGATAATGAAACAATTTTCCGTTACGTATAAGCAAAAATACAGGTGTATTTAAACATATAGATTTATTATATTTAAACTCTCATTATTGTTTAATTACAAATTTAAATGGTTTAGTTAGACATCAGTTAGGTAGTCATCAAACATTTATTTGTAGACGATGTTTAGTATCTTTTTATAATAAATCAAAATTAGATAAACATGACAAATTATGTAAAGAACACACTCCAACCAAAATTAACATACCGAAACAAGGAGAAGTTTTAAAATTTCGAAATTTGAAATTGTTATTACAGAATGATGTGATAATAGTTGCAGATTTTGAAAGTTTAATAAAACCTATAAATAAACAAAGTGGATCTCATACAATACAAATTCAGCAACATATACCATGCAGTTTTGGTTATATTGTATGTTGGAGTAACAACTATATGAAATCAGATTTAGTTATTTATCGGGGAGAAAATGTATCGATGAAGTTTATGTCTGCTATGGAGAATGAATTAAGAAAAATCATAAACATATTAGATCAACAAAAACCATTAATACCATTAAATAGTTCTCAGTTACAGGAGTTTAATCTATCCACTGAATGCTCTGTTTGCTATAGTAAATATACGAGTAACAATAGAAAAGTTAAACATCATAACCATTTAACTGGTCAGTATATTGCCACGGTGTGCAACAATTGCAATTTACAAATTAAACGTCAAAGTAATTTTGTCCCTGTCTTCTTCCATAATTTGTCTGGGTATGATGCACATTTATTTGTGAAAGAATTAGGTTGCACCCCTGGCAATATTTCGGTAATTGCTGAAAGCACTGAGAAATACATCACATTCTCTAAGCACTTTAATTTTAATGGTAGACCTATCGAGTTACGTTTTGTAGACCCATTTAAATTCTTGCCGTACAGTCTCGAAAATTTGGTGTCAAAATTAAAACCTGAGCAATTTGTCTATAAAAAGCAATATTTTTCTGATGATAAGTTCCCTTTAATTCTTCGTAAGGGAATTTATTATTATGATTACATAACAAATTTAGATATATTTAATGAAATTGAATTTCCTGAAATAGAGGCATTTAATAGCAAATTGAATGGAACACAAATTTCCGAGACTGATTATCAATATGCAAAACTGATTTGGCGTGTGTTTAAATGTGAAAATTTAGGGGACTACCACGATCTATATTTAAAATGTGATGTACTTCTCACAGCAGATGTGTTGAAGAATTTTAGAAAGACATGTTTAAATGCTTTTTGCATTGATCCGATTAATTGTTTTACTGCACTTGGGTTGGCATGGGAAGCCATGTTATATAGAACAAAAATTGAACTTGAACTTTTATCAGATATCAATATGTATATGTTTGTAGAAAAATCGATTCGCAGAGATATTACTCAAGCTGTGTTAAGATATGCCAAAGCAAATAATCCTTATGTACATGATTTTGATGCGGAAAAAGAAAAATCTTATTTACTGTATATTGACATGAACAATCTGTACGGACTATCAATGATTGACTATTTACCATATGGTGGTTTTCGGTAGGAGGATAAAATTGACAATTGGCAAGATAAAAATAAAATTATGAATTGGCCCACGGATAGTGAATGGTTTTTTTTTTCTAGAAGTGGACTTAGAGTATCCAAATTATTTACACGAATACCATTCTGATTTTCCGTGTGCTCCCAGTAATGAAGTTCCACCAAATGGTAAATACTCAAAATTACTATTGACACTTAAATCGAAATCGAATTATATCTTAGATTATAGAGTATTACAATTTTATCTAAAACAAGGTTTAATATTGGTAAAAGTACATAAAATATTATGGTTTCGTCAATCTAAATGGCTTGCATCTTATATACAAGAAAATACTCAACGCCGTGCAAATGCTACAATTGAATTTGAAAAAGATTTCTATAAGTTATTAAATAATTCTGTATACGGAAAGACAATGGAGAATGTACGAAAACGAATTGATATAAAATTAATTAACAATGAAAAAAGTGTAAAAAATTAGTAGCGCAAAATCAGTTTCAAAATTGGGTAAAATTGGGGGATAATTTGGCATTGTTTCATATGGTAAAAAAATCTGTAACCCTTAATAAACCAATTTACGTAGGAGCGACAGTTTTAGAATTATCAAAATTAGCAAAATATAACTTCCATTATAATATAATGAAACCTCGATATGGAGATAGAATTGCGTATATGGATACTGACTCTTTCATTTACTATATTAAAACTAACAATATTTATAACGATATAAAAAATATGAACGAATATTTTGATACCTCAAATTATCCTGAAAATAATTCTTTATATAGCACAAAAAATAAACACGTTTTGGGTAAAATGAAAGACGAATTAGGTGGAGTTCCCATTATTGAATATGTTGGGTTACGAGCAAAAACTTACGCAATTCGCACTAAATCTGATAAAAAAATAAAAAAAATTAAGGGTATAAGACAAAATGTAACTAGTATGATCTCGATCGAAGATTTTAAGAATTGTTTATACAATAATCGAACTACTGTATTAGAAAGACACAAACACAGTTGCAATCTAAAGAACATGAAATCTTTACAGTATCTGTTAATAAAATTGCTTTAGATTCTCATGATGACAAGCGATGTATTCTTAATTGTAACATTCATACATTGCCATGGGTACATTATCAGTTACCATTGAAATATTGTAATAAGTGTAAAATGTAAAATAATTCTTTTTTTAAAGAAAGTTTTTCAATCGAAAACAGCATAATGATAATCAATGTAAAATATGTAAATAATATTTTAGGAGAAATATGTAGAAATGATGTCACAATCAGTTCGAGAACAAATAGTTGCAGAATTACATAAAAGTGCAAGACGAAACTATCCTCGAATACCCGTTATAACGAAAGGTATTCATGATTTATGGCAAGCTGATTTAGTTGAAATGAATAGTGGAAAATTGAAAGGTCTAGCAAAAATTAATCGAAATTACAAATATTTATTAACTGTGATAGATACATTCTCTAAATATGCTTGGGCTATTCCTGTGAAAAATAAAACTGGGAAAGAAATTACACAAGCATTTATAACAGTACTGAGAAAAACAAACAAAAGCCCTAAATTTTTACAAACTGACAGAGGTCGAGAATTTTATAATTCAGAGTTTCAGAAGGCGATGAACCAAAATAACATTAAACATTATTCCACGTACAGTGATATGAAAGCAAGTATTATTGAAAGATTTAATAGATCATTACGTAATTTAATGTGGAGACAATTTACACTGCAGGGAAATTATAAATGGATTGGCATTCTGCCGGAATTACTACATAAATATAATAATACTATTCATTCCACTATTAAACTGAAACCTATCGACGCTATTAAAAAAGAAAATGAAAAACATCTATTGACAAACATCTATTGCAAAAAGTTTTCTGTGATAAAAAGAAAAAGTAAATTTAAGATAGGTGAATATGTAAGAATTAGTAAACTTAAGCGTCCTGGTTTTGATAGAGGTTTTACACGCAATTGGAGTACAGAAATTTTTCGAATTGCTAAAGTTTTCTTCACTAATCCTCCGACATATCACTTAGTACTCAAATAATAAATCTATTGAAGGAAGATTTTACGGACACGAATTACAATTAACGAAATTTCCAAAAACATATTTAATTGAAAAAGTGTTGCGAAAGAAAAATAATAAGGCCTATGTGAAATGGTTAGGTCTGCCAAAAAGTGAAAATTCTTGGATTGATTTAAAACATGCTATATTGTAAAAAAAAAGAAAAATCAAGAATTTATAGGTGAAGCATGTCGTCACAAGTATTTTAGATTCTAGCAATATATCTGTAATAGAGATGGAATGGAAAATTCCTTTTACATGTGTGGTAGCAGGTCCTACAGGTTGTGGAAAATCATATTTTGTTAAAACATTTCTTGACCATTATAGTAAGTTATTTAAAAATATTGTATGGTGTTATGGTGAATGGCAGCCGTTGTATGACACTCTTTCAGACTGCACGTTTAAAGAAGGTTTACCTCAAAATAATGAATTTCAAGCACACGAAGGTCCACATGTTGTCATTATTGATGATTTAATGCGTGAGTGTGACCATCGGATTGTAGATATTTTTACTAAGGGTAGCCATCATAGAAATATAAGTGTAATATTTATAACACAGAATATTTTCCATCAACAAAAAGGAATGCGGGATATTTCGTTAAATTGTCATTATGTTGTTTGTTTTAAAAATCCTAGAGACCAAGCTCAAATTAATTATCTCGCACGACAATTGTATCCAGGTAATACAAAATTTATTCAAGAAGCATATCAAGATGCAACTCGAATTGCACATGATTATTTACTCTTTGATTTAAAACAAAATACTCCTGATGAGTAGCGAGTTCGAACAAATATCTTTCCAACAGATTCTTTTAATTATGTTTATGTACCTGTAAAAAAATAATTGTAATATGGTTTATATTCTAACAACTATTTGTGCTTTAATAGCCGTAAAAAATGATTAGTAAGGAAAATGCACATTTGTTAAAACTTTTAGCAAAGTCAAAACGCACGTAAGGCAATTTTACAAAATGCAGATCCTGATTTAATTCGCTCTATTTGTGAATGTTCCTATAACGTATTACAGGGAAATGTTCCATTAAATAAAACAGAGATAAATAAGCTAAAAAAATATAAAAAGGAACTGAGATATTTGGTGAAAAAAGGTCCGTCATTAAAACAAAAGAAAAAACGAATAATTATACAAAAAGGTGGTTTTCTTACTGCATTGCTTGCACCTATTATTGGAGGTATACTATCTAGTTTAATTAAATAATTATGCAAAACGCACAAAAACTTATTTTAATCTCACCAGAAAAATTACATCATTATCAAACGATATCTAATCTTGATGATGAAATGAAAGAAATTTTAAATAATAAAAGTTTAAATGCAGAAGAAAAATGGACAAAATATAGACAAGTCTTACAAAAATATTTAAATATAATTCAAAAACCGGCAGCAGTTACAACAACAGCAACTACTACTACTACTACTACTACTACTACGGAGGAAGAAGAAGAAGAGGATGAGGAGGAGGATGAAATAATATCTACTCTCCCTGAAATTTGTAAACGTAAAGCAAGACCTTTATTACGTAAATTGAAACAAAATCCAAATATTCAATGGGACGATAATGGAAATGTGAATATTAATAATAAATTAATTCCAGGTGCAAATATAGTGGATTTTATATCCGATTTTGTTAGATGTCGTAAGAAAAATATTTCAGTTGCTGGCTGGAAACCCTTTGCTACATTATTAGCAAAAGCCAATATACCCTTAGAGTACATTGGTAATCCTCAACAAATAGATTATATTAGAAAACTAACAGAAGACGAAGAGGACAAAGAGGATGGTCCTCCACCCCGTAAACGCAAATGGTGTACTTATAAGCAATAATAATAATATTCTATTGTAATCTATTGATATTTTTAAGTATATAGAAAGAAAGAAAGATGAATGAGCCCTACCTTAATTATTACATACATCAAGCAGGAGGTAATTATAATGTGTATAGAGGTACAGCATATCAAGAAGGTTATGGCATTGGCAGTTTTCTAGGAGGTTTATTTCGTACTGTATTTCCTTTATTAAAACAAGGTGCAAAAACTGTTGGTAAAGAATTGATACGTACAGGAATTAATGTAGCAGGAGATGTACTAGATAATAATAGACCTATTGAAGAGTCTTTGCATGATCGATGGCAAGAAGCTAAAACAAATTAAAAAATAAAGCTCAAAATAAATTAAATCAGGTGTTGGAAGGATCTGGAAGAAGAAAAAGAAAGAAAGTTCATTTTAATGGTGGTGGTGTGAAACGGATAAAAAGATCCAAAGATATTTTTGATTAATTATGGAGCAAAGTGATAGTTTTTATCTCACACTTCCTAGCAATACTTCTATGGAATATTTTCCTCAAAATACTCTTGCTTGTTATACTACTAAATTATATCAACCTATTGTACTGGAGAAGGGAGTGTGGGAAACAGCTGTTGTTGAAGTACATTATACAAGTTCATTTCAGAATGTTTCCAAATATACAAATAATATTTATTATCGCCTCATGAATACAAAAAACTGGAACATAACTCAAATCTTACCAGGACACTATTATAATGTTGATGATATTCTATCTCAAATTAATCATAAAAGTGTTATATTAAATTTACAATTAAAAGTCAAAGCATCAGTGAAACGAATTGAGGTTAATAGAGTAATAAAAGATCAAGAGAAGCATATACAAGTACGCCTATCTCCTGAACTAGCCAGAATACTAGGCTTTGATCATATTCAACAAGAAGATATTGCAGTTGTTCATCATGCTCGTTATCCACCTGATTTACAAAAAGCGCTACCTACACTTATGTATATTTACAGTGATATTGTAGAACCACAAATGGTGGGTGACACCATAGCTCCATTGTTACGTATTATAAATACAAATATTACAGAGCATGGTATTAATAATGTACATATTTTTGACAATCCTCATTATGTCACCGTGCAACGTAAACAATTTGATCAAATTATTATTGATTTAAGAGATAATACAGGTAATCCACTTCCTTTCCAATATGGCAGTGTATGTGTAAAATTACATTTTCGTAGACGTAATATGATATTGTAAATTTTACCATGTGTGAATATTAATAGTAAGAAAGGAGAAAAATGCAGTGTGAGTGTATGAAATCAGAATTAGATTTATTTGCTGGTTTACCCACTCAAACCAGTATTATAGGTAATAAAATAGTTCCATATAAGCCTGTGGCTTCGATAACTGATAATGCACCAATAGAATTTGTAGTCCCCGGTCATGGGGATGACTATATTGACTTACCGAACACAATGTTATATGTTAAAGGTAAAATTACTAAATCAGATGGTTCTAATTTAACTTCTGCCGATAAGAAAATCGGCCCTGTAAATGATTTTCTCAATGCAATGTTCAGTGAAGTGCAATTATATTTAAATAATCAACTTATTTCCTACTCTTCACATACATATCCATATCGATCGTATATTGAAAAACTACTAAATTATAATGCTGAAGCTAAAACAACGCATCTTCAAACATCAATGTGGTTTAAAGATACTGCAGGTCATATGAACAGTGTGGCCGATGCTAATGTAGGATTTAAACAACGTTTTCTTCTCACTGCTTTAAGTCAGTCATTTGAATTATTGGGTTATATTCATGCTGATATTTTCAATCAGGAGAAATTTTTACTGAATGGTGTACAATTGCGTATTAAACTAATTCCAGCTAAACCTACATTTTGTCTAATGGGTGACGCAGATGCTGATGGAAAAGTTGTAATTACAGATGCAACATTGCTTGTGAAAAAGGTTGATGTATCACCAGCAGTTAAAATAGCACAAAATAAAGTATTACAAAATCCTAAATTTAGAATAAAATATCCTATAACAAAAGTGCAGGTGAAGACAGAAACTCTGCCACAAGGAATTATGGATAGTACACTTCCAGAGCTGTTTTCAGGCCTAGTGCCTAAACGTATTATTATTGGTTTCGTTACTAATACTGCTTTCAATGGTACTTATCAAACAAATCCATTCAATTTTCAACATTTTAGTATGTCATTTTTTACACTGTATGTTGATGGAACTCCAATGCCCTTCAAACCTTTACAACCAGATTTTGATAATAAGCTATATGTACAAGCATATTCTACGTTATTTACAGGTTCAGGTATTTATTATTCTAATCAAGGTAATAATATTTCACTCGCTGAATATCCTAATGGTTATACTCTACTGGTGTTTGATTTAACTCCTGATTCAAGCGCAAGTGCTGCATTTCATACTAGTCCACAACGGCAAGGAAGTGTACGTTTAGAGGTTCACTTTAAAGAAGCACTGCCATCTCCTGTAACAACAATTATTTATGGTGAATTCTCTTCAGAATTAGAAATTGATTTCCAGAGAAAAATATATATTAATTAAAGAAAAAAATGTTAAATACAATTGAGCTTTATGAAGCATTACAACAAAATTTGCCTAAAGATCATTTTATTGGTGTATATGCTGCTGATGAGTTACCTTTGTTTATTCATACATTTCCAGCCGCCATAATTATAAATACTGATTCTAGTGATAAGCCTGGTGAGCATTGGGTTGCTGTTTATATATCTAATATGTGTGTGGGAGAGTATTTCGATAGCTATGGTATATGTATGGTATATACAACATCATATAAGGTTTTTAAAACGAAACTGTCTGTATTATACATGGAATAATAGACGTATTCAAGGTGATTTATCTCAATTTTGTGGACATTACTGTTTTCTATATCTAGCATGTCGTGCATCTGGGTATTCACTGCACGATTTTTTAAACAAATTCTCACTTACTACTATTGATGCTAATGATATTATGCTTTATTCATTTGTGAGAGTATGATGATGTTATTTCTTTAAACTCCGCCATTGCCGGTCCCAAGCCCTGGATGAGAAAGGAGGAGGGTTGGGGGTGTTGCTACCCCCGTAAAAGAAAATAAGCCATACTCTTTTACTAGCCCTGCTATGGTAAAATATGCTTATGAAAGGTAACGAGTAAACCCCTATTCTCTGCTATGTTCATTATGTTCAAATAGGGGTGGAATACACCCCCGTAGTCTTATGTAATTTCTGCTATGTTAAAATAAGTGTTGGAAAATAAGCCATGCTCTTTTATTAGCTCTGCTATGTTCAATTAAGGGTAGAATCCAAAACGAGTACACCCCTATTCTCTGCTATGTTAAAATAAGGGTTGGAAAATATACCATACTCTAAATAAGGGTGGAACAAGTCTTATGTATCTGCTGTGTGTTCATAATCTCAGTGTAATTTCTGCTATGTTAAAATAAGGGTTGGAAAAGGGAACGAGTTCACCTCTTAAAAAGTGGTCATAAAAGAGAATGAATACACCCTTGTGTGTTACGTATTCTTATGTATTATCTGTTCTGCTGTATGTTCATAGTCTCAGTGTAATTTCTGCTATGTTAAAATAGGGGTTGGAAAAGGGAACGAGTTCACCCCTTAAAAAGTTATCATAAAAGAGAATGAATACACCCTTGTGTTACGTATTCTTATGTATTATCTGTTCTGCTGTATGTTCATAGTCTCAGTGTAATTTCTGCTATGTTCAAATAGGGGTTGAAAAATATGCTCATAAAAGGGAACGAGATCACCCCCTAAAATGTGCTCGTAAAAGAGAACGAATACACCCCCTTAAAAGTGCTCATAAAAGGGAACAAATTCACCCCTAAAATGGAGGTCGTAAAAGACCGTGGGCTCACGGTGTAAGGTGGTCAATTTCCCAGGGGCTTGTGAGTTGTCCTAGGTTGTTCTCATATGTTCCAGATCGATCCATTTTCTACTACTCCGGAACAGTTCAATATCTCGCGAAGTATAAAGATTAGCAAAACAAAAATAACACGTGTTAAATAGTTTTGAAAAAGCTATCCAATGATACCAAACACCCTAAGCCTTGTAGACCTTTCCGTCCCGCATTTACAAAATAGTACATTAAATTTTGATGCTGAATGTTCCCCACCACTTTTGGGCGTTCGCACATTTGGATTCTCCAGAAAAAAGTGACACTGATTTGACCCAAAATTGAAAACAGTGCCTTCACGAATCTCACTTGAATCACACACACATATAAAAGAAACCCACAACTTTATGAAACTGTGCCATCTCAATATTGTACTCTGTGGCCATGCGGTTAGCGACTGTGGAAACAGAGGTCGTAAGTTCGATTCCCGCTCAGAGTAACATTTTATGTGAATTTTTACACCCAAATAATGAATTCATACATTTTAACTTCGATAAAAAATAATGTATTTGTCCATATTTATTAATTTGTAAGAAAATACAAATGACGACAAAAGTGGTTTATTTTTGTTGTAAGTAACTCCATTACTAAGAACTACTTCATAAAGCTAGTGTGCAAAACAATTATCGAAATTTGTATTCTATGTAACTTTAAAAAAGTATTAATTGAAGTTAAAACATATGGAATTTATTTGGGGAAATAAAAGAAAAGAACGGGGATCGAACTCAGAATCTCCGACTCCATAATCTAGTTCGCTAATCGTACGGCCACAGAGCACGGGACTGACACTACGCATTTTTGTAACGTTTTGCTGAACCACCTTTTATTGTGTGTCGATTCAAGCGCCATCTGCGAAGACACTGTTTTCAATTTTGGGTCAAATCACTGTCGCTTTTTCCGGAGAATCCAAATATGCAATAAGAAATAGGGGTTCCCATTTAAAATTTTAAAGTTATCCCCCTACCCCCGAAGGGGGTGAGATAGGGGTTGCGTTTGGTATCATTGGATAGCTTTTCCAAAACTATTTAACATGTGTTATTTTGGTTTTGCTGATCTTTATACTTCGCGAGATATTGGACCGTTCTGGGACTTTTTCCGCACCCTGTATACGTATACGAATAGATAGATATTCTCGTTTTTAATGAGTTTTATAAAAGTATTTTTTTTTTTAAAAAAAAAGAAGGTTTTTTACGGTTATTTTATTTTATTTATTTATTTTACTCTTCGGATCAAAAGATCCAATATACAGTATTTCAATCAATTTATTTTCTTGTAGACCCTATATCTGAGAACTACATACAGTGTAGCCAAACCCAAACTATCACTTAACTCAGTATGATGTTCTTATTCTCTAGAAAATTCGAAAACTCGATTTAGGGGTCGTCAAAAATTATGTGGTCCCTGATTCAAAAACTAATTATTGGCCAAGATCGCAATCTTTTGATCCATTTTCGGTTTTCCTAATTTTCTTGTTGTCATTAGATATTTTCAGATTCAATCAATTCGTGGTTGAACCTTTGGAGAAAGAATTTGTAGTAGGTACCTGATTACATAATTATATTAATTTTAAAATTCTGGTTATCTGTTTTACGATCTTAATGATTCTATTTAAAAAATTCTTTTTTTAATTTGCATTATGGAAGGCAATAATTCTTACCTTTAGTGTTAGTGGAGCCACATAAATGTTCCGATCCAGCAGTAAAGTACTCTGCCATCTATTGAAATAACTCTTAATAAACTTATTTGGTAAATCTCTTTTGAGTCCTCAAACTTGTCGATATGAAATTGACAGAACACTTAGCCGTCTGCAACCTGCCAACATTAGCTGAAGCTTTGGGCTTTATAAGCACCAGGTGTTCGATAATTGTTTCAAATTAACTCATTTTACACTAAAACAGTGAGGTAGCTTTAAAGTTAGGCGAAAAAAATTGAATCATTATCAGGTTGACGTACAAAAGTTTCATTATATAGAAGGTGCTTGAAATTTAAGTTACAAGATTTAAATTTAACTAATATACAAACACAAAAAACTAATAAAATAATTGTAATAAAAAGTTACAATTGTAATAAAAATAATTGTGATAAGAGTTTGTTTATTTATTAAATTGTTGTGCAAAATTGAAGCAGGAAATAATAATAATCTAAGAAAGATAATCTTATGTAAATGTGAAAGGAAAATAAGAGAATATTTCTTTCAAAACAACATGCACAGTAAGTTTATTAAAACAACACAAAATCAATAAATAAAGTCTCGTATGTATTAAAATGCTAGGTTTATGTTTGTGATCAAGAAAAATTTATATGTTTGTGACCAATCTTTTCGACAATTAGTTCTCGGGAACCATAGGCTGTTCTAATTGAATCATTTTAGAAATGGCCGTTATTTTTTTATTACATTTCTAGGGGAATACTGGAAGTATTGGAATTTAAAAAGTAAAGCATCATATTCTACGAGTTATACATTCCAACACCGCACATTGTATACGGGATTAGTATATCTCTCCGGCGTTTGTTTCATGGCCAAATTATAATGAAAAACGAAGGATAACCATTTCTCCAGTCTAAGAATCTATTGTTTAGAGTGTTTTGCCCATTGAATACCGTAAATATCACTGACATTATAATTAATTGTGTATGTGATGTAATGTATTTGCTTATTACATATTGCATAGAAGAAAGAAAACACTGATCATACATGAATTAGAAACTCCAACTGAAAGTAAGCTCAAATCTTGCAAACGGTGCGAGATATTGAAAAATTAATCCAAAAAAATCTCCCCTTTATTGTACCCTTGCCGATTTTTTCAAGACATCTTTCACTTGTATCTGTAAAAGGACATGTGCATATGTTGTGAGAAATGTCAAGGAGATTCATGCTCATATGTGAATGATGCGCTGTATAGAGAGCACAGGTTCAGCTAGTAAACTATTATGATAATAAACCATTGACCCCTCTCGGTTCCCATCTCTGTAACTTCTCGTGTTTTGTCCCTTTACTCTGTTTCACTTTGTAATATACTATTCTTTTTCTTAATTTCTGTTTTTAATAACACCTAAAAATGTTACTGTTTTGTAAAAAGTACATCAGGAGCTTTATTTTTCAAATATATTTCCTATGGTATTTTTTCCTTTGTGGTTATTCAATCAACAGGTGCATCAATTAGAAGAAAAAAGAAGGTATATCAGATTTTCACTTATATTCAATCATCAGTTTCCGTCTTTCAACTGACTGTTCTTAAAAACTCAATCATAATCGGCCTTCGTTTGATTTTTCTTTAAAAATTCAATCATAATGGTCCTTCATTTGATTTTTCCTCCAAAATTCAATCACAATTGTCCTTCATTTCCATTTTCTTTAACAGTTCAAACATAATCGTAACTTCATTTGATTTTCCTTAAAAAATTTAAGCATAATCGTCCTTGATTTGATTTTTCTTTAAAAATTCAATCATAATGATCCTTTATTTGATTTTTCTCTTTCAAAATCAATCATAAAAGTTGTTCATTTAATTTTTCTTTAAAAATATGAATCATAGTCTTTCAATTGAGTTGTCTTTAAAGGTATCAATCATAAGAATAGTTTGTATCGTATTCGAACGATGAAATTCATCTGTCTTAGCCAACATTCACATGGTGGTAGACTTTGACGAGAATAGTAAATAATGTATGAGCGTTCCTGTTCACGATACCTCTTGAGGACACGCTACACAAAACCAATAGATGACGTCACACAGCTTTATGGCAGCGACGAGCACCTACCATCTCACACAGCTTGGCAACTCTGATCCAATTCACATCCGGAACTCCGAAGAGAAGTAATATAAGGCCCTGCGAACCATGCATTTTTGTTACTTTTACATAGATTTTATCCCGGTGAAGTCACCTCAGCAGCTTTAAGAACAACATTGCGTGTAGTGAAGCGACATTGTAAAGACGGACATCTTGTACATGGCCTAAGAAGAAATAAGCTTCATCACTACAGTTTCCTGGACGAAGCTAACTAGTACTAAGTGATACGAGAAAAGTGGACGAACAATTATTTCATCTTTGAGAGCTGGATAGGTAGACTTTTTTATAATTTCATTTTCATAAAGCATATAGTTTGCCATATCCTCCATATTTTTATTTTATTTAAAATTCGCCTTCATCAAATATCAGCTTTCAGTAAACATACACTTTTCTAATTGCTTGAGATAGATAAATTATTAAATTCATCTGTTTGCATTATATATCCAACTTATCTCATAATAAATAGTGTTAATTAAAATTAACCCACTTGTTTATCCACTTGCTATACCTTTGTGTTCACAAGATTTTGCGCAGACCTGTTGTATGCTTGCCAAGGTCGGCAATAAGCTTGCTTATTGTGAGTATTTGTGTCTCTCCGATTCCTTTAATTGAGAAAACGTAACTTTTCCTCTCAATTAACTGAATCAACTACCACAAATTAAAAGATTATGAGACTCTCAGGCTACTTACGACGGGTGATAGACTTTGATAAGAATAGTAACTCCTGCCAAATTTGGAAATTTGGAGATTTGACTCAGTGAAAGTAGCCACTTCACTAAAAGGTTATCGTTGAAACTCGTCTGATCTTGGCAGAACTGAGTTAAGTTGTAGACCTTGAGAACTTAATATAAACATACAATTTTTATTGTTGACACCAATTCAATGAATCAGTAGGATATAGAACATACGCAATGTACAGAGACGAGAAACAAATGATTGAAATACATATTGTACATGATTTAGTCGTAAGTCTTGCAACACTTCCACAATCCAATCACCAGGCGCGAAGGTCAAACTAGCCCAAGAGGTAATATGGCAAGCGGACTATTTAACACGAAAGTCTCCACTCCGTCAGTATCTTCAGTCAGTTGCTAGTAGCAGTGACGATGAGTGCTCAACAGCGTCTGATACGTGAACTGTTCACTTTATGATTTAGAAATGAGACATAACGCTGCGGCAGCAACGCAAAACATCTCTAATGAGAAAAGGAAAGGTACAGTGAACCACATCACAGCAATTCGTTGGTTCCAGAAATTTCCTGCAAGTTGTAAAAATGTCAAAGATGAACCAAGGTGCGGGCCGTCCCATGGTAACAGATTCTGAGGTCATACAACACGCCCTTGAGAAAGATGCACCCATTATCACATGACGATTGTCAAATCAACTCGGCATGTCCCCGTCTATTGTAGTGAGCCACCTTCACGAACTCGGAAAACTATAAGGAGCTGCCGTATAGTGCTACGTGAGCTGACCCCAGCTGCAAAATCCGCGTGATGTGCGTTTCCTTAAACGGATTGTCACATGCGACAAAAAGTGAGTGATTTTCCAAAACCTGAATGTGCAAAAATATTGGTTAAACAAGGGATAACTTCTAGAACCGGCCATAACGCCATGTTCTGTGTGTGGCGGAATTTCGAGAGGTAATTCACTTCGAGTTCGTTTCTAACGGACATATCATCACTGTCGTCCTTTATTCCGAACATGTATGCTGCACTACGCCAAAAACCTTGAACCGAAAGCATACCCTGCTGCAACAGGATAATACAAAAACACACTCGGCTCGAAAAACGCAATAAAAAATTCTGGAAGTTTATTTCATCCAACTGATGCCTCATTCAAGATATAGTTCTGACCTTGCTTCTGCGGATTACTATCTATTTCGGTCCATGGTTTACATCCTGAAATCACGATGCTTCAGCAACCTTCGGTAGTTGGAGACAGCAATGAGTTCAAACACGATGAAGAGCGTTTATCCATGTTTAAAGATACACAATACACGGTATATACTCTACTAATAAATATAGTTTGAATGTCGTTATATGATGTATCACATCTTTCGTAGATCTCTCTTGACGAGGAAAAATTGTGATAAATTCTATATCAAATTAAGAAAAAACAGAGCATAAAGTACACAAATTTACAACACGTAGCCCCGAGTAGTGTAGTCGCTAATGCTGTCGTCTTTGCTGCCGGATTCGATTCCCAATGGCGATACTTGGTCAAAAAAATGTAAGTTTTTGCAGGCCAGCCATTCTGAGTGGGGTTTTCCAGGGGTTTTCTCACTCACATCAGGCAAATGCCGGGATGGTATCTAACAGACAGGTCCCAGGCTGCTTCTTTCCTTCCCTTTTCTCATATAGTATAATCGCCGAGGAACGTCATCCGTCATACGGGCTAACATGGCCATAGATAAATAATGAACAAAAATCTAATTCGGAATCCTAATCCCCTAATGTACAAATCGAGACGAGAAAAATTTCGAGATGAGACAAAATAAGATGAGACGAAACGAAAATTCCTTATTTCTAATCTCGTGCGCAACACTAATCTCCTCTAAAGTACCTGTTTCCTAGTACACAAAAGAATAAAAGCTTTTCACTTCTACCTATTGTTTAGTTACCATAGAAATTACACAATAGGACTGCATATTCTAGCGTAAAGAGCAATCAATGATTAAGTGTTTTATTGTTTTACTTTTACCACGTTGCTCAATAATAGGTTAAAAGCAGGGAACAGCTTTACATGTCAGTTCATACAATGTAATTTGTTTATCGTTTATTATATTTTTAGTTGCTAACATTTGTTAGTGCCAAATTGACATAAATGATGGGTATACTGCTATAGATTGTGAAGCACAGAAAGGTACAGAGAAGAAGAAAAATACCAAAAAAAGGACACGATGTAAAAGAGAGAGAAACAGTGACAACGTTATTTTGTCGTATCGGCCGGACTGAAGCTAGGCGCTTTGCTTTTCTGCTACAATTAATAATTCTACGGTGAGCACTTTGCCACATTTGGCGCGAAAGTGAGGCGCCGTCATCACACTACGAGTGAGTGTCCATGGCGCTTGAAGGGCGGAAGGGTTGTATGTGTGTGTGTGTATATATATGTCTACTCTACAGGGCACTGGTAATTGAATCATCCATGTTAACATCTCTTCCAACGGCTTTTACGAATATTTAATAGGTTTTTAATCAACCTCTCAGGACCGAATGGGTCGTCCCTTTTTTTTTCTAAGCCCATTCTCTTTGTATGTATATGTATATATGTACTTATATATATACGATATATGGACTGGTTCTGTTTCTGTCTACATTATATGTAGCTATGTGAATGTCTGAGAAATGGAGAGGGAGAAAATATAGAAGCAACATGTATGTATAGGGGTAGTAAAAGGGTTGTTTTGATGGACAGGGGTAAAGAACTTTTCTCTATTTTGCATTTACTGTGCCCAGAATATTTTTTAAAAGTTTTTTTTTTTTTTTTGAGATTTTTAAAGGGTTAGCTCCAGGACCATAGCAAACAACAAAGTTGTGAAGCAGCAAAATAATTTAACCAAATAAAATAAAATCTTTAGTTCAACATAATTTATTAATTTGTTCGTCAGCAGTCATGGTGTATAGTAGGAGGCACACAGTTTATAATGCAGGATTCGAACGACTGAATTATGTTCAATTCTCTCTTTCTAGGAATCCAAAACGGGGCCCCGTGCAGCAAAGTCATGCATTCCGCGTTATGCCTTGTAGGCTAAAAGAGACGGATTCTACATTCAAGTTAGTAGTGACGGAAGATTTAAAATAATGAGTGGAAGCTGTGAACACAAGAAAACTAAAGGACAATACGTTGTCCATCACAGGCTCATATGGCCTGGATTGAAAGAAAGACTATTCACACTCTTGCATTATGTCATCCTGACTCCTAACTTTCAACAGTACATAGGCATTGGCCAAAACTTATTTTGATGCCCACCAACTCCTTTCCGCAGGACTCTATACCATATTATTTATGCAGCTATTCGGTTAAAACAGACTTACCAACGTTGTTTATTTTCGAAAATTCCTCGATGATTCCTACGTAATTTAATGCGAGGAATCGAATATTGTTAAACAGCTTTTTTTACACCCATGAAATAGGGAAAAGTATTCCTGATATTTACTTTATATTATCCTTAATGCCCATTCAGGATAGAAGTTGTAGTTCACAACAGATACACGATGAAAAATGTTACTTGTATAAAACACAAGTGCGCTCTCCGTTTGGGCAGTAGTGCTTACACTTCCATGTTCCTTGATATTGACAAGAGTTGATGAGGTCGCCTTTATTATCAGGTCTCCCAGGTATCCGTTTCACAGAGATTGAGTAAGCTCGTAAGTCATATTTGAACTAGGATAAAACGGGAAAATAAATCCCAACTTCATCGAGGATCGAAAGCGGGTTGTCCTCTTAGTACTAAGCTATCATGGTTATAATTTTATGAAGGAGATACATGTAGTTTTGCAAAACATGGATATTTTAATGGCTTGTATAAACTAGCTACATATTGTATGCTACATAATCAATATACTCTAGTCAATATGTTTCTTTTAACCAAACAGTTACATATTAATGCATATTTATATAGTCAAGTATTTAAAATAGCTTATTTTAATACAAGAAATAAATAAGAAAAACTTTAATACTAATATGCAGATGATTGCTTTACCTGTACATATACTTCGAGGATAGATTTTATCCATATTAACCTATGGGTCCTGATTTCTGTTTTAAAATATTTTTAATCTTCACAAAATATGTTATATTTGAAAAAAATCCGATTAAACTGGGATGTGGACCTTTATTTGGGTTTTATCCAATGAGGGTCGAATCTACGAACACACACATAAACCCTAAATGTTAGCCACTCAGCGATGAAAAGATAAGCGGCCTACAATAATTTCCCAGTCAAATATGAAGTATATATATGTACCTGTATGTAGATGTAGATATAGATATATATATATATAGATATAGATATAAAGCAATTGAGAGACTATCAGATGGTACTAGTTACAAATTTTTAATTTCACACAATTTATTCCAGACAATCGGGACAAGATCGAAACTTGGCCCTCGAGACCGAGATCGAGACAAACATCTGTTGACCGAGACGAAACCCAGATCGAAATCGCTATTTGTTAACCAAGACTGTATACATCCTCGTCTAGGCTCGTCTTTTTACCATTTCTAAGAATAACCTCGCAAAATCTACCATCATGAAAGTTTGACCAAGATAGGATTAGTTTCATCCTCTGTGACTTCATCGACCTCATACCATATAGCCTACAGAACTTCTGTTTAGAAAGGAAAACAAACGAAGAAAAGGAATTGCAATACAGTACAAAAAAATCATTCTACTTTTTTTTTTTTTTTTTTTTTGAAAAATGTAATTGAAGTCTAATCTTCTCAGGATCTATTGTATAGGGTATACTCTGTTTTGATTTCCATTCATCGTTGGGAAGACATTGTTGCATCAGACCCCTTTTATAAGCACGAACTTCTTTTTAAAAAATAGAAAAAAGTAAAGGAATGAACTGAAGCCCAGTGTTAGGATCACAGATGATTAATACTGCAGAACAAGAATGAATTCTGGTCCAATATAAGCAGGTGTATGAGGAAAATACTATCTTCCTAAATAAACAGGTTGATGTAGAAACTATGTATATTATCCCTAAGTTTTACTTTTTAACATTTGAAGAAGCTATTTGCATTACTTTAAACTGTAGATTTTTTTTTTTAAGTTTAACGTTCAACGATTATGCACCGAGTTAAGGAAGACGGCGATGCTGAGATGAGTGATAAAAAGCTAAGCGTTCCGACACTGACCCTAACAGCACAAGATGTGCTAGGCATGTGCCATTTAGGTGGGCCAAACTTCATGGTTCGCATTCTTGCACCCCATCAAGAAACAATAGACGATTTGCTTGCTCATGGGGCTCTTATATACAATCGCAAACATAGAGTCGAACCCTCACGTTCAATGGCACCGCTTCCAGTTCGCTGCGAACGCTGCCAGGCCTACAATACCCACAGTACAGCTGAGTGGAAAAATGAGTTCAAATGTGGTTACTGTTTAGGACCAAACTCAACCAGACTATGCACAAATTTACATCAGCCAAAACAGGGTTCTACATGTCGTGACAGCCATCCTACTTACAGCTATATATATCGCTCTTATCTCACTCATCACACCAAGCACCTTTCATCTCCCACTACGGAAGACGATCTATATACCACTGCCGATACACTCACTCTTTACATACCTACTAGCAAAAATATTCCATATCAACCTCGATTGCCCCCACATTATCTGACCATGGTCTCTCGTTCTTGCCTACTTTATCGAGAGTACATTCGTACTAGAAATCCTGATACATTACGTCATCATCAACAACTACAAAGAACTGCGCATAACTACATCCAGGCCTATAAGCTTCGATGTTGGGTTAAAACTTGTAATAATCTGTCTACTACCAGCCATCCAACCAAATACTGGAAAAAGTTTAACGCTTTGTGCGGAAACTTTACAAAAACTCCATACCCCATTCTGATCGGCAACTCCGCCGCTCACACCGATACGGAGAAAGCCAATGCTTTATTTCGCAGATCATCTGCAAAATATTTTTACGCCGCCACCACCTGCAACTACACCCCATATTGCTGACACTCCACCATGTTTGCAACCTAATCACCTACATGAACTCACTATCGATCAACCTGTCACTGCACCAATCACTGTACAAGAGATCACTGACTATCAAGTATAAAAGAAACACAGCGCGTGGCCTTGACAACATCACCTATCGACAGATTAGGGAGTGTCCCCCTACATTACTCTTCCTCATCGCCAATCTCTTCACTTTCATACTACGTACAGGTTACTTCCCTCTGTCCTGGAAAACATATAAGACTCTCATGTTCCCAAAACCACACAAGCCTCCTCATGAGATCTCTTCTTACAGACCGATCCAACTCACAAGCACATTCAGCAAAATCCTCGAACGCATTCTCGTTAAACGTCTTCATATTTACCTCAATAGCAGAAACATCATTCCTCTCACTCAAGCAGGCTTCCGCCCTTCTTTCTCGATAAATGATCAACTCTTACGACTCACAAGCCTTATCACTACGCACTATAACAGAGTCAAACCATCATGTCTGGTCTTATTCAATCTCGAAAAAGCTTTCGATAAAATGTGGTACCTCGGGCTTATCTATAAACTGATCAGACTCCAGCTTCCTATTGCATACATACGGCTCATCTTTAACTTTCTCCCAGGACGTCTCACCTATGTAGCCATCAACGAACATTTGTCTCACCCCATCTTCTTACTGTCAGGAGTTCCACAAGATTCCTCACTTTCACCGCTATTACACATTCTGTTTGTTGTTGACATGCCACGCCTGTCAGATAAAGTCTATTCTTTCCAATATGCAGATGACACTGCATTTCTCGCTCTAGGAACATCTCTCCAGCACATCAACAACGTCTTACAAACAGCCATCACTGACTTCTGCCATTGGTGTCAACTTTGGAAACTTACGATCAATGCTACAAAAACACATGTCATAATCTTTATCCCGCCAAAGAAAATCACCAAAGTCCGCCGAAATCCCCGTTGCCTATCTCTCCATGTGGACGACGCTCCCTTGCGGGCTACTAAAACAGTTACCTACTTAGGCATCACATACGACAAACATCTTACCTGGACGCACCATCTTAAAGCAATCCAAACTAAGGCTTCTAATTGCCAGAATTTGCTTAAACGTCTCGCAGGGAGGACATGGGTCTACAATTA
Source organism: Thermobia domestica (assembly GCF_964235325.1). Taxonomy (NCBI): domain Eukaryota; kingdom Metazoa; phylum Arthropoda; class Insecta; order Zygentoma; family Lepismatidae; genus Thermobia; species Thermobia domestica. The sequence goes on from NC_137468.1 coordinate 93,750,347, forward strand.
CCCACAGTCTTAAACACTTATAAAGTCTTTCTCCGTCCTACATTAACATATATATGGTTTCACAACTTGGATTGCCGCATCAGAAAAATTCTATAACAAACTGCTTATTCTTGAACGCCACACCTTCCGCATAGCTTATCGCATCAAATTACCTAGCCCAACACAGGAACTCTATCAGCGCATTTCTTTACCTACCTTGCAGTACCACCTTGAAACTCTTCGACTGTCATACATACGCCACCGTTTTCAAACTTAACATCCATTACTTTTCGACACCATGCACTGCATAGCGCTACATCCCACACCCACCCGGTATTTTCACACTCCATTAGTTCTATGTTTACATCATTACACGCTTCCACCCCATGATGCCTCCCTCTTATTGCTTAACGATTACGTCACTCATGCTTATTTGCCACTCATTTTTCCATCATTTCCTGCACAGTAAATTCCTCATACTAACTTGGGTACATTACGTCTCTCACCATAGCCTAGAGTCCCCCTAGGCAAGAAGATAACTGCATATGTCTGCTAATATTTTCCTATGTCTTGTCCTGTGCTTGCACCTCATCTCATCACTCACTACCATTAATCATTATACTATAATACCATGAACAACAACTTTGTTTTCCTCATATTTATATTTCTCGTATTGTTTATATAATGTTTCTCATTTATTATTATTATTGTTATTCTTTTCATATTTTCTACTTTGATGTTCATAACATCTATATATGTTATACTCTTGTGTCTATATGTGTATTTATACCTTTAAACTTAATGTTAAGGACCGAAAAGATCCTTAAGTCTCTTACTGCCATGAATAAAGTATCCTAAATCACTTAGACCAACCACAAACCTCATACTCCTCTGTCTCTTAACATCACTTCCCTAAAAGAGGACGTAACCCTCTCATAGGTAGTTAAGTTAGCCTTTCGCTAGCAATGAAAAAAAAAAACTTCTACAACCCACCCATCCCCGGATGGAAATGGAATTTTTTTTAAAAAAAAGATGTTAAATCTTTGTATTTGAACCATGTATTTTAACCATGTAAAGGTTTCAGCGCTTAAGTGCCAGTACGTTGTTGCCAAAATTGAGAGTAGATGATTAAAGGCGGCATGAAGAGAATCTTTTGCGGGCAATCAGCCGTGGTTTGCGGTTGATCCGATTACATCTTGTACATGGAGAAATACGTGGGGGGATTTCAGCGGCTGGGTATTGGCTAAAGGCGGGGAGCAATGGGATTATAACGGATACCCCGCCGGCGGGACGAAGGCGTAATTAGTGTAATCGAGCAGGGATGGCGGCGTCCGCCAGCGGCCCGCCATTCACACGTCGATGGGCCTACGGCGGCCAGCTGGCAGAATGCTTATGGGGTATTTCTGAGTTGTAACAGGCAAGCAATTCCCTTAGATCTTGTTGCAATGGGCATGATCATTCATAACCAGCAAACCCCGAATACCTCCCAATTATAATGGGCAGGAGAACCAATTATAGAGAAAATAACTTTTTTTTTTAGCGAATTACTTATTTGTAATCTTGTATATAAACAGTATAACGTCTTTTATAATAAAAAAGATGAGGAAAAACCTGTGTACCGTTACTCTACCGAATATTACAGTATTCACAAATTCACGGATCAAATTACAAATTGATCCCGGGTTGGATTCGCGTTACGAGAGAGTCGAACATGTCACAGTTGTTAAGAACTCACTTTAAACTATAATTCACGCCCTATGCAAGCCTCACTTCTGACAAAGAACGTAAATACATAGACTACAAAGCAACCAATCCTTTATAGCAGTCTTAAGCAAATAAAATCCTTCAGACAAAAGTTAAATTCGACATACCTGGCGAGCACACGTAAATGAATGGTTAATGTTCATAGTTCACAATTGTAAGGCCCTGCTTTTAAATTCCTAGGCAGCTTATCCTAATTGGAGCTGCCTAGAATTTTCCTGGATCCCTCCAGGCAAATTGTATTAATGGGATACGTAGCGGTGGGCCTCATTATCATTAAGTATTCTGATTTTTAGGGAGATCCTGGGACTAATGAGTTTTTTTTTTCAATTTTAGATTTGGGCCTGGAAATGTTTCTTCCAATTTTGTCGATCTTCAACTTCCTCTTTTAACTCCCAATATTTTCTCCTATCTTTCAAATCATCGATCAGCTGTATCCTTCTTCTTCCTATTCCTCGCTTCCCTTCCATCTTTCCTTCTATGGTGGTGTGAAGAAGACAATTTCTTCGCAAGATGTGTCCAATCCAATTGGCCTTTCTACGAAGGATAGTGGCCAGAAGTGTCCTCTTCTCTCCTATCTGTTTTAAATAATAATAATAATAATAATAATAATAATAATAATAATAATAATAATAATAATAATAATAATAATAATAAGTGCAAATGAGACTTACCGAACATTGTTAGAGTCATCAAATCTAGGGTGCTCAGGTGGACAGGTCTGAATGGTACAAAGTAGGAACGCTTTCAAAATTTTAACTGGAAATCCAGTCGGGAAACGACCATTAGGAAGACCTAGGAGCAGATGGGAGAACAATATTAAACTGGATCTCGCAAAAATAGGAATATTAAGTAGAAACTGGATACTTAAGGATACAAGTCAATGCAGGTTAAGGATAGAACTCAATGGAAAGCTTTTGTGAACGCGGCATTGAACCTCCGGGTTCCATTGGAAATAGAGTGAGTTAGTTAGTTAGCAAAGATAAGGCATTTATGAATCGACATATCTTAATAAGCAGAACATAATAACATGCTTGGGAGTAAATTCTTATGCGTAGTTTTCTAGAAAATCGACAAAAATTAATATCACGCTAAAGAAATATCACTCGTAGCTAAGCAAAAGTGACTTAAAAAATCAAGATATATATATTAAGATAAAACTGATAAATTATAAACCTATCAATGATTTCATTATAGTGCACACTAGATTAATGACTGTAGATATCAAGAGAGGACTGCTAACATGTGTCGATGGACGTTCGTAAGCAATTTATGAAGACCCTGCTATGGAGCGTGGCGCCTTAACGGAAAAGATACGTGGACATTGACAAAAGCTGAAATATCCAAGATGGAAACATTTGAAATGTGGTGTTGGTGCAGAATGCTGCGCATATCATGGATCGAAAGGAAAAAGGAATGAAGTACTAAAGGAAGCTAAAGAAGGACGACAGATCATGAAGATAATAGAAAAAACAAGAAACAGCATGCTTAGCCATCTTATTTGGCACTCTGATTGGATCACCGTGCTGATAAAGAGAAAAGCAGAAGGAAAACCAAGAAAAGGAAGATCAAGGACAGAGTATTTAGATGCTGTTATGAAGAAGAGGTTGTGTCAAAATATAAAACAGCTCTCCCAAGGGAGAGAGAAGTTTTAAAATTTCCATGTTGCCCACCAACCACTATGGTTCAGGTGATCAAGAAGATTAATGACATATAACAACCTAAAATTATTAACTCTTTAAGTTTACATATCTTTCAAATAATATTTTCAACATTATTTGTAAGTTAATAAATGAAATTCCAGAAAATTGGATGTTTCAAGTAAACTTACTCACTTACGACTATAATATTCTCATTTACAATAATATCAGAGAAATTTCTGTAGTTTTACAATTCCCATGAGAAACTATTACTTTTGGTAGACCTAAAGAAAAAGAAGACTGCTTCCTAACAAGAAGAGAAAGGGAACCTTTATTACTGTCGTAAGTTGGTAACCCTTTTTACTAAAAGAAGTCGCTTGTCTTACCAATGGAGAACATTACCAATGAAATAAAACCATGGGCTTAACTGTAGAATTTTTATCGCCCTCTTTTGCGGTAGGAAAACTCGATTTATGACGGAAATCAGCGCTATGTGGTGCTCACTGGCATAGGAGCAAAAAACTGTTACATTGCTTCCTCCAGTTTCCTGCTATTGGCTCTTTCCACCAGAAGTTACTGTTTCCGTTTGAAAGAAAAGAAAGAAACGGGAAAAGAAATTGCAGTAGAAATTCTGAATTCTTTTCGAGAAAAGAGAGACAAATGACCCTATTCCGAACTTTCCTCTTCCTGAGGGGCCAATTCCCAGATTCTTTTGTGTTCTGAGCACATATTGCCCACATCTAGACTCAATAGATCTAAAAGAAACACCTAAACAAACTGCTTTGGAAACTCAACTTAAATTGCATTGATTTTCTCTTTGTCTTGTCCTTATTAATGTTATTCGTACTTATTTAAAAACATTGTTCACTTTATGTAACTAATATATATTTATTAATATCTCATAATGCATTTTAAAAATAAGTTCTTAATTTACTCGTAAATTCAACACTTACATGATAGACGCTATGCAAACTCCTTGTTTCTTTTAAATAATAATAATCTATGTACTATAATGCTAGGTTTATGTTTGTCTTCAATCCTTTCGACAATGGGATCTCGAAAACCACAAGTGCTAGAAATGTGAAGTTTTCGCTGATGAATTCCAAATTTTGTGTAGATTGTTCTGTTCTAATTGAATATTTAAAAAAGACATTGCCGTTATTTCTTTATTACATTTTTGTTTGTACACCGGAAGTATTGATTTTTTTAAGTAAAGCATCATATCTTACGAGTTATACATTTCAACATCACATAGTTGTATATAGGCGTTACATATCACTCAGGTGTTTGTTTCATGTCCAAATGATAATGAATAACTAAGAATAACCATTTCTCCAGGCTAAGATGAATCTTTATTGTTTGGAGTGTTTTGGCCAATGAATACCATATATCACTGATATTATAATTAATTGTGTATGTAATGTATTTGTTTATTACATACTGCATGCAAGAAGAAAGAAAACACTGATCATATATGAATTAGAAACTTCAACCGGATGTAGGCTCAAATCTTGCAAACGGTGCGAGATATTGAAGAAGAATAATCGAAACAATCTTCCCTTTATGGTACCTTTTGCCGATTTTTGTCAAGACATCCTTCACTTGTGTCTGGACTAGTGTTGTAAAAAAACGTTGTTTTTCTGTGAAGATTTTTTAAAATAAAAAAACATCGTTCTTTTTCATGTTTTTTTTAAATGTCTGTTTTTTTCTGGCAACTATTATTTATTGATTGACGTTGCAGATTATTGAAATAATCAACAGAACTTGAGTCGAAGCCCTCGTAACTTACAAATATTTTGTTTCTTTGTACATATACGAGAAAAATTGTGTGATTATTCATTTCGGCCCCAGGTCATTTTTGGCGTTTTCCTACATTTCCAGTTAGTGATTTATTGTTCAAAAACCATTCATTCGATTGATATGGTTAAGGCCTTGTTTTTTAGAAAATGGATGTGGCTAATTTTTGGTGTAAGTTGCATTGCAGTGTTGCCAATGGGTGGGAAATTATTGAGGGAAATGTAGGGGTGAAAATTTACAAAAAACAATCTCTTAACCGAATTTCAAAATTTTTTTTATCTAGTACCACTGCTGCTATATGGGCTCAAGTCACCTGAAACAAATATTTGGTGCGTTGACAAGGTAGAGTGAAATCCTGAAGTCGCTGGCTTCCATTCAAAGAGGAAAAGAAAAAATTCTGTCATATACATGAAATTTTGACCCTTTTTACGCCTCACAAGCAAAAATCAAATATGCCGGGGCTACAGCTTCTCTACTTATTCTGTTGAAACTTTTTATGGTGCGTTCTGTAGGGCAAAGAGGAAGCTTTCAGGTAGTGGTACGTTTGTTTCAATGTAGTCAGTAGGAGGGTAATAATAGAGGGGAAAAGGGAAATTTTCCGAATTTTTCACCTAAAAGCGGGAATTAATTGTTTTGGCTGGAAACACTGCCATCAGACAGACGAAAACTATCTGAAAATAAACCTTAGTACTCCAAGAATATATCCTACAAGTATCATGGTGATATATAACAAAGTAAGCATGAAATTAATAAAAGTTCATTCTACCTCAGAAATTCACCATTTTTTTACCATTTTCAGAACATGGTTTATTATAAACCTCAACTGTACTTTCGTTATTATTCTAGTGAAAATGTTTATGTTGCGCTGTGTAAGCTAAGGATAAGACTGTTAGACACTGGTACGTTTGTTCGAATGTAGTCAACAAGAGGGAAATAATAGAAATAAAAAAGGGATTTCTTTCCAAAATTTCCCCCTAAAATCTGGAATTAAAATTTCTGTAGCTGGCAACAGTGCTAGCAGACACACACAAACTATCTTAAAATAAGCTTTGGTATCCCTCTAATATATCCTACAAGTATTATGACGATATCTAATAAAGTAAGCATGTCAATAAAAAATATCTCATTCTACCTTTAAAAAAATCACAGTTATCTTCCCAATTAGAGAACAAAGTATATTGTAAACCTCAACTGTACTTCCCCTAATTATCCTATTGAAACTTTCTATAGGGTGTTGTGTAGAGCAAAGACGAGACTTCCAGATACTAGTACGTTTGGTCCGATATAGCCAACAAGAGGGCAATAATAATAACAAAACAGATAATTTTTCCAAAATTTCCCCCTAAAATCTGCAATTAAAATTTTCTGTAGCTGATAACACTGCTACCAGACAGACGCAAACTATCTTAAATTAAACATTGGTACACCACTAATATCTCCTACAAGTATTATGACGATATTTAAGGAACAAAGCTTCTAATTATCAAAAATATATTACGGTAAACAGAAAAGTAGGGAAAAACTAGAAAATCAAGGGTTAGTACCTAAATACGAATTTTTCGTGCGTTCCCTAATTACCCCATTGTAACGATATGTACTTGCGTTTGTTAAGTAAGGACAAATGTTCGATTGGCGTAAGTTGACTTGCACTCGAATGTATAGGTACGGATTTATAAACAAAAATTTCTAATTTTTTGCCCAAATTTTGGAAAATTTTAATTTCCCTAATCGGCAACACTGCGCGCAGGCCCGTTCAATTGATGTCAACAGTTAGGTATCCATCCGAGGTATGTACCTGGCAAGTCTTAAGGAAGTCTTTCTACAACGAAGGAAGCTACAGGGTAAAAATAAGTAAAGGAAATACGAAATTCGAAAATTCTCGAATTTTTGACTGGGGTGAAATTTGAGAAGGAAATTCGACACCAGAAGAAAAAAATAATATGATAAACTATAGTCCAACCATATTTTGCAAGAATGGTATCCCGATATCTTAATTAGTGTCCACACAGGAGAGGATTAATTAGTGGCCCGTGTGTGCCACTTTGGCCACCTGGGCCACCGAGTATACATTTGATTACATTTTTTTTTTTTTTGACTACTAACTCGTGTTGTTGTTGTAGTTATAGTCTCGACTAATAATAATATCGTTGTTGTAAACAATAACTTTATAAGGAAAATTTTCTCTCCTTTTTACATCTTAGTTCCAACACCGTTGGTGAGAAATGCAGGGTGTTTCAAAATGAATTTTGGGATTTTAAGTCTTCGTAGTACTTATTACATTTTACGTACAATTATAAGCAATGCATCAAGTAAAAGAGCACCTCAAACAGTCTTTGCTACAAGTGTTCAATGTGAGATTCACACTGCACACATTTAGTCGATAGGCGAGAAAAACCCATAAAACTTCCGCCATATGGCACAAAACAGAATCAATTTAGGGGAGCCTCGTTTCAAGTGTACCATCTCCTGAGGATTTGCTGACGGCCAGATACAAACATTATGAGTGTTCACATTAGCTCTTAGGTGAAATGTCGATTTATCACTGAAGACGACACAATCCAGAAAATCATTGTTATGCAGCAATATTTTACTTGCGAAATTGGCACGTAAACCGTAGTCTGTAGGCTTTAGAAATGTAGCAACTGCAAACGATAAGGACGTAGTTGCAAGCGTCTTCTTAATATTCTGCACACAGACCGTTGCACTGTACAGATTCAGTCTTTATTAAAATACAAAAAACTTTCTGCTCTCTAGTCTCCATCTTTGCTGCTTGCTCTTTCTAACGGCAGACAGAAGAAACAATGCATGTACATGCATGCGTACAAAACTGTTTGAGTTGCTCTTTCATTTGATATAAATTTATAATTGTAAGTTAATTCTAATAGATACTACAAAGCTTCAAAACCCTAATATTAATTTTGAAACACCCTGCATTACTTCAAATTGTGTCATCCTATATTCATGTCTTTTATATACTTATCATCAGGGCCGGTTCTAGTCAACTTGTCGCCTCATGCAAAAACATAATTTGCCGCCTCCCCCTTTCTCCAGAAAGAACAAATCTTAAAAGTCATGATTTTAAGTATGCTACTCCAGCATGAACAATAAAGGTGAGGGTAAGTGCAGTTGCACTCAGAAAGACTTAAATACTTACTAAAAATGCAATCTCGTTGTGTTTTTTTAAAATATTAATATATTACGTTAGTGAAAGATAAAGCAAACACACCTGCAGAGGAAAGATGGTAATCCTTTTTATAGAATTCACTATCGAGCTTCAATCTCAATGTATCAGTTTGTAATTCCAGTGCAACTAGCTCTTTTATCTTTATTTCTTGATTTCTCTTCTATATCTGTTAACATTTTTAAAAAAGCTCGTTTCTATCTTCAATGATAAGGAACTTGTTTCTGACAAAAACAAGACTAGTTGTCATATCAAAACTGTGATGATAACTTACTAAATGGAACAGATATTCACTACTATTCGAGAATTGAATTCTTGCATTTGGCAACAATCAAGCAATTTGTGCTCGGATTTATTCGACCATTTGCTTTAGCATTGTCCATGTGGCCTTAAACTAATGCAACCTAAACATAATTTATGAATGTAGTATTCAAATAAAAGGTCAGCTTAATAAATGTAACTACCATCATCATGAAGTCTGTTTCCAACAAGAAATATTTAATTTAAATAATATGCTTATGACAGATTTTACCAGACCATCCAAACTTGCCGCTCCACGCAAATGCACGTGTTGCATATATGGTAGAGCCGGCTCTCCTTATCATATATATATATCTAGTCGACAAATTATTTAGATATGATATTTAGAAAAATACTATTAGGCAAATTAGTATTAGACAAGTTATTTGAATTTTATACTGTTCGTGACATTATTTTCGTACTTATTAAAGGCCTGCTTTCACGAAAAAACAAAATTTCATTTCTACTTTTATTTCTTAGTTGATATTGATGAAAACTGCTGAAACCCGAATTGTTAATAGGTATGGTATTCATGTAAATTGTAAAATATTTGTAGCGTATCAGTATCTAGCGTTTAATTTATATTGCATTTTACGGTGATTATACCTACATAAAAATATTTAATACTTAAATAGACGTAAGATGCATTACAAATGACTATTTAAAAAAAAACGAAATTTAGAAAGAAACGAGAGGCAATGTTTTTTTTTCTAAAAAAACGTACATTTCTGAAAAAAATACGAACGGTTTTTTTTTCTATTTACAACACTAGTCTGGACATGTACAAATGTTGTGAGGAATGACAAGGAGATTCATGCTTATATGTGAATGGTGCGCTGTGTATAGAGCGCAGGTTCAGCTAGTAATAATAATAATTCCAGCTTATCTAAATCTCATGCTCTGATTCTTATATTAAAACGAAGTTATACTTGTGTTCATGTTCATTTTAGGCTACGAACATTGTACATGTGTTTCAAAATGAATATCGGCTTTGTAGTCTTATTACATTTAACGTACATCAAATGAAAGAGCAACTCAAACAGTTTTTGGTACAGTGTTCAAGGTGAGTACTATTCGTCACACAGCACACATTGAGCCGATAGGCAAAAAAGGCCCGCAAACTTTCCGCCAGAATATGATACAAAACACATTCAATTTAGGGGAATCTTGTTGCAACTGTGCCATTTCGTAAGGGTTTGATGACCCCCAGATGCGAATATTATGGAAAGTGAATGGGTTCATTATGGCAACTCATCGCCATTTGGGTGAAATGTCGATTCGTCACTGAAAACGACACGATTCAGAAAAATCTTCAACGTTATGCAACAACATTTCATTTGCATAATTAGAACGTAAACCGTAGCCTGTAGACTTTAGAGCTTGTAGCAATTGGAAACGATAAGAACGTAGTTGTAAGCGTCTCCTTAAAATTCTCCACACAAACTGTTGCACTGTAACTACAGATTTAGTCTGCAAAATGTAAAACACAAAAAGGTCTCTGCTCACTACTAGCCATTTTTGCTACTAGTGCTCTCTAATGGCAGACAAAAGAAACAGTGCATGCGCATGCGTGAGTACAAAACTGTTTGAGTTGCTCTTTCATTTTATGTATTATTTACAACTGTAAGTTAATTGTAATAAATAATGCAAAGTTTTGAAACCCTAATATTCATTTTGAAACACCTTGTATAAGCCTTCACATACCTGCGCACAACAGTCTCAGAGGTCTGGTGTACCGCGAAAAAAAAAATTCCAAACCACTGTTTCCTCATAGATATTACAAAACTCTATCTTATTCTAAGTCTATTTTTTATGGAGAACTTTCGTACGAACCTCCAAGTTCTTGGCCGGGTGTTTTGGAGATTTGGTAATATTAAAGATTCCAATTTTACAACAATGTTCGTTTGGTTAATTTTTAAAGCTTGAAGTTCCTTTTAAATACCCAAGATTACTTCTTACTCGGAAATTATAATACAATAGAAATTGTCTCAATTTCCTCCTCTTAAAAGTGTAATAATAATAATAATAATAATAACTTCTGAAACTTTGTTTGTTTTTAATTGAGAATTCACATACTGAATTTCACATATCCAACTAGAGCGAATCCTTACATAGGACATTTTGAGAGTATAAAATCAGATGAATCACGGCAATTTCTTTCTTCACCTCCTATAGAGAGCCCAATTTTCGACGCTAAAACATGCATTCGCTCATTTATTTACTTTATTATTTATTTTTATGGAAATTTTATATGTCAAGTTTAGGGATTTGTAAGATACTGATACTTTATTCTCGGAAAAGAAAAAAAACTCATTTTATTTCTTTTAAAATAAGCATTTTGAAAAACCCTATCCTATCTCTTGCTTCATGACAAGTGGTATATTCCAACCAAACTTCAAGTATTAGCCTGGACTAGGTGTTGATGAATGAGTCAGGATGAATGAACATTTTACACAAGGTGATCAAAAAGTTATGCAACTCATAGAGGAGCTATAAAAGATCTTGAAAATGGTAAACATTTACTGGTTCACACATGTGTACCATTTTGATCATGTTCCTAAACACGCTCTGGTGCGTTGCGCATGAAATATTAGTCACAATAGGTTGAATATTGGTCTGCAGTTCTTGCAAAGTATGCAAATGGGTTATGTAAGCTGCTAACTTCAAAAATATTCCGTAAGGAAAACTTTAGTGAAGTAAAGTCGGAATACCGGGGTGACCACTTGGAAATAATGAACTCTGGTAACAACCATTCCAAATTCTCCATGGTCACATGACGGTATAAAAGATTTCACTGTTCTGATGAAACCATCCCCTTTTCCTCTCCCTCATCAGTCAATCGCATTTGATGAGAACAGTCCCGGGCTCGATTTCCGATGGGGACGTTCGGTCGAAAAAGTATAAAAAACTTGAGTAAAGATTTCCTCATTCACACCAGACAAATGTAGGGATGGTATCTCACATAATGGTCCAAGGATGCTTCCTTCCTTCCCTAATCCTTTCTTCCTTTACAGTTTCCCCGGTGGTATGATCGCCGAGAGATGTCATCCTCATATATATGACGGGCTAACACGGCCACAGATGCCGGAAGACCAGAAATCTAATTCCTAATCCTAATCGTTATTAATCAAATTAGCAAAAAATTATCTGACCAGCTGAAGATGGCGTTCACTGTTGATCGTCGTGCAGAAGAAAAGAATGGAAAGCTTCTTTCGAGACATAGAATACCATGCACCTATTAGCATCATGCTTCTAGTTTTCATGAATTTATTGTTCAGACGTTTAATAATGGTTTACTCGGAAATAGCTTCCAGGGATGTGTCGCTGCACACTGTTTCCAAACTCAAGCACTCTTTCAGTGAGGACTATGCTGCTGCGGCACTGCACTGCAAGTTCCTTGCCTCAGTTGTCACCACCTTCAATAATAATAATAATAATAATAATAATAATAATAATAATAATAATAATAATAATAATAATAATAATAATAATAATAATAATAATAATAATAATAATAATAATAATAATTTTACCATGAGTTGCGTAACTTTTTGATAATAGTATAGAGTGGCGTTTATAAAACTCTTTTTCAAGTGGTTTCTTCTATCATTTGATTATATTTTCTTTGGACTACTCTACTCTTGACCTTCTCGTTCAAACTAATGTTCAATCTAAGAAGTTCACAAGCGCAGATCTCGAGGAACACTTGGTGTGCGGACCATAATTTGTGAAACGTTGGTTTAGAGTATTTAGATAACAGTATCAACTTTTCTGGATAATGTTGCAATAGAGAGACACAGACATTTGATCAAGTGATAACATAACTAATCAACAGTCACAACATGTATAGTCCTCACTTTATATTTTGAAAAAAAAAAAAAATATATCACGGAATTTTCATTTTTTTTAAATGTTGAGAAATTTCAAGGAAAACGATACAATTATGTATTTTATTTTATTTTCAGTTTAGCTATATGAGATATGGAACTACAGCTTTACGTGGGATTCGAACCGCATGAACTCCCGCCGGGAATCGAACCCGGGTCTCCTATCTCAAAGACTCGCACACTGAGCACTTACGTTAGCCACGAAAGGAACTCGTAATTAATGTATTAATTATGTCATCGTCTAATAGATACGTTTAATATACCAGTATGTTCCTATTCAAACATGTGTAGAAATTACGCATTTTGTGACCATAGACAAATAGTTCATATATATGTTCTTTAAAAAAATGACAATATTCAGTGCAGTTTCCCCCAAAGCACAACTACTATTGTACTCTTTAAAAATATTTAAAACATGCTTCTTCATGAAGCACATCAACGCTGAAGCGTGTTGTCCCACTAGTTTACAGACTTTGAAGATTGTGTTGCAACTAATAACACCCTCGTTGTTCTGTCAAATTGATGACCCTTCTTGATATGTTCTTGTTTTCCAAGCTTAAGCTTAACATCTCAACAGTGGTAAAATGATGGATGTTGATAAAGTGAATGAAAACCTCTTTTTCTATGGACGTTAGGACAAATCCCCTGTTAAATATTCTGTCAGCTCCTAACAGAATGGTTTTCAAGGGTAGATCTCCTGTGTTATTAATCAAACAATATCAGATAGGGAGAAAGAGAGGATTGATGGAGTCCAGCGTGAGTCATATATGCTGTGGTCAGCATATACACCTTCTGGGAGTGGAAAGACCATATAAAACCGTTGTTCATTTGTTTCTGAGTGAAACCAAGGGGACGAAGGAGAGGAGAGTTACAAGCAACAGCTTCTGACACTAAACATAGAAATGCTATATATGACTACACAAAAATAAATGGTTTTATTGAGCATTTTGCTAGAAACTAATTTTCGCTCTTAATACGTTACCATCTTCTTAATATCATCAAGTGTATGGAAAAGTCTAATACGGTACTTCTCAGTTCCAAAACAAAAATGACCCAACAAACGAACAAAATAAATACGTGTAAATAAATAAATAAATGTATCTTACAGCAGAGATTGACTGCCACAAGGGCAGTGGTGGCAAAAATACCTCTTTGGTGCTTCCATCAGAAGGGTCTCCGCTTTAGTGACCTCTAGTGCAGAGTAGTGGTGGGCACAAAAAACGGTTTTTCGGTTTTCGGTTTTTAGAAAAACCGGTTTCGGTTTTCTCCAAAACCGGTTCGGTTTTTTACCTGGTCCGGTTTCGGTTTCCTTCAAAATCGATTCCGGTTTTTTTCCAAAATTTGTTCTATTTCTGACCAGAATGGTGTTTCGTTGTTCTCCGGAAACCGAATCCATTTTCACAGAAATAGTTTTGTGTGTTTTCGAAAAGTTTTCACCGAAAACAGTTTCGGTGAAAACCGAACCGTTTTTGGTGAGAACCGAACCGGTTTTGGAGAAAACCGAAATGTCGGTTTTTGGGGTTTCGGTTTTTATAGAAACTGGTTTTCGGTTTTTATGAAAACCGGTTTTGCCCATCAGTAGTGCAGAGACATAACTTGAGGCTTGCTAGCTTCTCACAAAATTTTACAGTGTCCCTTTCTTTTGGAGAAATTTTATAATAACTGCATTATTAATATTATTATGATTATAAGTCGCATATGAGAAATACGCCAACTCTAAATGTTATTTATACGAAAAGTGTATACAATTTAATTCTAGATTTATATATATATATATATATATATATATAGAGTTCTGTAACAGTTTTATACCTTAAAATTTCTACCTTCTTGCTTTGACTTTGGCAAAGAAAGAATGTCTTGGAAGTCTTGAAAATCCAGCTACTTAACCAAAATCTTCTCGATATAAGGAAGTGTTATGTAATGTTGTACTATGCAATACAAATAAGGAAATCTTTTAAAGGCCCAGAAATTAGTAGAAATAAAATGGAATTCCTCGAGTTCAACGGAAAACAAATAGGGATAGCAGACTACAAGAAGAACGATTGAATGAAGTGAAAATTTATAAATATTTAGGCTCATTTGTTGCCAAGAATGATGATTGGACATTGAAATAACACACAGAATATAAGAAAGATGGGGACATTGGAAGAAAATATGTGGCATTTTGCGTCTGTCCAGGAGATATAAAACTCAAGAACTACTTAATGAATCCCCATAAATTCTGATATAGAAGGATATAGAAGTTCAAAAGTTAAGCATGGAATTCATTGGTAGAACTAATACATCCAGTTGATCCAAAAATCGGTTCTCCATGTAGTCCCATGAAAGTAATTATGAATATAAAATCCTTCTTTGAATAGACTACCCGCAGTATTACTGAGGTTAGCAGGTTAGTATAATGCTCAGGATGCAAAATACTAATTTATCCATGGGATAGGCCTACAACGCAAAAAAAAAAATGAAACTCGACAACTCTAAAAAATTGAATATTTTCTATTTACAAATACTCATGCATCTTCAAGTATACTTCATTTAGTTTGAGATAACTTGTTAAAGACTTTGGTTTACCATAAACCAAACCAAACTCTTTCACTTGGTGTACACTGTGATAGTTGTTGTTTTCATTATACACAAAAAATATGTAAAATTTATTTCTTATCACTTCTATACGCATTTACGAGAACAATCAAACTCGTGAGAAAACTAATAGCATTTACCCCTTACTTTAATTCCTTACTAAAGCATTAAAAGTTACTTCAATGGACTGGTAAACGAGAAACACTAGTTTGCACAAGAGTTTCACAGCCAGGAATAATGTTTACCACTTGAACCATTGGCATTTTGTGGTGCTATAAAATGTTAGGAAGTAATTCGATTTTGTCGATCAACGGAACAGGACAGCACATTCGACTCCCATACAAAATGAGTTTTGGTTCCGTCTACACAGGACTTGAACAATCACTTCCTTCCGAACTGAATTGAGGTTTAAAGGTGATTTCAACGCGAGAATCAGTCGGAAGAGATTTTCCAACTGAAACGAACCACCGACCACTTACGTATATCCAGCAGCAGTTGAATAGAAGTGATGGGAGTGGGAGGAAGGACATTAGGCAGCCCCAAAAACAGAGCGAGCGAGAGAGAGAGAGAGAGAAGATCATATACACTCGTGATATATCACCCCATAATTTGTCTCCACGCAAGAGTGAACATCATTGGTCGACGGCCAGGACGAACTACTGGTAACGGCGCCGAGGTGTCGGATGGTTAAAACCGCAGCACACACCGCAGTCTTACGTTTCACGCTTCGTGCGGTTTTACGAATTGCTCCTTTCCCTCTGATTTGTGAATGAGATGTGTGTTCTTGGGAGAACCAGAGATGTTCTTGCTTCTGTCCCCGAAGAAGTCTACATAGACAAAACTCGAAAAGATGGTCAAGAGAGAGAGAGGGAAAAAGTATATATTTTATATTTAAAGGGGGGAAGGAAATGTCTTTGAAGCGACATCTTTCCCTTCTGGTCACATTGAGAAAGTATGTAAAGAAAAGAAGTGATGAATAAGCAGGAATTGCATCCGGTATGGAACTCCCAGAGATGACAACAAAAAAGTGAACAAACACTATCATTTTGTGTCATAATTCACCACCAGAAGTCATCTGATGAAAACTATGGATTGAAATCCTTCTTTTTCTCTTACGAGGAAAAGTGATTTCCTTTCGTTTTCTCTCTTTTATTCAAGGAGAGAGAGAGAGAGAGAAAGAGACACACACAGAGAGACAGAGAAAGAAAGAAAGAAAGAAAGAAAGGGAGTGTGTCTATTGTATTTTACTTACATTAGTTTCCTTCGCATTCCAGGAACAATTTAGCCAGCAGTGGCAGCATGTATTCCAAATCATTCCCATATATTTTCTAAGCAATAGTAATATTCTCAATAATTAAATCAACTTTAAAAGATTAATTTTCAGACTTTATCCAAAGACAAATTGAACAGATTTAGATTGGATTAGAGTTTAGCATCTATTTTAGCAGCGAGGCTAGTGAGACATAGACCTACATTTTAAACGTGAGATCCGAACAACACGAGCTGCTCCCGCCAGAAATCGAACCCGATTTCCCGCACTATAGGTGCGTACGCTAACCACACAGCCTCGAGGAAGTTCAAATTTAAAAAAATAATGAGAGAGTAATTCGTGCTCTTGTTGGTTATTCGTGAGAGCATTTTATTTTACTTTTCAGATCATTCATTTCTTGAAGCTAGTTAAATTACTGTCAGCACCTGCTTACCCTACAAAATACATTGGAGAGATAGGATATATGTGCTATTAGTGATTAACGCTTCTCACTAGGATATTGAATAAACTATAAAACAACCATTTTTCCTCTTCTCGAATTTTTAAATAAAAACTTTAGCAAATTTTATTCTTCTTGACAGACAAAGTTTAAACAAATTGTCCATAACCAGTTCATCTCTTTTAATATAATGACGAGTTATGAGCTTCCTCAAAATATACACAGACTGATACAGCATCGGAAAAAGGAAACAATTAGTTACGTTCGGATTGTATGTCCTGATGATTTCGATAGTTTCTGTACTGTAATAAGAATATTTGAATTTAGGTTAGAAAACACTTCGTCCATAATTAGTCCAAGTGACATTTGGTCCAGAAACAAATGAGGCAATTCGTATAGAAACACTTGGTCCTAACAATATTTCCTGTACCACTAATCCGCCGTGCTGTACCTCCTTTTCAAAACTAAAAAGAATTAAATGTCACTCCTTGTTCGGGAAAGGTGATGAAGTCCGATGTGATGTTACGTTAGGCAGGCCGCACATTCACCAGAACACAGCAGAGCCGAGGACAAGTAATGTACTGTGAGCAATGCAACAAAGCCTCGTACAGCATATTCATTCGAAAGAGGCTCGTAGGACTCAGAATTGGAAAAGGACAAGAAAAATTTCTCGCAGACACTGAAGATCGAACCTATGCTACCTGAACGAAGACATCATACCGACCATTCTACTGCGGCTTAAAACTGAAGTTTATAAATAACTGGCTGAAATACCCATTCTTCGCATGGGGTTTGTATTTGGAAGTCAACGCCTGTGGGAGTATCACCATTCATCTCAGCGACTTCGAAAACTATGGATTTGACACTAATATCGGTCATTTTGGATTATTTTTACATGTCTCGGTAATTCCTCCCCCCCCCACGCAGGTGAGCCCCGACCCGCATACAATGGTAGCTGAATTTGAAAGTCATCGCTAATGAAAGTGTCACCATTGATCTCAGCGACCGCGAAAACTATCGATTTGATACTAATATCGGTCATTTTGGATTATTTTTACATGTCTCGGTATCTCGGTATCCTCCGGTGACCCTCGGCCTGCAGACGAATGGGGTGAATTTGGAAGTTAATGCGATCGGAGTTTCACCATTGATTTGAGCGAACGCGAAAACTATGAATTCGACACTAATATTGGTCATTTTCTACTACTATTACATCTCCCGATAAACGCCCCCTGAGACCCCCCTGGTTCGAAATAAAAAAAAAACGCTTTGTCTTGGTCTGGGCCTGGACCAAGGTACCAGTGACCCAAATTTGATAACTCTCGATCCACTCGTTTGGTCCCCAGGCCGCACAAAGACAGACAAGCAAACTCTTTATTTTATTTATATTAGATTTGCTTTGATTGTTTCAGAGAAGAGCAACTTAATGCATATTAGAGATGCTTGTATAATTAGTTCCCAACTCACAAATGAGACAGAAGGTAGACAATGTGAGAGGCAGAGAAGGGGTGATGGAAAGATCTAGAGTAAACAAGGGAATACTGTTTGTACCACACCGAAGACAAGGAGCAAGATTCGGTTTCGTAATTGAAAAACTCGGCAGTTGACCCCTTTTGACTTCAAGCTGTGAGGTCCTCCTTCGCTCTTTTTCTTCATCATCAACTTATTTCCCCGTCTTCTTATTCTTGAAGACGAAAAAGAGAGAGCGAGAGCCCTCAGACAACGGTGATTATCCTTCCCAAGATCTTTCGCTGTGCTTTCTTCTCAGCCATCTTTCTCTTCTTCCGTTCTTCTCTGCCGTTCTTCTGCCTCTATCTCTAGTTAGTTCCCTTTAAACTCTGCCACCCACTCGGTTCAGTCGACCCCCAGATTTCGGTTATAAAGGATCTTCAAAAGCCCTTTTGAACTTAAAAAGCAGCAGTAATTGCTTTTACATCTTCAAACAGGATTCATTATCCTCATGTGTTCACTGTGAGGTTTTTATCAACTCTTACTTGCTCTTCTTATTCTGCGTCTCTCTCTCTCTCTCTCTCTCTCTCTCTCTCTCTGTGTGTGTGTGTGTGTCTGTAACTCACAATATATATATATATATATATATATATATATATATATTCTGCTGCCTCGCCATCCTGGCCTGGTTCATGTCCAAAAGATGAGAAAAACTTTTTTCCTTGTGAAAAAAAGCACGAGAGGGGTATTCAGATAAAGTGCCACGTGTCTCAATGATAAGAGAGTCTGTATTTTATTCTTTTTAAGAGATTTTTTTAAGGAACAGAATATCTTTCAAAAAGCAATTTTCGGAAGGCTCAGTAAATTGTGTTTTAAAAAATACGAGAGTTTGTATTTTTTGTGTTTTGTGTCTGTATGCAACAACAAGGTTATGAAGGTTGAGGTCCAGACTACTATGAACGTGGTTTGCATTCAGTGCAAGTGACGGATGAACAGACCATCATGTATGATCAACGTTCAGGGTAAGCGCAAATTGAGATGTGTATAGCACATGTGAAGGGATCTGACATGCGCGATATGACGCTCATGTACCACACGCATAGCGTGGTAATTCGCAGTTTGTTGGATGCGCATGGTACGCAAGTCACTTGAAAACTATGTCTCAATGTCGGACTCGCGAAGAAAAGAAAAGTTATATTAAGATTGAATTTGAATCAGAATTTGATATTGACGCTGAAGACATAAGTTCCGTTTTATTCCTTGATGAATAAGAAATTTAAATGAACAAATAAGCATATTCTATGGGAATGAAAAAGCTGTGGGCAATTTAAACCTACGTCTAACTGTAAGATGAGTCTTGCTGATTTTACCAATTACTTACGAATGAATCGAAAATCAGTTTTGCTAAAGTACAACTCTTCTGACATACTCCGAAATAATGGCAGAAAGTCAAAAGGCAAAAGAAACTAGAGACTTTAAGACACAAGACGACCTTTTATGGAGAAGGACGGCACGAGAATCTGTTTCTAAATTAAGGCAATTTGCATCTTTTAATTTGAGTAGTTCCCTAACTACCTGAGTACGGGGGATGCTCCAGTAGAAAAAAAAAAAACATCTCTACTTTCCATAGTTTCAATTTATCAAAGGAAGGAGTGACAGATCACAAACGCCGAGGCTGGTATGAGGTCCTCCTCCCCATAACAACTTTTTAGTAATTTCTAGAATTGGAATAAATTAACACCTTAACATGATGCTGATTCAACATCTGGACCCTACGTGAATCGAACTTGGTACCACGCAGTTGCTTTCAATTTGGTTGTAAGAAATAATAACAATAATTTTGGTTAAGATTTTTAGATGGTCACTTATTTTTCTTTTGGATCTAAAATGAGCTTCCAAAATTCTCCGATGTATCAAATGTCGCTCCAGTTGGAAATAGAAATATTTTTTTTATTACCTTTTTGGGTCTTTATCCCTTTCTTTCCTTAATCTACCATTAATTACGTTTACTACAGTTTCTTTTTCTTTTACTAATATCTTTTACACAAAATTTCAAATTTCCCAACAATCGTAGATTACGTGCACTACACCTTTTGCGAGAATTTGATAAGAACAAATAGTTTGACTTTTCTCTAGATCCAAACAAAGCAACAACGCAGATATATACAGAGTGGTCCAAAAGTAGGTATACAGTCCTGCAATGATGAAGTATGACATTTCAGTTTATTAAGATCATGAGTTTCTTTGTTTCGGTCTGTTCCGAGCTTAAGTTACACGTGAAAAGAAATTAAGAACAAATAGTAAAGAAACTAAGTCAGTACCTGTATGGATAACAGTAAGGCAATAGTTTGCAAGGCGAATCAAGATCTTCAACCAAAGATGATTCATGCTTTTCAGACAACTGTTTTGTATCTATGGTTACAAATATGTAACAGTTGCTATTTATTAAACTTCGAACAACAACGTTTATTAAAAAAAGAAAAAGAAAAACGGTGAGTATCTACTTTCGTGAGGTAACAGTTAGATTATTTTACTAAAGAAAAGCTTGAGGGTAATCTTCAGAAGAATTTGAATGTTATCGAATTTGCAATGTCTACAAGAGTTGCCATTTCGAGAGAATACGAAGTTTACCCCACTGTCCTCTGTGAATATCGACAGAAGCTTTAGAATTTGCAAAGACGGATTATTCCGAAATAGAAACAAGCTTATCTTATCTTAACTATTATATAAAACTACATGAACTGACATAAATTAAAGGGGTGCTTCTGGTTGACGTGGAAAGTTTAAATTTGGCATGATTGTATCTTTCTGAGACTAACCGACAGGAAAATTGCCAAAAGTAAATATTTTTAATTTTTAGGGGTTCTAAAGGGGCGATGAAGAATTCCCTCGTGTTATTTAAATGGGCCTTTTTCTGGACCTATTATCTCATGTTTTAGGTATACCCCCTACTTGGAATTAGAATAAAAACTTGAAATTCGGTACGCTTGTACGTTTTCGTTAGCATTACCTAAGTAAATCAGTAAAAATTAAAATTTCGAACTTTAAAGTGGTTTTATGGGGAACTGAAAAATCTTTCCCGTGTTATTTATATGGGACACCTTTTACACCCCCTAATTATTGGGCACTTCCTGTAGGGCTACAATGATTAAATTTTACATGATTGTAGCTTTTTGGGACTAACCGACAGAAAAATTACCAAAAGTGAATATTTTTAATTTTTAAGGGGTCTAAGGAGGAGATGAAAAAATTTCCCTTGTTACTTAAATTGGCTTTTTTTTTTTTTTTTTTTTTTGGTACCTATAATCTCAAAATACAGGTACTTGGAATTGGGATACAAACTTGAAATTCGATTTGCTTGTACGTTTTTGTTAGCGTTACCTAAGTAAATCACCAAAAATAAAAATTTCCAACTTTAGAGTGGTTTCATGGAAAACTGAAAAATCTTTCCCGTTATTTTCATAGGACGCTCTCTACACTCAAAAATGTTTAGGCACTTCCGGCAAGATTAGAATAATGAAATTTTGCACGATTGTAGCCTTCTGGGACTAACAAACAAGAAAATTGCCAAAAGCGAGTATTTTTAATTTCTAAGGGGTCTAAAAGGGAATGAAGAAATTCCCCACGTTATTTAAATGGGCGTTTTCTTGAGGTACAAAATCTTATCTTTCATATAGTTGAAATATGAAAAGAAACTTAAAATTCGGTAGAATTGTGGGGTTTAAGATGTGAGGTCGTATGACGAGCAAAGGCGGGGATGTGGGGGCGAAGCCCTTAGCTGAGCAAATTCCGGAAATATGAAGAGAAAATGCAAGAAATTCACTGTTAATGCAAAAGTTGATACATAAGAGATGCGAGGACGTAGGCCGAGCAAATTCGGGGGGTCTGGGAGCAGAGCCAGGCCAAAGGCTAGTTTAACAATATAGAGATGCTTAAGATTGTTAAGTACAACAGTTTTTATTTTTTTCTTTTTATTGTGGAGGAAAACTATTTGTAATATAGGAACGTAGTATATTCAGTTATTAAGATTCACGTAGTACCTAGGTAGACTCTACTTTCGTGTCCTTTTTTTCGCCTTCTTTTAGCATCTTCTCCTTTGTTGTTCTCCTATGAATATTGGCCCTAAAAACTCTAGATCTTAATCATATAGCAACTTAATATGGTAATAATAGTATGGCAACCTAACTTTGCAAAAGAAATTAACTGACATCTGAATTCTTTGTTGAGTGTTTAAAGAGAAGTATCTCCGAAATTGTTAAATTTGAGTTTGGTATGAAAAAAAGCCAATATTTTTCCGTACCAGTGTGTATAGAACTGTATCTCATATCGTCACCGATTTCCAAAAAACTTGGCTGTGTATCTCGAGGTAACTCACGATTTTGTGGGTTTTCATGTGCAAAAGAGGAAACTTTAAATTTAATGTATCTCGTAAATCAAGCTTTTGGAGTCAGCTCACTTTACAAACCTCCTATGTTCTCTATTTGAGCAAACTTCAAATTTAAAAATGTTCTCACTTTATTCCTTGTTCCCAACACAGGATTAAAATATAGACAATAATATAACGGATTAACGTATGATAAATCTAAGGAATTATAACCATACAAGGTTGGCAACACGTAAGATAAATACTTGTAGACATGGCTTCTGGACTTTTGTTCTATAGCCACTGTCTTCTTGTGGCCGGTCAAGTATGGTGAGGAGGCTGGAGGAGGCTAACTTTTCCACGAGAGAAGTTGAGAAACATGACAGACTTGAAAGAACGGACAAACGAGAAAGATAATAATAAACAGAAGGAACAAAAGGACCAACACGCAAAGGAACGTTGAAAGACTACGACAAGACAGCAGACTGAACGGAATTCATGTTCCACGTCTCAAGATGTGACACTGCCATAACAAGAGTTGGGAATCAGAACCAAGATTTACGGTCAGGGAGCTTTTTCTGCTGAACGCGTCAACCATCTTTTAGTGTATGTGTATGAAACCTTTCTCTGTTGTATTCTTGATTCTCTGTTTTTCATGGTTTCAGTTTATGACAAGAATCAGTGACAGATCATAGACGCCGAGGTTGGTATGTAAGATCCTGACCCCCTTTCCCCTCAAAAAAATAGTAATTTTTAGAATAGGAATAAATTAATATCTTTAGTCGTTTTCATCTTAAATTAGTTCAGAAGCTATTCTGTACTCAGGAGATCACCAACTCTACAATGCATTTAAGAAACACGTAAATAACATAATAAGAAGAGCAACTGAAATCCTGGTATTTTGTCCTGTGCAAATACTTTTCGCTGCACACCCATAAGCGAAAGCTTATATTCACATTCCTTTGTCGGTATGAATAGACCACTTCATTACAATTTTCTTTAGGACATAGAGATTGTGCGATAACATGTTTAGAAAGAAAATATAAGACAATCAAGGACGTTTATGATTGCAAGATTGACTAGAAATGAAATTCTGGTGTGAGATTACTATGATAGGTTCTTTAATGGCTTATTTAACCGCATAGCCTAGCGAGAAAATATAATTTATACAACTAAGCTTTTACAATACTAATTACGAAAAATATTAAATTTCTTTCCTTCTCTCTTACAGCTGGATATGTTGTATTTCGTTTGAAATTGAACATTTCAACATCTTATTAACATTAACTAAAGCTAACTAACACTATGACCTATGGAACCCGGAGGTTGAATAACGTATTCATAACAGCTCTGCATTGCCTTCTGTCCTTAGTCATCTGGATTCAGCTTCTATTTTGTATTCCTATTTTTGAGAGATTCATCTTAATATTGTCTTTCCATCCACGCATAGGTCTTCCTAATGACCCTTTTCTGACTGAGATTTTCCAAATCCTCGGTATTGTCCTATTTGCATATCTTTTTTTCCGTCATTGTCCACACTATTTCTTCAGAAATTCAGGATTTCTTATCCTGCTCCTGACTCCAATACTGACTTGTTTCTTTCTAAAGCTTTACATATGTATGTAAGTAAAGTTTTGTCTGTATCTACCGCTCACTGGATCCTGTGGCTCTTCTAGGCTTATTTATTTTTATTTTCGATACTTTTCACTGAATTTCAGGATGAATCTATTTTTCATTCCCTACACTGAAAAAAAAAATCATTCCAGAATTACTGGGAATTCTTGGGTAACATGTTTTCTGGTGGGAACAACATGCCAAGACTGACATTTTAGCGTTCTCGAACAGTAATGTGAATCATATTACAGGTGAAACCCGTATTTAGTATGGCAAGACACGTCAACAAGTGAGAGCAACAATTACGTTTGTAATTGGCATGTATCTGTTGCTTTTATCTGAGATGTGCATCAACATACCCATAGTAGGATCGACACCACTGTCCGAGAACGCCGAAATCCCCGATCTTGGCATATGTTCCATCAGAAAGCATGTTTTCCAAGAATTTCTCGTAAATTTGGAATAATTTCTCTTGGGGTGTATTTAAACTTCTGAGCATCTGTGTTCTATATTACTTTTTTCCTGCCTACATTTATGAACTGAATGTCTATTTTGGCTAACACCAGATTGTGATCTGGAAGAAATTACGGACAGAGCCTTCCCATTTATTATTATTGTCATTATTGCTATTATTATTTGCATTATATAGTATATGTAACTATCCACAAACATTTCCTGGATCATACCGTAATCTCTATGGAATCTTCGTTCTATCTAGGATTTCCATGTAGCCTACATCTTTTCTTGTATTGCTTGATGGTCATTTTTCGGTTGGAGCTCACTTGAGTTCGCGCCAACTGAGGCTCACTATCCTCAAACACGATCGCTCGCAATGATCGCAATGAGGCTCATGTGATAATAGTCTCGTACTCGATCTCACGCTCACTAACCTCATTTGACTTGAAAGTTGGGCTATTTTGGGTCTAAACCAAGTGCTCCTAACTATAAACGAGTTCTGTCCGCAAAAATTTGTCACTGTCTTAATACTTCAATTTCCTTTGACTAAACCAGTCATTTCCAATGGGCCATGTATGATGTAGGAGAGCGGTTACAGTCTGAGAAAAGCAGAGAGAAACACAATGAGAAAAGGAGAAGAGGGTACGACGTAGGAAACCAAGCGTTGGCTGGGCATACATACTCATGAGTGAATATATGGCAATTACGACCTGTGACAATTGCGATTACGTAAAAACCAGAGACAATTGCGATCACTTCCTTTTGAGTTTTTTTTTTTTTTTAATTGTAATTATCACCACATTTCTTAATCATCTTATAAGTGTGTATGAAATTTAGGTTTAATATTTTGTATTGAAGCTTAAAACTAGTCGAGGATCGTTGGGTGACAATCCTCGTCAATTTCTCACACAAAGGTAATATGACTAATTGATACATAGATAAGAAGATTAGTATCAACGATCTTCTTAGCTCGTACATAATGTTGTATGTTGTTTGTTCTGCTTACAAAAAAAAGATTGACTACATCTTGAAGAAACCATCAGTCTATGGCCAATAGTATCGTCAAATGGTTTGCAACGCGATTAACAACTACAGAAGCAATTTCCCTAAGTTTATACTATTCGTGCTGACTTCGAGAGCGCCAAGGAAAACGGATATATTTCGTGAAGGAAACCTGGTTATTCAACTGTATAGTACCTGCTAATGGGAATTTAGAAGAATTCTTGAATTATTTTGTACAACAGTGGCTGGAAAACTAAGATATTCCTGTGGATAAATTGACCTGTTACTAGCGGATACACAGGATAAATAGGCTAATGTGGCAGAAGAACGAAATAACGAATAAATGAACTGCTCGGTAGATCAAATCTGAAGTTTCAAGACTTTACTTCCTACCTCAAGTCTGAAGCAGAAACCATGAAAGTCACGTTTGAGAATAGAAGTTATCCTAAAAGGGACCACAACAATGAAAGTAAACGAACTTTGCTAGTATCACAACAGATGAAAGACGGATGAGAGAACTGAAACAATCGACGAAGTTGCTGTTCACGCCTGAGAGTTTTGGTTCACGCTCAGAATCTGGATTGAGACATAATCTGCTGCGGAACTGACGATGCATAATAATGCTGATACCTCATCGCTCATTATATGGTAGTAGGTAAGAAAATATTAATATAGGTCGAGAGTTGTAACTATTTTGCTAGTCTTAGCCTTGGAGAAAGTGCGAACGAAATCGGTATTTAATCACTAATATTGCTACTGTAAGTCTATATAATTAATAATAATAATAATAATAATAATAATAAAATTATGGCATTTCAATATTTTGACACTTTCAGTTGTACGCAATTGTCATAGGTCGCAATTGTCGCTACACCATCATGAATCCATGAGTGCTAAAGCATCAGCTACTATCTCTGTTCTGCTTTACGTGGTATCATTGTCTTTTATCAATGCCAGCTTGTCTGTCAGCTCCTTCCCCTCAAATTGTGAAGGCGAGAAGCAAACTGTGACGTCTCAGAATATTCAGTTGGAAATTAGTAGTCTAACCCAGTGGTTCTCAACCGTTGTGTCGCGACAGACTGATGTGTCAATCAGTCCCCTAAGGTGTTTCGCGAAATTTTAGAATTTAAAAAATCATGAATAATTTAATAATACAATTAGTTAAAATCGAGACAGACTGTACCAGTCAACACCTCCAGCGCTAGCAATAATGCTCAGTGCTATGTACATTCATTATAAAATCTAATTGGTTTTACTATTATAATAGATATTATTATTATTATTATTATTATTATTATTATTATTATTATTATTATTATTATTATTATTATTATTATTATATCTTTCTACTATCTACTATTTTTCCTTTGTTTATGTTACTCACTGGGTAGGCTGGGTCGTGTGGTCTTCTTTTAGATCCTAATGCAGGTAGAGAACCGAATTTTTGTGAACTTTTGGTATTTTGTTTAACCATTTTTGTGCTTTTTTGTATTTTAGTTCATACATTAGGGCCAGTAGTGTGTAGAATTGTTTTGTATATATGCATGTGAATATTGAATTTATATGATAGACAATATACTATGGCCCGTACTGGCGAGAATTGTCCTTTCTGTAGTCAGGCAATTTATGGGAGACAAAAGTCCATCAAATGCAACAATTATTTAAGCTTCATTTTGCATGTGTTGTATCACACTTGAAAATGGACAGTTGTTCCATTCAGTTGTCCGAATTTTTATGTAATAATTATATAAGGAGTTTCTGAAGTATCACAGCATGAAGATAATCACGGAGATCTTGAATGGTCAACTGTTGACGATTCTTTGAAAAAAAAAATGGAAAATAAACTGAATGAATGACCTGAAGAGTGTATTTCTAAAGGAATTTGAAGGCTTGAAAAATAAAATAGTGCAATTAAGGTCCCAATGAAAAACTTAAAGAATTGCTCTTGAAAAAAATCTTGTAACTGTTTGATGAAGGATTCAGTAGAACCTTCTCATAAGAATTCAAAGGTTGTAGATCTAAGTGATCCTGATCAATTTCCTGAATTAACTACAAATGAGAATATACAATTTTTAGATTGTAGTCAGGAAGAAGTAGAGTTTGATACGAATAAAGAACAATGGGTTCAAGTCATTTCACGTAATAAAAAGAGATTGGAAAATAAAAGATCAAGAGAGACAGACAATAGAGGGAACTTCAGTACTGGTTCAAATAAACAACAATGTAAGATGATTTCTGTTAGTGGTTCTGACAAAATTGATTTGGTTGCTAAAAGTAGAAAAGAGCATTATTTGTTACTACATTTGATCCATCAGTAAATGAAAGCGATGTTGAAAATATTGTCAGTGATAGAAATGTAACTTATGTCAAATGTACTAGATTAAAAACCAAAATGATAGCTATGCCTCTTATCATGTTGAAGTGTTTGACACTGACTTGGTAATTATTAATGACCCTACGGTTTGGTCCAGTGGTATATTAATTGGTCCGTTTTAGGGTAAACCGTCAACAACCAATTCCGAAAACCAGATTAATAATGTGAACAACAACTAGTTCAATATGGAAGCCCATATCTGGTGTCAAAATGTTCGTAATTTTTTTCTTCTGTTGCTGACTATTTCTTTGATATTATTGCTGTAAGAGAGTCATGGTTTAGTCACAATCAACATACTGGTGAATATTTTCCTGAAACTTATAAATGTTTTCGTTCTGATAGGAATTATATTGTTAATCAATGTAGCAGAGGTGGTGGCGTTTTACTAGCAGTTAAAACAAATGTAAGTTGTCAAAGGAGATTTGATTTAGAATCTGAAACTGACATGAGTGTGTTTGGATTGAGATTGATACATTGAACGAGAAAAAAATATTAGTTGCATGTTGTTACTTTCATCCAACTTATTCTGTTACAAGTTTTATGGACTATCTTAATTATATTGTGTCAAGAGTGAACTTTCTGAATTATGAAATAGTGATTATTGGTGATTTCAATATATCTAAAGTTGATTGGATGAACAGAAATTTTTCAAATGACATTAACTATTATTCTAAAGCCAAGGCTAAAAATCTATTTAATTTCTTGGATCTTATGAATCTGAATGTTGACTGTGGGATGTCTGGTCTCCATCTAATTCTGTATATTACCTATGTTCAATCTAGTAATAACGTAGCACCTCTGGTTCCATTCTATCAGTACCACAATCCTATTGAAATTGTTGTCAAATTATCATCTCTAATACAGGAGATACCAAGTTATAGTCTTTTGCTGTATCAGATGGGTGATTATCTTTCTTTATATAAAGAAGTCCAAGAGCTTTCCTAGGCCAATATTTTGTTGAATCAAAATATTGATACTATTGTTCAAAATATTAGCGATGCTATATTGGAAGCAATTAGGTATAATTTTCCATTAGCAACTAAATCAATTTCTAAATATCCGAGATGGTATTCTCGTAATTTAATTTCTTTGCTTAATAAAAAGAATAATGCTCATAAGTATAAAAAAAAAAAACAATCTGCTCATGATTATAATGTATTTTCCAATTATCGTTCTAATTTTAAGAAGCAACTTTTTATTGATAAAACTAAATATTATAGTAAAATTGAGAAAAGCTTAAAAATAATTCTAAGAGATTTTGGAAACACACACACACACACAAAAAAAAAAAATTAATGCTAAAGAGGGTCATAAGGCAGTATTAGTTAACGAAGAATTGGTAACTAATCCTCCATTGCTATCTGAGGCTATGGCCAAGCAATTTGAAGCCGTTTATCACAAAGATGAAGTTAATGTAAATTACAGTATTTCTATAGCCAATCAATTTTGTAGTGATCAAATATCTTTTAACACTAAACAGGTACTTGGTGTTATTAAAAAACTGAATGTTAAAGCTTGATCAAATTCCAATTTTTATCATTAAAAGTATATATGAAATAATTGCTTCAATCTTGACATCATTGTTTAATTAAATTTAGCATCTCATTTTTATCCAAATGTATGGAAAACTTGCTGTAACTCCAATTCCTAAAACTGATGGAGGGACTGTAACTGACTATAGACTTATCTCCATTCTTGATGTACTGGTAATACCAAAAATTTTTGATCAACTTATTTATAACTATCTTTATAGTTCTGTTCAACATTGTATTGTTCCTGAACAATATGGGTTTATGAAAGGCAAATCTATGGAATTAAACGTGAATAAGTTTTGACATTGTTTTCTCCTGTTCTTCATAATCGTGGCCAAGTCGATACAGTCTATTTTGATTTTGCTAAAGCTTTAGACTAGATATCTCATTCTATTCTTCTTAAGAAACTTGACTCTTTTGAAATTCCTAAATCTTTGATACTTTGGTTCGCTTCATACTTGTTTGGTTGTGGATTTGTCGCCAGATATATGGAATGCAAATCATTTGTGTACAATATTTTTTGGGTGTTCCTCAAGGATCCAATCTGGGTCTACTTTTGTTTATAATATATATAAATGATATTAGTAAATCTTTGAACTGTCCCTTTTTATTGTATGCTGATGATTTGAAGATTTTTTTCTAAAATAGTTAAGTGTCAGGATCACTTGAAATTACAAACTGATATTAATTCAGTTTATCAATGGTCCATTCAGAATGCACTGCCTTTGAACACGAATAGAACCAAAATTATATCGTTTTCTAGGGATGTATCGTTTTCCTCATATCTAATCAATCATTATAAAGTACAAGTTGCTTCAACTAATAAGGATTTAGGTGTTATGATGGGCCGTAAGCTATTATTTGATCATCATATTTCTACTATGATATCTAAAGCCATAGAAATCTTGGGCTTATTAAATGGGTTGCTAAAGACTTGTAACCTGTAAAATCTTATACTGTGCCTACGTTTGATCTCATTCGGAAAATGAAACTTTAATATGGAACCGAAATCTTGCTAGTATTGCTCAAGTTCTTGAATCAGTTCAAATCTCTTTTTTGCCCTGGCTTAGATTTAAATTTAAACTGAACGAGATGACTATTGGGGAGATTCTTGCTAGGCTTGATTTGCTCTCTTTTGATGTTAGAAGAAATTTGAGGCAAATCAAGCTCATTCATGATGTAATACATACCAGGGGGAATCTAATTGAACATCTGTTTATTAGAGTTCCTTCTCACAATTCTAGAAATTATCTATCTCTTGTACTTTGAAATCAAAGCATTCATTATGTATACGTAAAGTCTGTGAACGACATAGTATTGACCTGTTTAAATTATTTTCATGTACACTCATGTCCAAAATGATTGTCGCATATAAGTGTCTGCTTGTAAAAGTATAATATGATAATGATTTTGCAGGGTACTTTTAATACTGCTACTATGTGTGTAATCGGAAAATGTATATTTGTGGTAAATTTCACAGGAAAAGAATTATAAATACGAAAATTAGAATGAGTAAAACAATATGTTGCTAAATGGACAAGAAAGTTTCATTTTTGTTTTATTGTTCTTATTTACTACTCTTTTGACATGAAATTTACTACATACGTGTCTTTGCCGATTATACACATACTAACGTTGTAAGAAATAGCGGGCGATTTCGTTATCAAATTATATTCCTACAACATCATATTTAAAGACATGCGACAATAACTTTGGACATGAGTGTACTATTATTTTAATGCGTTTATTTTGTTTTATTTTGTATCATGATGTAATCCTCCTTCGTATTTTGTTTGTATATTCGTGACCATTTATGGCTTAGGCTGTGGTCACTGCTATCAATAAATTCAAATTCAAATTACACTGGGGAACAATTTTTTAAAAGTTTTCTGTTACATGAGATTTTTCAGCTGTTTCTGCATGTTTTTTGCCTACTGAATCGAAATCTGAAATTCCTTTCCCTGTGCATGCTATAGTTTTCATGCAATTTGAAACTTCCATGTTTTGCAGAAAAGGTAATCATTTATTTGTATTTTGCATTTGTTCTCACTTACACCTACTTTAACAACAGAGTACATATTCACAATATTTGTTTTCTCTATTCTATTCTGCTTCAGATTATATCATGGCTTCTTCAAGCAGACAGAATTGTGGTAATAAACCTGGCGTATTTTGTCATGTATGTGGCTGCTACTCACTTCCCCGCCAAAGGCCCAATACAACATCGTTTGTTATGCGTGCCTACAGGACATACAGTATGTTCAAGTTTTCCTTGCCGACCAAGAAAAAATATGATCCTCATATTGTGTCATAATTGTGAGGAAATTTACGTGATTGGACAAAAGGAAATCGAAGGGTATGCTTTTCAGTGTTCCCATGGTTTGACGAGAACCGAACGAAGGATATTGGCAAGAAAAACTAGGGATGCGCACGAGACAAAATTTGTGGCTGTCTCGTCTCAAAAATGTGCTGTAAAAGTGATGTCTCGACTCGAAAAATGTATATTTCTCTATTGGAAGAGCCGTGTTTCGACTCGAATTTTGTCAAGAAAATCCTGTATCGACTCGTCTCGTGCGCATCCCTGAGAAAAACCAACATTCTATTTTGTATCCGAGTATCCCCTAAGCAATTCGACCGGTTCCTCACTCGTATGAACTCCCGGTTCCAGTTTTTAATGTTTTCGGCTCTTACGAAGATGCAGAAAGTGAAAGGGACGGGGAACACAGGGATTGGAATAAGGCATGTGCAAAAGCGGCTATAGAATCCGAAAATTCATCTGAAATTAAACAGTCATCTACATGTCAGCAGTTCCTCAGACCTGAATTGGATGACTTAGTGCATGATTTGAGTCTCTCTAAGAATGGTGCTGAGCTATTAGCTTCCAGTCTGCAAGAAAAAATCTGTTGCATCATTTGGCACAAGTGACATTTTTTCGAAAGTGGGAAAAGTTGTAGACACTTTTCAGAAAACAACAACTTTGGTTGTCATGATAGCCCAGGTCACTTCTAACTGAATTTGGCTTTTCTTCTTATAATCCAACAGAATGGAGGTTATTTATAATTCGAAGCGCAGACTCAAGTGTGTTCTTTTGCATAACAGCAATGCTTACGGATCGGTTCCAGTTGGTATTTCGGTGCATTTGCGAGAAGAACAAATAATAGTAATCTTTTGATTGATTTAGTCAAGTACGACGAGCATAACTGGATCATTTGTGTTGATCTTAAAATCAATTTTCTGCTTGAACAACAAAAAGATTTCACGAAGTATTCGTGCTATCTATGTATGTGAAACAGCCGAGCTCGAGACCAGCACTGGACACAAAAAAGAATGGCCTATCCGTAACACTCTGAAAGTAGGAATGCCAAACATTATGAATGATCCAATTGTCAGCCGAGATAGGATAATTTTTTCCCCATTCAACATCAAGTTTGGCTCGATTAAAATATCGTGAAGGCCTGTCACCGTCCTACAGCTCATTTTTTGCAATTTAAAAGAAACATTGAGAAAATAATATCTGAACTTTATTAACCAACCCTCGAATAAACCCAAATGTTCTAGAAACTCGTTGTCATCGCTTTGGAATGCTTGTTCATCTGTGTTAGTAGACTTCCGTCAGATTTCGTAACCATATATGGGCATCCGTTGCAGAGACAGTGATTTCCTTTGTGAACGCTCTCAGTCCCGAAAGTAACGGGAAAGTCGCAGAAATACTATACTCCTTGTCATTGCTTAACGCTGATTTGACTAGTTAAAATGCCCGCACCTCTTTAGCCAAAGAGCGCGAACTTAGTAGTATACGTCATCATCTGAGCGCTCTAACACCGAGAACATATACGCAATAGCTAACTGAACAAGAGGGGCAGTCGCCGTGGACCAGTTCAAGAGGAACGTGTTGACGTTCGCTCGCCCGAATTACATTTACCTAAAAGCAGCATTCAGGCTGCCTAGTTTTCTATATACAAAGTGACAGTTCATATTTTTCATAGTGATTTTTCTATAAGTGCACTTATTTGACAATACAGCGGTAACGAACTCCTGGAGCAAAACCTACATTTGTAGATCCTATGGGGAACCATCACTGAAGAAGCAGTAAATTAATTTTGGGACCTTAACGCCAAAACCAGTACACATCATCGAACACAGGACAGCGGAGGAGCGACATCGACAGGCTAGCCGAAGAAACACGTGAGTTGATTAACATTTTAATGCCACCTCGTCGTCTATTATTAAAATCAAGCCACTAGCGTAAAAACAGTGTTAGATTGTTCATGGTGAACATATTGCAAATACAAACGTATGTAATATTTGTGCTTTTATAGTAACATTATATTTCTTTTATCGAAAAGTAATTTTATCATTTGTATAGTTAATATCAAATCCTATTGTACTTGTAGCCTAACAAATTTATTTACGTTGTCTACATTTTCGTTTATTGCGTTTCCAGCTACCGCATAACGAAACTGTAGGCATGGGCAAGTGATCGTATACGTCGTAAAGTAGCTGGAAAATAAGAGGAGAAAAGGGCGCAGTATGAGACTGAGAAATTAATCCGAACCACGACGCAAAATAACGATTACACCCGAAATGGCTCAACCGTGACAAGACATACTTCAATCTTCGGATAGAACTGCATTTAATTATTTCAGCGTTCATTTATTAAAATACGAAAATAGTAAACATTTGAACCACGTAGTTACAGATAGCTAACTCAGTACAGAATCATGCGCAGATCGCTTCAACTTGTGAAAAGAAAGAAAAGAAAAAGAAAACAATGAGTAGGATTTGAAAAAAAAAGAAAAAACAAAGTAAATATAATTACCACGGAAATATAATTAGTACAATTTGTTTTGTAAGAAATTAAAACATTTTGTTTGTTCGCGAATTTTTCTTTCGCTAAATTTTTCATAGTATGTATGAGCGAACATGTCGAACAGCTGATCACACATACACACACACACACTCATAGTAGTATGCACCTTCCTTTTCGATTTACTTATCACGACGAATGAATAATAATTTGTCTGTTTATGTTAACTGTCTATTGAAGCACTTTGCAAAATGAAATTTTAAAACAAAGATTTTGTGCAAGTAAAATGATAAAATAGTTTGAGAAAAGTGTTTGTTTACATTGTTATTTACTTCAAGTGTTTGTTGCTGCATGTTTTATATTGTGATTTAGTTACTTGTAAGTTAAGTAAATATGGAAGCGAATATCTTAGAACAAGTAAAGGCAATATTAAGAGAACAATTAGAGAAACAGTCTGAGAAATTAGAGAAACGATTAGAGAGTAATAGCGAACGTTTAGAACATAAAATTGATACTAATAACGAGCGAATAGATGAATTGAGAAACGAGTGCATGAAGAATAAGTCAGAACTAGGAAATAAATTTGATTGCAAATTCGACCAATTGCGTATCGGTATTACAACTACCAATAATTCCATTATCGAGGTACATTCTGGACTAATTGATGTGACCAATCAAGTTGAGGCAGGAACTGTTGAGTTTAAAAATAGTGTAGCAAAATGTAAAGAAAGTCTCGTTGAGTTTCATGAATGCATGCAGACGGCACGACTTGAACGCAAAAAAGTGCAAGGCGAAAGTGAAATCGTAAATACTCTTGAATTCGCGCAGGCCCCCATTGCGGAAGATAGATGCCTCATAAGTCAGAGAGTTAGTTCTAGTCAGGAAAAGGAAATACGTAGTGTGGAGGTAGCAGTAAACAAAAGCTTGTTATGTGTATCCGTAGACAATTGTGATTCTAGTATACTTAGCGTTATTGATTTACCGGCTAGGGATGCCGATGGCTCACACATAATGAATGGTAGCGTTGGGAATACGCGTACCCACCCTCGCCAAGAAGCCAGGAAGGGCTTGCGAGTTGAATTGTTGTTTTTGTGTGAAGATGTAGTTACAGTGTTGTCGTTTTTACGTCGCGGGCAAGTGGTCTTGCGCGACTTAACGGATTCAAATTTGTCTTTGGTACCATACATGGCCAACGTGAATTGCATTTTTATACTGCAGATCCATTCCGACTTTACTAACTTCGAATACGGTAGTAAGAAACAGCTCCAGATTGATAATTTAAAGTGTAGGCCTATCCAGCGAATTGTGTTTTATGTGCTAAGCGCTTTATTTGTGGATAACTTGTCAGAAACGTTTACGGTAGCTGAGCCTAAAAGTAACATTCTTACTCAAGTGCATGCAGATAAAGGGAAACGGTCACCCGTGAAAAAGTTAAAATGTAATACCGAGGTCAAGAATAACAGTGAGATAGTCCACAATAACCAGTTGAATTTTGCTAATTCGGTAGTTTACCTGAATTCGGTCTCAATGCGCACCAATAATAAATATGCTACAGAAGGGCGAAAATTAGATTCTAGTATGGTCACCTTTTATCAAGTTAGTACGTCATCATTGCGAAATTGTAGAAAACGAAGGTTCAAACGTAAATCTACTCGAAAACAGCTGATCGTTCGTGATTATGCTCATGCTCATCAATTTCCATGCAAAACGTTCTCACAGCGCGCACAATCCCGCATTAGGTATGTAGTGAAAAGCAGGGCAAAAGTAAAACAGAAGCGTTCCCAAAAACGAAAGTCGGCACAAAGTAATCGTGGGAGAAAGAAATTTAAGTGCAAATCGAAGTTAGCGGCGTATCAACAAACTTGTGAGAAAGCGAAGACGCGAAAAAAGTGTATGTCGGCTCCGAAGAATGCTAAAAGGCGCAAGCGCAAATACGTACGAGCCTCGTGCAGCAAGTTACACGGTAAATACAATAGTAGTAAGTGTAAACTTAAAAGAAAAGTTGTGCATGATCCTAAATTTAAGCGCCGTAAACGAAAACGCGTTACTATGTGGAAGTTCAGTAGGTGCGCTGCAAAAAGGAGAAAAGTCCCGCGAATTATAAAAGGTAATTGGAAAAGTACTCGTAAGCGTATGAAATTGCAGGCGTACAAGTGTAATCGGCATCGGTGGAAAATGAAAGTTGTAGCGTAACCAAAGCGCGAACTTTGCCCGAACTTGGATTAAATCCCGGAAGAAACGCAAAATTAAATACCGAATATGACTTTTAAGCTTTTATAGAGAATGAAAATAAAGGTTATTATTCTTTTACGTCAATTATTCCCCACCGAATCTCGAAAGTTAGGAATTTCTTTTTCAGTTTCAAGTGTGCACACGGTCACCGACGCGCCCAGCCAGAGGAACCACCAGTATCTATTCATAATCAGGTACGTTTATTTAAATACCATGTTTTATTCTTTCTTTACAGTTTTTGGAGATGAGAGATGAATGTGAAAAGCAGAGGAAGGACAATATTGGAAATTTTAAATAGGTAATCAATTTAGACCGCGATTTCGGACTTTGAAAGTTTAAAATGGCCCCACCACTTTTGAAAATTATGGTTATCCCGTTTTGGATACAGAATTTCTGTATTGAATTTTGTTAGGATGTTTATGTTTTGTATGTTTTATTTCTTTTCAGGTATCTCCAGTCTTGGGAACCAAATGCCATTAATAAAATTTTACCATTCCATTTTCTTTCGAGTTTTTATTCATTTACCTTGTATGATTATATAAACACTTAGCTGTCCCCATACCATTAGGCATTTAGAGAAATGTTAGGTAATTAGAGATACTTAAAATTCAATTAGAGAAATACTAATGAATGTTACAATTAATTATGAAATTTGGATTTTGAAAAAAAAAAAAAAAAAAAAGAAAAGGTGTTCCTTGGTTAATGAATCTTTTCATCTGACTTTGTCATGAAGCATATACGAAAGTATAATGAGTTTTGTAATAAAAGACTGGTTAGGCGTCGAAATACTGAAAATTAAATAATACTTAGTATGGTTTTGCAAGTAATTGAAAATAATGTTGAATTTAAGAAATCTGTTTACGAATTTATTCACGTACAATGTTCGTTCTGTAAAGTCAGTGGGTATTTGTTACGATACTAATGAAGTTTTGAACTTAATTGAATTTAATCACGAAAATTGTCCTACAAGTTAAGAAGAGGTAAAAGGTTGAAAATTATAATTCAACCCCTAGAGGCGTCACTACTTTCTTTCAAAATTACAGTGACGAAATCGGCGTGGCGTCCGGTTGGGCTTCAGCTAGTGTGTGAATTTGGCCTTTAGACACACACACTTCAAAATTCTCTTTCGGCCTATGACATTCTCAATCTATTTATTTAAGAACAAAAATATCTAGTTTGACGCTTAAAATTTTATATTTTATCAGACATTTATTTTTCATTGACGCAAGAGACACAATAAATTGCATTTTATTTGGAATTTTGGCAAGTAACTTTTCTCTTCTTTTCTTCCTGTAGCTCAGTTTTCACGAACTGTTACGTATATTTATAATAACGGTTCGCGGAAACTGAACTACCAATGATCATCGACACAATTTGGTATCGATATATAAAGTGTTTTCTTTTAATTAGGTAGCGATTACCTATAATAAAATTGGTTTATAAAAATGAAAAATATGTATAGATATAGTGATCGCGAAATATTATGGAAATTGAATAATCAAAAGTATTATCAACCTTAAAATTCATTAACGTCGGTAATTTCGAATAAAATTTGATAAGTGTTGTTTTAATTTTGAAAATAAATTTATTCTTGAGAAAAAAAAAGAGGGGTTTGCTAAATATTACTTTAAGTTTTGAAACAAATCCATTTTGGAAATAGAACATGCGAATAATAAATCAAGAATGATATTTGTCGGATGTAACGATTAATTCCGGATGTGAAAATTTTCCAATTTCAGTTCTTTTAACTTCTCTTGTATGAAAAGAGTCCGTTGGTTCTCAAGTGAACATTGTATAATTTTCAACCCACTGATTATCATGGTCGGACTTGTAGTATTGACCTTGTTGTCTTGTTTCGTTAAGGTCATTACAACTCTGTTATTTATTTTTCATTACTCATATGAAAAGAAAAGATAAGCATGACATGTTTGTGCTGGATGCCGATTAGCGTTCCCTTACGCACTCATAATCTTATCAGTCTGCTGGAAAATTGTCATCTTAGATTGTAAATAATCATAGTTTTAAATGTGTAAGCTCGTATTCTCGATTGTGACTTTAATCTCGGCTATGACTTATTCCCGGATGTGACGATATTACTGATGTTGATAAGTGCATTTTGCCAGGAGGCCGGCACATTTTTTGGCTAGCGCTCTTTAAAGGAATGCAATTGTAAACCTACTAATTTTGTAGGTATGAGCGGGCCTAAAACAATTAATAGTTATTGAATGGTTAATGATATTGAGATGCAGGGCTGTAGTATCGAACTTCCCCTTCCCTAGGGTATTCTCATTGTCCTTTTCATATGTTTATTTTCTTAAAATACCTTCTTTAGGTCTAGATACTGACAGCCCAATTGGGGTTGGGAAATTTTACCCGATTATGACATAGCTACGATGCGTAAAGCATCTAGCTGGGAGGGATTAGGATTTCATGCAGAAGCGATTTTATCCAAATCGTCGGGAAGGTTGGCGATCCCGCATACTTCGAGCTGTGAGAGGAAAATAGTAAGTCAGCGCTCATTGATCTTCGGGATCAACTCATTAACCTATTTTTGTTTAATTTATGACTTACGACCTGCTTTGTCAATCAATGGCACGCAGGATGGCGCTTCGAAAGGCCTAACCGCCGTTTAACTTATGTATATATTAAAATGTTTTAAAGTTTACTAGTTAGGTTATGTAATACAAATATATAGATTACTATTTTAACTATTTTGCATATTATGGTATAATCCGTAAAAATGTTAGTATATATAGGTGAATTTTGTTCAGTTTTGAACTTTATTAGTTTATGAATAGATTTTGCGTATTTAGTGAGAAACTGTAATCAGAATTCGGATTTCGTTTATATATCGTATTATGTTTATATATATTACGTTCGTATATTCCAATCATTGTTCTGGAAAACAGACATTTAGAAATGAAGAAGTAGCCTTGATGTGGAAAACATTAAAAAAAAAAAGTTTGCTTTTATAATTTTCATAAGTTTATCTATTGCTCAACGACTCACACAAAGGAGAGAACACCTAATTTGGTTTTGTTTTGTTTTAAATATTTCATACAGGTGAAAAATTTCATTTAATTCACTTTATTAGAGCTTCATTCATTTCAATACGAGAAAAGTATTAGTTGGAACTTTCGCTACATGGTTCATTTGAACAGAACGATTGTGATTAACGAAGTATTTTGTTGTTTATCCGATTATTTTTTGTGTTCGAAAGTTTAAAAGGAGAGAATATCGTTTTGAATTAGCACCTGTTAATAAACTCACGCAACTATAACGAAAATTTAGGTTGAATTTGAGAATTTCGAGAGTTAAAAAATTTGAGTGAATAAATAAATAATGGAAAGAAATTGGTTCATTGTACAATTTAATAGTAATTGATAGATTCCACTGCTTATAGTATGTTGAGGCAATTAAGTTTAAATCTGTTAGTCACGTTGATGTTAATAATGATTATCGAGCGAACAAAATGATTGTGTGCAAAGTACTTTGAGCTGTATACGTTTGAGTTCAAATGAATGGCAATTGAGCAGTACGAATGAATTAGGGCTATATTTAAGATGCCAAAGGCTATATAGAGCGGCATTCTTATTTGAATTTATTGTTACGGCATACGTGTACTTTACCGTGAAACCAAAGGCCATTAGAGGGCGGTTCATGTTCAGAGAGGAATACTCCTTGAATACCTAGCTTGGAAATGCTAGAAGAGTAGAGAGAGTTTATTCTAAGTGTTTAATGCGTTTAGAGGTGGATTGTAAATCCCTCTTATTATGTGATATGCGTTTGCGTTTAATGCCCGTAAAATAGAGTTGTAATATGCCTTTGCCAATAAGATGTTTGTTGAAAATGAGAGTAGAAAATGATTGTATCAGCCAAAAGTTATATGTTTGCCAATGTTATACAAGATCCGTGCACTAGTGTTGATGCTCACATACTTATTGCAATAAATAAATAAGTAAAATAAAAGTTTACGTTTGCTGTGAGCAATGCTGATAAAAAAAAAAAAAAAAAAAGTAAGCTGACATGTGATTCTAAATCTATTTGAAACAATTTGATGAATCTCTTGTTTGTTGTTTGAGCAATACGATTACTGAAACTTGATAGCATATTTGATTTAGATTCCTTTAGTACTTTTGATGTTTAATAAGTTGAAATACAGTATTTTGAATAATTAGTATGTGAATTATGGTATACTTATTTTACAAATTTTTGTTTTGAAAACTCCTTTGGATTATTAATATTTTGCATTTATGAATATATACAGTTATTGATATTGATATAGTCATTTTGATATTATTTTAGCAAAGTTAAGTATTAATTAAATTTGTTGTAAAAGGTGCATATATACACACATTACACTACACAAGCTACATATTAGGAATTTTGATATTACCGTTCGTTACGTTGTTAGGCTACACTTCCGAAATCGGTATACACATTTTACTATTGTTTTGTAGTTAAGTATTTTCTATATTAATGTTCATTTGTACATTTATTTGGTTTAACATGTTTAAGTATATCATGTGTTTTGCAAAAGATAATTGAAAAGTGAATTAAAATATTTTTTATTATGGTGAGAAACCGATATTTGAAAAAAAAAAATAAGTAAACAAATAAAAGGAACTATAAACTGAAAATATAAATAAATGAAATAATAATGAACAATCTATTAATGGTGGCATAAAAGTGGCTCTGTTTAAACAAAGGTGGCTTAATTAAAACTTAAAAGTGGCTTAATTCGGACTTACAGGTGGCTTCATATAAATCAAAGGTGGCTTTAAGGGACATAATAAGTGGCTTTAGCAAAGGTGGCTTGTCGTCATACAGGGTGAACAACCTCACAGTTAATAAGTGAAGTGCTATATATATACAGTGCAGTCCCAATACGTCGAATTTTCATAGTGAGTCCCTAACGATCTTCGATTCACATACAGTGTGTTCCATAATATAGTGATTTTCTAGTAACACTTCAGTACATTAGTGAAGTACGTTATATACAGTATGGCCTCGATATATCGAGTCGTTATGGTGAACTCTCAGTGATAGTTGATTTATATACAGGACGTTCCCAAAATACACTGACCCTCAAGTGATATTCCAGTATGGACTATTAACCCCTCAACGGCTAGGGTTCTCTTCACAAATTGAAGCAATTTGCTCGGACACTGCTCGGGCCCCAATAGGATGTCACCGTCCTACAGCTCATTTTTTGCAATTTAAAAGAAACATTGAGAAAATAGATTTATTCTGAACTTTATTAACCAACCCTCGAATAAACCCAAATGTTCTAGAAACTCGTTGTCATCGCTTTGGAATGCTTGTTCATCTGTGTTAGTAGACTTCCGTCAGATTTCGTAACCATATATGGGCATCCGTTGCAGAGACAGTGATTTCCTTTGTGAACGCTCTCAGTCCCGAAAGTAACGGGAAAGTCGCAGAAATACTATACTCCTTGTCATTGCTTAACGCTGATTTGACTAGTTAAAATGCCCGCACCTCTTTAGCCAAAGAGCGCGAACTTAGTAGTATACGTCATCATCTGAGCGCTCTAACACCGAGAACATATACGCAATAGCTAACTGAACAAGAGGGGCAGTCGCCGTGGACCAGTTCAAGAGGAACGTGTTGACGTTCGCTCGCCCGAATTACATTTACCTAAAAGCAGCATTCAGGCTGCCTAGTTTTCTATATACAAAGTGACAGTTCATATTTTTCATAGTGATTTTTCTATAAGTGCACTTATTTGACAATACAGCGGTAACGAACTCCTGGAGCAAAACCTACATTTGTAGATCCTATGGGGAACCATCACTGAAGAAGCAGTAAATTAATTTTGGGACCTTAACGCCAAAACCAGTACACATCATCGAACACAGGACAGCGGAGGAGCGACATCGACAGGATAGCCGAAGAAACACGTGAGTTGATTAACATTTTAATGCCACCTCGTCGTCTATTATTAAAATCAAGCCACTAGCGTAAAAACAGTGTTAGATTGTTCATGGTGAATATATTGCAAATACAAACGTATGTAATATTTGTTCTTTTATAGTAACATTATATTTCTTTTATCGAAAAGTAATTTTATCATTTGTATAGTTAATATCAAATCCTATTGTACTTGTAGCCTAACAAATTTATTTATGTTGTCTACATTTTCGTTTATTGCGTTTCCAGCTACCGCATAACGAAACTGTAGGCATGGGCAAGTGATCGTATACGTCGTAAAGTAGCTGGAAAATAAGAGGAGAAAAGGGCGCAGTATGAGACTGAGAAATTAATCCGAACCACGACGCAAAATAACGATTACAGGCCTTAAATATATTTCTATATTAGATGTGAGAGTGTGTGTAGTTACCAGAGACAAACACTTTCGTATTGGAATATATCTAATCTGTAATGCACATTTATGAACTTTAAATGATCAATATCATCATTTTTCTAATACATGTGGTTCTTATGTAAACGAATGTATCATTCTCACGTAAATGCCTTAAATTTACATTTGAACACTACCATATTGGGTTTGCAAGCAATACCACTGAAATGTGCATAGTTCCATTTTGTAATGTAGGCCTAGGGACCTATATTCTTTAATTTTGCAAGACTTAATATACCTTCCTGTAATAGATGGTTTGTATTCAGATATAGGCCCTGTATGTTAATTTCTGCGTAAAGACTTATGTATATTCATATTTATAGTGGGTGCATTTGTAATGCCTGGTAACAAATGCGTTAATTTTGTATATATACGTATTTTAATATATTTACACTCTTTTTCTGAATATATAGATAATTATCTTAATTATCTTTATAGATTAATTATAAAGAGTATAAATACCATAAATTGACATTACAGTAAAAAAACACAAAACATTGAATTGCAAAAAAGAACTAAAGCTTACACATGAAAATGAAGTTCATATTTGAAATCAGCACATTTAAATTAGGGTAAACGAGGTGTTAGTATCAATGCAACAAAAATGTTGTTCCCCAGTGTTATTATTATTATTACTATTATTATTATTATTATTATTAATAATAATAATAATAATAATAATAATAATATTAAACAAGTATGTTGCGATATTCTCGACGGTAAATAAGTGTGTCAGTTAAAAAAAAGTTTAGAACCACTGGTCTAAACCATATTGTTATGATGGAACCACATTGACTTGATCCCTAGTCTTCCGTTGCAA
Organism: Thermobia domestica; assembly: GCF_964235325.1. NCBI lineage: Eukaryota > Metazoa > Arthropoda > Insecta > Zygentoma > Lepismatidae > Thermobia > Thermobia domestica. The sequence goes on from NC_137468.1 coordinate 93,794,212, forward strand.
GCGCTGCTATCGGCGGAAGGAATTCCACTTGCTTTCTCTCGCTTGGCAACAGCTAAATCCTTATTGGCTCAACGCGTGGGTGTGTGAGGGTGTGAGCTGTAGTTCGCATTTTTGCCACGGCTCAAGACATTTTGGCAGCACAATAGCTATCATACCTTATTCTCCTTCCTCCAAAACTACATTACAACTATATATTCTATGCATTACTTTACTTTTAGAGGGCACGGTGGCTCAGTGATAGAACAGTCACTTTTGATGAGGGTTTTTCTGGTTTCATCTCAGGCCATATACTGGTGGATAACATTACGACTGTGCATTTTCTTGAAGTTTTCCAGTTCCTCCACATTCTTATTCCACCAATACTAGAAGGCCGCAATGGCTCAGTGGTAAAGCGTTCGCCTCTGGTGCTAGAGGTCCCTGGTTCGATACCAGCTCGCGCCTAGCGAACTTTGTGGTGGACAAATACCGTGTGCGTGGGTTTTCTCGAGGCTCTCTCGTTTCCTCCCACTTTCTTAATTCCACCATTTCATTCATTTATCATTATCACAGTCTCCCTTAGCCTAGCCAGCATAACCGTCGCACATAAAACTTCAAGATTTCATTTCATATTTCCACCAATTCTATCATAATAATTCACTTTCATGCGTTTCCTTTAGCCTATAGTTTCTAAACGTGGTAACGTAAAAGTTGAAAGATTTTGTAGGCCTATTCAACTTTTCAGCAACTTTATACCACTTGTCTAAACTTTTACCGTTAGGTACAATCCTAATTCTTTTCTGCACATCACCGGTTTTTTTGTTTACATACAAATACGATAAAAGGAAAAAAGATTAAAATAAGTGACATAAAAAATGTTAAATGAGGAAAACAAAAGTGTCAGTCGTCAGATTTAAAGACAGAACAATGGCCTTGAAAAAAACTATTTTTTTTCGAATGTAAAGACCAGCAAGGGCGCTGTTTCCTGAGCTCATGGAAATAACTTTAACAGGTTATACAACTTATGTAAAAAAGACAACAGTTACAACAAAAGACAGCTGATCTTTGATGAAACTTTCGTATAATACATTAAGTTCTTCTGGAATAGCTGGATGTCACAAATATGGTTTTGCTGTCATAGTACGTACAAGGATGAAAAGAAGGAAATAATAATAAATAATAAGTTTGGGATGCTAACAGAAGGATATCACGGAGAACAAAGACCGCATCCATAAATAGACTTAACACTACAACAATGTAACAAACTCTACACCTGCTTTAATCTCTATTATGGCTTGTTTTTTATTCTTTAGTGTCAGTGAACAGTATATTCTTTAATTCCTTTTATTATTTTATTTATTTATTTTCAGAAATTCATCAGGGACGTACCGTCCATGAAAGTTGTGGAGGCTTCACATGAGCAAAAAGAATACTGCATTAAAATCAACTGGTTGTTCGCTGGAACTTTCGGTTCGCTGTATGCTACAGGTTAAAAACGTCCTTAATTAAAAATTGTAATATTATTATTTTTCATTTTTCATTTTTCTCGTGCTATATTCTGATAGTGATATGTGTTCATCCAACTCGTTCCACGCATAACGCTAAGGTCCATCTACTGAAGTAACCAAGGTAGATAGAACCATGAAATCTTTCGTATCCTTCAAGGGACATAAAAGACAACATTATGCTGATAAGGAGAATCCCCTAACAAGGGGCCTTAATGGAGTTACGGGAGGTAACTATAAAATTTTACATAGCAACCCCCATCGTGTGCAAGAGCGCCCATGTTGTAGTTTCCAAGGGGCGCAAGTATAAGCGACGTTTCAAGTATAGTTTCAAATTTTGCTGTAATTAATGTAAAAATTCTATTGGGTTTTCAATATTCTGAACTACAGTTTCTTCTAGGGGAGGGGCAAGCGCCCCAACTTTCCCCCCTTCATGGGCGCCCTTGATCGTGTGATACATCGTTTGAAAACTAATGACTTGTAGAGACCAGTTCTGGCAACTGCTGGTGGCTAATGGCTATCGTGTCTCTATCCATCATGGCGGCCATCCGTAAGTACGGTCGAAGCAATCGAAGTTACCACTCGTAACCCCTTTATTTCCCACCTCATGGGGATTTTCCTTATCAGCATAATGTTGTCTTTTGTGTCCCTTCCAGGTTACAAAAGATTTCATGTTTCTATCTGCCTTGGTTTCTTCAGGAGACAGGTCTTAATGTTATGCGTGGAACCTAGTTCGACCCTGTTGGATAGGACACGCTAGCGACATGTAGTTTCCAAAATTGGTCTCTACACGTGATTATCTTTCAAACGAGATACTACAAGGTGAGGGTTGTTGTTTAAAATTTTGTAGTTACCCCCGTAACCCCTTCAGCGCACCACATGGGGAGTTCTCCATAACAGCATAATGTTTTATGTCCCTTGAAGGTTACAAAAGGTTTCATATTTCTATCTGCCTTGGTTTGTTTAGGAGACGGGCCTAAGTGTTATTCGTTGAATGCACTATATATATATCTATATATCTATATATCTATATATCTATATATACAGGGCCGGTCCCAGGATTGTCTGAGGGGGGTGTACCAATAAGTACCAAAATAACCAATCATAGTGAAACTCTTCAAAGTTGCATGAGACAATAGACTATTCTTTGCCCCTGACAACACTGATGCATAGAACGGAGGAAAGTGTTTTAAGCGGGTCGCAAGTGAAATGCAAGACAAAAATTTTAAAATATTTTGCTTGGTTAATCCTTTTTCTTCAACTTTCAGAAAATCAACTTAAATTTTGCTTCTGTAAAGTTCTGCTTTCTTTTAAGCCCTAACCGGAAACATGATGGTAGAAAGTTTCGGAATGTGTTGCTATTTACACTACTAGCTTCTCATTTTAGATAGTGTCTATTTACAACGAAGGGGGGTGCACGTGTACCTTTGGAGAGAGAGAGAGAGATACAGGCGGGGATCTAAGGGAGGGCTATAGGAGCTATAGCCCCCCCTGGACGCTCAGGTATACACTGGATAAAATGGGCTTTAATCCTGCTTTACACTGGATAAAGCTGCAAACTATGGTTTAGCCACTCATATATATATATATATATCACTTTCAATCATTTTCCATTATTGCTATTATTATTCTCGTCTTTGGGGACTAGAGGGTCTCATATTGTTTCGCTGCTGAAAAAGAATATTAAGCTCATCGAAGAAAAAGAAGAAACGGAAAGAAAACATCCCTAATTTCAAAATAGCTTCAAAAATTGACATACTGTAGAGCGTCGATTATCCGAAGTAATTGGGGGACATGGGTGTTCAGAAAACTGGTTTGTTCGGATAATCGAACTGTACATGTTTATTTGCCATGCGCGGAGCGGCACGCCTCAACTCTAAGCTGGCGCAGCTGTTGCTGTGAACAGCTTTGATACTGCCGCTACTTCTACAGCCAGTGCCAAACCGACAGAAGTGTGCTGATTGTTGAAACACAGCGACTGGCGGCTTGGCCGGTCAGCAGCGCCTTATGAAGGCCCCATTAGAAGCAATGTTCCGCAAGCGGTGGCTCAGTGCGGCGACTACTGTGGGAAACTTGGTTTGGGAGTGAGGGGGATGATGGACGGTAGGGTGGGAGAGTAACAGGTGCGAGCGAGTACACAGTTTGGTTAAGCGGTCGTTCGGTTGACCGACGTTCGGATAATCGACGCTCTACTGTATTTGCATTTTCCCTTTTAACACAATCCTTATTATTACTTCTTATTATATAGGAATGTTCTATTTTTCAGTTATGCTATGTGACTGGAGATTCCGGTTTTGCAATTTTGACTTAAGAAATAGGCTACATAGATAATAATTCGGATTGTCTCCAGAATATGAAAAGTCACCACATGTCAGTTGTAACAACAGTACACATGTTAGCGTACGAAGTTCAAATCGGATCTGATGTAGCTCTTCTGCTGATTTTAAACTCGTTTTATTACTCGTCCAAAGCTTGGATACAATTCTAACTGTGCTATTCATACTAATTTGAGGACGTAGAATTCAATGGATCTGTTTTGAAACATATCTGTATGGGGTTACGAGAAAAAGTACTCCAAGTTGAGCTCCCTGAATTGCCGCTTATGACATTTGTAAATGTGCAGATGCTTGCATACATTTCTCTTTGTGCTTTTTATACCAATTTGAGAACGACGAATCTAATTGAGATTATTTTAAGATATATAGTGGAACCCCTCTTGTCCACCCTTGGCTGGTCCAGTGTTGTCAGATTCAGAATAACAAATTTCCCGCTCAAAGCCCTGAAATTTCCCGATCGCGTGCAAAATTTCCCGCCAAGAAAGAATAGCAACCATTAATTAATTTAATTAATAATTAATGATTAATTAATTAATCATTATATTAATAACTTCAAGTTAAAATCAAATAGCTTTGAGAAATCAATCAGAAGCAGCCTACATCTTTTAAGGAGAAATCTATCATAGGGCTATCCTTCTATTTTTTATCTGGAGTTTATTTGGTATAGAGAGAAATATACATTGTGTGTGTGTGTGTGTGTGTGTGTGTGTGTGTGTGTGTGTGTGTGTGTGTGCGCGCTACTTCCAATCCCTCACTTTAAACTAACATTCCATTAATGACTGGTCATAACAAATATAGTAAGCAATGGGCCATAAACCTTCCCTCACTTCTTTCTCCTCGCAGAAAATGGATATTGGCGCGATTAACAATCAGTTTCATTTGGTTTATAAACCTCTCTTTCTGTTCCGTGTGCGTGGGTTTCCTCGGGGTTCTCCCGTTTCCTCCCACTTTCTTCATTCCACCATTTTCATTCATTACTCATCATCGCCGTCTCCTTTAGCCCAACCGGCATAACTGTGGGACGTAAAACTCAAAGATTTCATTTCATTTTTTTTCTCTTTCTGTTCTGGTTCTTTTGACCTTCAAAGACGCTTCCAATCCATAGTATTCCATGTACAAAGAGATGGAGATAAGGACTGAGAAAGAGATGACATGAAAAGGAGGAAAAGTTGACAGAATTTCCCATTTTCAACCAGAATTTCCCGCATTCCCGAAATTGTTAAGAATTTCCCGTTTTGCGGGAAATTTCCCGCCATCTGACAACACTGGGCTGGTCTGCCACTCCGGTTGGTCCGACCGTGCTCGAGCCGAACTTGTTCCGACTCGTCGGTGACTCACGAGGCCCATTGTTTTTTTTTTTTTTTTTTTTTTTTTTTTTTTTTTTACTGCCTATGCGGCATTGTTCTTTACTTGGTGTTACCGCATATCTGCTTTAGTGCTCCGTTATCTCTTGTATCGTTTCTTTCCTTGTGCGTGTTTTCTGTATTGTACTGTTCAGTTTTAAGTGCTTACTGTTGGTTTGTTTTTACTGTAGAGAACAATACAGCCATTTTTGAGTTCAGAGGTTGTTTATTTTACTGTAAAACCGTATTTTTCTGAATTTTCTGATAATCCGACCTTTTTTTTATTTTTTTGCGTTCCGACCATACACCCAGTCTCACAGATGACGGATTAGAGGGGTTCTGCTGTACTTGTACATGCCATCACGAAAAAAATGACCTCAAGTTTGAGCTCTTTGATCTCAAACAGATTCTGAGTAAAAATAATTTCCTAAATCCTCCTTTAGTTGCTAGCAGGGAAAAATTCTGAGTGCAACACAAGATTCACGAAAACACAAAGTGTAACTTCAATTTATAAATTTCATTGAGAAAGAGAAATGAAGGCCCTTTATTTTCGGTTGACTTATTCAGATCCAAACAGTATATGCACACATTGACTTAGATGTTAGTTTTTCTTTGACTAAATTGTCACTTAGATTATCAGAATAGGTTGTAATTAATTTCTTGATTACATCACTGCCATTCAAAGTGTTTATTCTGAGTTGCACTGCTATTTCTAATTTGTTTACATCGAGAATCCATCTGACATAGATCTTGTATACAATTACATTTATTATTATTATTATTATTATTATTATTATTATTATTATTATTATTATTATTATTATTATTATTATTATTATTATTTTAATAATTCAGCTTCAGATTCTTCTGAAAATGTTTCATGTTCCACTGCTACCACAGTGAGATCATCGAAGAAAACCTTCTTTCTCTTTCCATCTTTTTTAGAAAAACATTACCTCAAGTTCAGTGTTAGAAGATATTTTATTTTAGCACTCCTTAAATGTTTAGACCTTATACTTCTTACATCCTTATCCAGGGGCGGTGATTAGGGGAGAAAGGGGGCAGTTAACCCCTACTTTTTTGAAATGACCCGTTAATGAATATAGTTTCATTTGGAAATATAACGTTTTTATATGTATTACTGTTTCATGAAAAAAAAATGGAGCCATATAATATTTGCCGTAGTGTGAGTACGTATTGGTTATTTGTCTTCCCGTGGAGTTAAGAAAGCTACAGAAATTGCGTTTTAATTGCAATTATATTGCAATTGCCTATTTCTTTAAATGTGATAGCGTATGCTTGTAGTATTTACTGTCTATCATTTTCTAACAGTAATAACATACATTTAATCGCATGTGTGGAATTAAAAATATAAGTTGTTTATTAATCCACAGTTTTAATGTAACTTTTGTAAAACAAACCTAATTATTTATTACTACGATTAATATTATCCTTTCTATTTATTTGTTTAGCAAATTTGTTATTAAATAATCTGATCACACAATTTTTCAGACAGAATTTTAAAATGTTCGTGAGCAAGGAATCAAATCTCTTCTTACACTTTCGTTGTTTAAGAGTACAAAGGGCTAGTACCTACTTCCGTAACTATTATCATTAAAATATGATATACAATATACGGTATTTGAAGTGAAAATGATAGTATCCTATTAGTTATACAAACTTTCGTCAAACAAAGTGTTAGAAACAACCAGGAAAATTAACATTGACATACAAATATTCAGATCATCTTGCCCTCTCCCTTCCCACTTTTAACGTCCAATCGCCGCCACTGTTCTTATCTATGGTAGCCGTAAGAGCTTTAACGTTGCTCATTCAGTATAAAGAAGTTAGGTATTGAAAGCAGACTCCAACCTTACATTTATATGGTCAAAAATTTCCTCCAAACATTGAAGAAAAATCACTAGTTTAATAGTTCAAACTTGGGAAAATAAGTAGACCGTTTACTTGTTATCCCATCACAAGACAAACTGCATTGGTTTTGTATATTTTGTAAAGCTTTCATTATTTTTGGTAGTATTTCTACTGTACGCTTCGCTGCCTCAATTCTTGCATACTCCTTCTTGTCTTAGGAAGGTTATGAAGCCGCGCACCAATATATTCTAATAATCTCTGTGAATTTGAAAATAGCCTAGTAACAATGCAAAAGTCACTAAATTCTTTGAAAAATTAAAGAAAATATTATTTTAACACGCTTCCATTCCAAAACGTCTGGGCTGGCGACATTTATCGGAACTGCCTCCCCCCTTATGGGTAGTCCTAATGATATATATATATATCTAGATTCAACATTGACTACATACTCAAACACACACAGACTATATACATCATATTAATTTGGAAACGCATTTGATAAGCTGAAATGATTACCTTGATCTTAATTGAAAAAAAAATTAACTGTGGCGTTAACAGCCGGTAGCACAGTGACCCGATAACATGTTTAGCGCCGTCTGTATATATTTCGTTAATAAATATAATGGATTCAGTAGTTATAACATAGTTATCTGACATCATTAGCTTATGAGTCTATTTTGTGTCAATCTTCACGATTACGGGATAAGTCAACAATTACCGTGTCAAACAACATCGAAGTCAGGCTGTGGCTAACGACACCGTGGCAAACCGCAAGTAATCGTCCTAAACCTAATGAATTACCCATATTAATTCGACTGTAGCATAATCTCACAGTGAACGAATACGTGTACAAATGTGCGAACATTTTATTTTTGTTAATTGAACTTTTCACTTATTTTATTTCATTTTATCAACAAAGTTCCAGGTTTGGCCATAATCAACATTTTACGTTTGTTACTTTAATAATAAAATATGCGAGCTAATTTAGTTACTCAGTTATTACAAGCTTTCGACTAGCTAACTTCGTTCACAGAACCTCACGTTTATTCGGCCTCGCACCTTATATTTGTCTTTACTTCCTTTCTTCGCACGATTCACCCGTTTTTCCGTGATGATGAGACAGACACTCTGGAAATAATTTTTAAACATCGAAAAAAACAAATACAGATTGTTCCCCTTCTTTCACTCTCCGGAAACGCTGTGGCATACGTTCACTTATTTTGAATAAGAAGTTCATATACCAAGTTTCAAATCCCTAATATGCCTAATTTTAAGGTATAAATATTTCGAGATTGGCCATCTTGTTATAATAATTTCAAGTCTGACCCCTTTTTCTTTCCTTCTAGGGCCGCGGTGGCTCAGTGGTAGAGCGTTCACCTCTGGTGTAGGGGGTCCCGGGTTCAAACCCTGCTCTCGCCAAGTGAACTTTGTGGTGGACAAACACCGTGTGCGTGGGTTTTCTCGGGGTTCTCCCGTTTCCTCCCACTTTCTTCATTCCACCATTTCATTCATTTCTCATAATCACCGTCTCCTTTAGCCTAACCGGCATAACCGTGGGACGTAAAACTCAAAGATTTCATTTTTCTTTCCTTCTAGGGGAAATATATATAACACGCTTTTAATTATATTAATTGAAAAGTCTAAATACCAAATTTCATCTTTCTAATCTTAAGGAATTTAGAGATAGGCCTATGGTTATTTTATGTTAACAGTTGAAATCATTACCCTTTTTTCTTCCTACCTTTATTCTTGTCTTGTAGGAAATATAAAGAAAGAAAAAGAAACACGCTGAAACTTATTTTTAATTATTTTAAACGACTTACTTTATTTTAAATGCATTATTTCGAAATATGACCGTCTTATTTTAACAATCGCCAACCTCACCCTTTTTCTTCCCTTATCGGGAAAATACCATAAAACAATGAAATATATGTCCAGTCATTTAAATGAGAAATTCATATACCAACTTTCATGTTCTTACCCTTCGGAGATTCGAACATACAGACATTTTGTTATAATAATTTGCACTCCTATTTCTCCCCCTTTCTAGTCGAATTTCCAAAAATCCTTCCGTAATGGTACCTTACGTCACAAATTTGATACCCTGCGACTTGGCCTGGGCATTGATTAGTTAATCACTTAGTCACAGACTCGAGACTTCTGTCATTTCTGGTAGCGTGGCGCAAGCTTCCGTATACTCTATGAGTAATTCTGGTGCTGATATATAAAGTAATATAAGTCATAAAATATTAATTTCACAGGAGAAGCGAAAAAGTGTTTGCAAGACAATATTTTGTTGAATTGCGTCGATTGTTTATTGACGGAAAAATTGTTCACTTCATGTGTCCCAGTTGTCCACATCTCAAAACGTTCGTAGTGTTCCTCGTACTAATGTAAATAAAGAAAAATATGATAACTCAATTTCGGCCCAAAAGTGCCTTGGCATAGTTTACCTCTCAGCCCCAGAATTATCTGTCGCTTGAGGGTGCAGCCAGTTCAGGACTTACGTCCTGAGCACTTCACTGTCGTTTAAGCACTTCGATGCAAGCCACTTTTTCAGATAAAGAAAAAAAATCACCGGCGACAAGGTTGGTGCTGTAAGGTGGATGAGTGAATAGTTCCCATCGAAATCTTTTAATTGTCTTAATAAGAAGAACAGCTATGTGTGGATGGGCGTTGTCATGAATCAGAATTCTAAAACGCAGCATTTCTCTCAGACGATCTGGGATGGCACGTCGCAGATTATTCAATATTTGGAAAAACACATTTGATGTAATTATTCGTCTTGGTTCGAAGAATTCCTCAAGAACCACGTCCTTTTGGTCCCAAAACACAATTTATATGATTTTGTGAACTGATGGTGCTTGCTTGAATTCCTTCACTTTAAGAGTACCAGAGTACAGTTATTGGATTAACTGCTGTTTCGACTCCCCAGTGGTGTATGATATCCAGGTTTCATCCCTCGTCACTATATGAGAAAAGAGGTCATCCCCCAGCGGCCAAAAATCACATCCAGCTTCATTCTTTGTTGTTTGTGAGCATCTGTCAGCATTTTTGACACTCACCTCGCACACAGTTTGTGATAACTCAGCTTGTCAGTCAGAATGCAATACACTGTTTTCGCAGACATTTCTGGAAACACTTTGGTGAGTTCAGTTATTGGGAGCCGGCTATTTGATCACACTATTTCTTTAACGCATCGTCCGGCTGAAGACTAGGCCTTCCGCTACGCTTAACGTCATGAACTTTAGAACGCTCTTCCCAAAACTCTTTGCACCATTGCCTGACCTTCCCTTCACTCATTACTGTCGGTTCGTAAATGCCACACAATGGATGTCAATTGCATTCTGTTATTTGGTGTTCAGAAATCGTATGACGGATCTTATTTCACATTTGGCGGGATTTTGTATTACGGTAGCCATTTCCCCTTTACTGCTGCCCCATTCTAACGATTCTATCTTCGTTGCAAGCACAGAATACTACTGGTCCTGCGCATGCTCAACTTCATCAGTGTTTTCAATTCCACGTAAAAATTATCGATTTGTTTTACGTGTTCTTCATATATAAAAATATAAATAAGTACTCTACGTGGACATTGCAAAGTAAACCAGTTTACAGCAAAAAGAAGAAAAAACTTAATAATGGTACATATAAATAGTTTTGTTTATTTGTTAAGAAAGTCGACCAGAAGTTTTAAAAGCACTATTACTTTGGTAGTGCTGAGAAAAGCTGATTCCGGGGTTCAATCATGGAATCTTTCGATCGCTAGACAAGAAGAATTAATTTACTGGTTTACTTCATCCAATCAAAAGCTCACAAGTTACAAGAAAAACAAAGATGTTGATAGATACCTTGAAACCTTGTATTCTGGGAAATATGTTTTCGGAGTTTAGTAAAGAGGGAATGTCAATTTCGGTGATATTGGTAATGTACTGAATGAATACAAAATGGCAGACCACGTGATAGTCCATACGCAAAGTAGAATACGTCCAATCCGTTGATGAGTGAACTTCTGCAAAGTTCGTTTGTTTAGATTGGATCAGTCACTTCCAACTAAATGCTCTGTGACGTCACAGCATGTTGTTCTCCTTCTCAGTAAACTAGACAGAGAAGGAAAGGATCAGCCTAAAGTTGATAGAAGCTAGTAATGACAGGTAAACAAAAACATCGATAACGTAGTCAATAATTTTCTAGATATGTACTCGTAATTCCATGAATATTTGTATGTTGCCAACACTGGTTTATTCCATTCCCTACCTCGTACCCTCCTCTACTTTACTCTGTTCTTTTTCTCCTTCTTCCGATAGTAAACGTACGCTTCTAGATCATACAAGGGTCTTTCCAAAAGCTTGCAGCTTGACGCTGAATTAACGCGCCACTGACAATAAGCAGTTCATTGTACTTAGCGCCATCTATGGAATAAGTAATGTATCAGTTTCAACTGTCTAGCTGCGTCAATTCGTTGGAAGGAGTCAATTGAATCTGTCGCTGCGCGTTGATGCTCGCATACTGCATGACAATGCTCCAGCCCACATAGCTGTTGTTACCAAGGTTGAAGTGCTAAATCTGGACTGTAAGGTGGGTGATAGATTTCCTGGAAGCTACAGTCTTTCACTGCACTTTTTTTTACATGAATGGAAAATACAGTTTACGAGTTAATATTAATTTTAGGCTATATCTCATTAAATGCATTGGTTCTGTCGTCTTGCTGGCGTCACAATGACAAGCGTAATGAAGTGGCTCCGCGTAGCGTAGTTGCTTACGCTCTCGCCCTTGACGGAAGCGGTCCCGAATTCAATTCCCGGTGAGGACACTCGGTCCAAAAAATGTAAAAGCTTTTTCCAGATTAGCCATCCTGTGTGAGATTTTCCTGGGTTTTCCTCATTTACATCAGGCAAATACCGGGATGATACAAGTCCCAGACCGCTTCCTTCCTCCCTTTTCTTTAGATAGTGTGACCGCCAAGGGACGTGATCATTCACACATGACGGGCTAATATGACCATACACAAAAATCACAGAAATCTAAATCCTAATCCTAATCCAAAAAGCTTAAAAAGGGCATATTTCAGTATCAGTTTCGTCTTAATAGGTAGCATACAGCATTAACTTTTTGGTATACAAACAAAATTCGTTTTTCTTATTTTCTCAAAAACGGCGCATGAGGATTTACACTAAACTATATAATTTTGTTCAGTTTAATTAGATATATCGATTAGTACATGTTTCATGCTTGGATTTAGTGTTATATGCTAAAATATATTGTAAAATTAGATTTTTATGTTTTCATTCTATGTTGCAAGGAATCATTTTTTTCGCATTCTTTATACAAATCGAAACTAATACTAATTATTATTACACATAAAGTAAAAAAAATAAATGTGGAAATTCTAGAAAAAAAAAGAGATAGATGATGGAAGAGATTAAATCAACCGGTTATCCACATAAATAGAAGAAAGAATTCCTGGAAGTCAATTACCTGTTAATCCCGGAAAATTGCTCTTTTGTTTAATCAATGCACGATTTCTATAGTTGCAGGGTCACGATTCTTTATTCAGCTGCACGAGTCCACACGCTGCCCTTGCTCTTGTCGCTTCGTTGAGTCCAAGAGATGTTTTTGATCAAAAGAGGAATCCCAAAAACCACCACCACCACAAACAGTACCCGATCGTGGATGGTAGTACTTTTTCTATTATTATTATTATTATTCAGCAGTGTTTTGGTGGTGGTGAATGATTACGTCATGAAAGATAGATAGATTGCGTTTCGCGCCGTCGCGCATGATAAGTGCCCTATAGTTCGACACCCGGTCAAGTTCCATCCATGAATCACCTGGATTTTTGCACTGTTTTTTTCTTTCTTTCTTTCTTGTAGAAATGTTATCTCTGTTGTTTAGTACTGTGGTTATGACATCATAATATAAATCATGGAGAGGGCGGAGGGACGGTATTCACCATTCAGATAACAAAAAAAGGCTAAGAAAATGTGCTACACGATTATAACATAGAGGTTAATGGTAAATTTCCAGATCAAAAGAGCGTGACCACCAAGATCTTGGCAAACGGAGTAGGCCAAAACCCCGATCGATTCCTTTTCTCTTTTAATAAAGAAATGAATACTCAATCCAGAAATACCATCAAAATTTCTCACTTTTTTGTGAATTCAGAACATTTAAGTTATTTTACCCCAGCCTTCGGCCCGATGCATAGGCTTATTATAATTTAAAATCGTGCTTAATTAAATATCTAATTGTTTACATTTACCATATATTATTATTATTATTATTATTATTATTATTATTATTATTATTATTATTATTATTATTATTAAGGTTGTCAGTCAACCATCCCAGGCTCCATATCATATTATGTAGCTTATTATTTAATGACTTCGGTACACACAATACAGTAGCCGATCATTTAATTCGGCATTCTACAGTTCGGCACATTCTGTAATTCGGCATCGATCAAGCCGATCACGTTTCTTTCGGCTGCATTCGGGCATTTGTTGACCTTAACTGCAGGTAGCGCCAATGCGCTGCCAGCTTTATTAGTTCGCCCGGTGTTTATCGTGATGTCAGTTCAGATTTCATTTCAGTACACACGAACTCTCTCGTTCCTATGTGGACAGTGTAAGCGCCTTTGAGGTAAGAGACCCGGTTTACGATTCCCGGCGGGCGGAAGCTCATGTAGTTGGAACCTCACGCTAAGTTGTAGATCCACGTTTCATACAACCTCGCTGCTGAAAGGGACGCTAAACTCAAATTAAACCAAAAACTCACTTCAGCATGTCATATTAGAAAACAGTGATTATAATTGAAATAATTGTGTAAGAGAAAACGAGAGAATCTGCAGAAAATCTACAGACATGAAGTTGTTTACCACAAACTTGGCGTGAAATCAAATCAGGGACACCACAGGTACACCAATCAATTACATCACAGGTAAGCGCTTCACTACTAAGCCACCGTAGAGCATTTATTATTACTATTATTATTATTATTATTATTATTATTATTATTATTATTATTATTATTATTATTATTATTATTATTATTATTATTATTATTATTATTATTATTAGAGGGGGAGATGTTCTAATTGCAATAAAAAATAAATATAGTACCTGTAGATTTACACTAAATGACAAATTAGAAAATTTTTGTGTACGGATGAATTTTCAAGGAAGATACTATTATATTGTTAGTGTGTATTTTACTCCAGGATCTAGGGTAGAGGAATATATTAGTTTTTTTCTTTTCAATTCATTCGAAAATAATGTAGCATTTCATAATAGTAGTTTTATTGTAACAAGTGATTTTAATCTCCGTTTAATTACAGGTGTCGAATGCGATCTACTGCTTCAAGGACCAAGTTACAGAGCACTTGATAATTTTATTAATTTTTATAACTTAAGATCGATTAATCATGTCAGGAACAAAAATGGATGGACTTTGGATTTAGTTTTAACAAATCTAAGACATAATATTTCAGTAACTGAAGACGATTCACCAATAGTTCGACCAGATGAACATCCTCCTCCATCAATAATCGAAGTAAATTTTTATGAAAATAATGATTACCGGTCCACGAAAAATAGTTCAGGGTACAGGTATAACTTTCAAAAGCGGATTATTTTTAAAAAAATGTATGAAATATTTCGTGAAACGGATTGGTCATGTCTGGAGAGAATTGATCATGTAGATGTAGCTGTGGAGCAGCTTAATGAAACAATGAAAGAAAACTTTAGCATAACCGTGCCCAAAAGGAAAACGAACTCAAGTAAAACATTTAACCCTGTTGGTTCAATAAGGAACGTACTAAACACAATACTATAGAAGGAATACTATAGAAAACACACACAAAAAAAATCTGAATTTAACACAATTGTGTATAAAGAATATCGAAAACGATTAAAAATAAAGCATATAAAGAGTATGTAATGGAAATGGATGATAATATTATAGGGGATGCAAATACATTCTGGAAATTTATTAAAAATAAAAAAGAAAGGTCATCTTCTATAAATCAACTAATGACATAAAATAATAAGAATTTATGTGATGATAAAAATATAGCTGAAGGTTTTCCAACATATTTTAGGTGAGTGTATTCTCAGAACAAAGCATATTACAACATATGTAAATCTAACAAAATGCACGTAAATAATTTATTAGTGTTGCACTTCATAAAGGTAGATGAATAAAAAGTAGCAATAAAAAAAATTAAAACCCAAAAGAGCGAATGGACCTGATAATATACCACTATATGTACTTAAGTCTTGCTATGAAGTTTTGATGTATTCTTTGTGTACAATTTACAATCTAATCCTGAAGACACAATCATTTCTTAGTTTCTGGAAAATTACAAGAGTTCGTCCAATTTATAAATATGGAGAAGAAAGTAAGGTAAAAAAAATATATATATATATATACATGTAAGCGTAATACGTGCACCTGAGAAAATATTAGAGCAAATGATGCATTATATATATTTTATATGATATATATATATATATATATATACGTATTCTTAATTATATCAAATCTTTTGTTTCTGAAAACCAACATGGTTTCTACCCAGGTAGATTAACATTTACCAACTTGATAAATTTTACCCAGGATGTATATGATGCATAGATTTTGCTAAAGCTTTTGATAAAATTAACATGACATCTTATTACAAAAACTTTCTACCTTTGGCATGTCTAACCAAATGTTAAATCTTGTGGCTTCGTATCTTAGTAATTAGGAAACAGTAATATATATAAGTATGTAGAATCTTTTAAATATGATGTAAACTCAGGAGTTTCACAAGGGTCTAATTTGGAACCATTATTTTTCGTGTTGTTTATAGACGACCTTCCGACCAAAACTAGTATAAAAGTTCAAAATGTCTCCTATATGCTGATGATATCAAACTAAGCAAAGAAATTAACAGTTACAAAGATACGTTGCTACTACAGGATGATGTAACTGCTATACAATTGAGTGTAGATAATGACCTCTCATTGAATTTCAGAAAGTATTACTACTTAAGGTATGAAGTAAAACAGACAATGAAAGATGTACATATACAATTACTGGTAATAATATATCAAGAGTATATTCAATAAGAGACCTGGGAGCTACATTGAATTTTAATTTGTCATTTCATGACCACATACGAAATATTATAAAAGATGCTTATAAACGATTAGGGTTTGTATTTAGAAATTCAAAATATTTTCATAACTTGTATATTATAATTGTGATTTACAATACTATGGTTAGACCAAAATTAGAATATTGCTCTCTTATATGAAATACATATCAAAAACTTCTCCATGGACAGCTCGAACAAATTCAAAAGTAATTTTTTTTAAGATATTTACATTTTAAAAAGTACAACATGTCTGCCTATGAAAATAAAATACACTATTGAAAGAGTATGGCTTTATATAGTTAACTAACAGGAGAGAATATTTTAAACAACTATTTCTTTATAAAGTCATAAGTGGAATAATACAAAACAGTTCCTTTTTAGATAAAAATTAGTTTTAATGTAAAACAAAATCATTTCAGAAGTAGAGAACTATTTTATTGCAAGATAACCAGAACAGAAACTTATAGAAATCCGTCACTTATAAGAATGTGTTAGAAATATAATGAAGTAATTTCGACAAAGAAAGAGATAGATTTGGATAAGAAGAAATTAGAGAAAGATTATAAAATGTAAAATATTTTATAACTGATTTGATAAATGTTTAATTTGAAAATGAGTACATAAGTTCTTGTTAATATTAAGTGAATTTTTAAATTTATTTTTACTTAATTTTGTTTTTACTTAGTTTTGGTGGAAGTGAAAAGTGAAGCGTTTGAGATGTTAATACTTCACTTTCTTTAGCCTTATATATTTTTCATTTCATTTTTTTTTTTTTATTTGTGTGTTTTTTGTATGTTTGTGTTTCTGCATGTGTATACAATATATCTTATGTAAACCTCCTGAAACTGGAGCTTGTACTCTGTTGGGGGTAAATAAATAAATAAATAAATAAATTATATTCGTTTCATTCGTTGGAACTTAAATTCCTTTACACTTTACAGCACTGAGAATATATAAGACAGGACTTACTGTTTAAGGTACAATTCGAATTGGGTTCGTATTCAAGGCGAGCACCGTTGTCGGTAATCGAACCCAGAACCAAATAACTAACTCTATGGCTTATGGAACCCGGAAGTTAAATGCCGTGTTCACAAAAGCCCTTCACTGACTTCTATTCTTAGCCAACTGGATCCAGTTCCAACTATATATTCTATCTCTGCGAGATCCATCTTAATATTGTTCTTCCATCTTTGAATAGATCTTCCTAACGTTCGTTTTCCGATTGGACTTCCAGTTAAAGCTTCGAAAGCGTTCCTCCTTTCTTCCATTTTGGCTACATGGCCTGCGTACCTAAGCCTACTAGATTTGATGACCCTAACACTGGCGCAAATCCTAGGGGGATGAGGGGACATGTCCCCTCCAATCTTGGAACTGGGAGGACTGTCCCCTCAAATAATCCGATTTGAAATGTGTTTTTTTTTGGGGGGGGGGAATGTGATGATTTGTGTCCGATTGTCACAAATTAAACTGAGATGAAATTGATGTCCCTCCAGAATAAGCCTGAAATCTGCCTACCTCCCAATGTTGAAGACAACTCTGCTCCCTGATCCTCCACAGGGTTGTTTTTCAACTTTATAATTATTTTGAGCATCGCTTTAAACACACACACACACACACACACAAAGGAAACGGTCTTACTTGTCCCCTCAATGTTGAAGATAGATTTGCGCCGCTGGCCCCTAACAATGTTAGTTAAACGGTACAGATTATGTAGTTCCTCGTTATCGAACCCAGAACCGCTCGCACAAAAAGCAGTTTGGTTCACTAAAACTCTTTTACATATTTAACCTGTGTGTTCATGTGTCCATCCGTCCAGGAGATAAAACCTCAATACCTACTCCAGGGGTGCCCACAAAGGGAAGCTATGATGCAAACTGCGTCATTGAAATATTTGGGGGGATAAAAATCTATATAAATATGTTTGAGGGGGTGTAAAAATTAATCGAAAAGATTTTTTTTCATGGAAGAACACCTATGGATAGACAATTGGAGGGGTGCGTCATGGACATAAGGGGGAGGGGCACCACTGCCTACTCGATAGATCACCAATCGTTTTAGGCAGGATATAGAGTGTCAAAAATTAAGAATCGAGTTTGTTGACGGACCTGAAACATCCACCGGAAGTAGTATAAAATCATCCACTTCCGATTTTAACGTTCACCGTTATAGACGAAAATGCTAATAGATAGCGAGAAAGAGTCTCCTGCAATCAATTAGTATAAAGATACGGATGTAGCTGGTATCGTTCATTACGAGGCTAAATCATTTACAAAAACCGCGAGTCACTATTTTTGACCATTTCGTTTCATGGTGATCGATTTTGAAAGTGGGAAAGGTTGATTTCTACCACTTCTGTTTTGAATAGGGGGTTGACGAGAAAGTGGAATCTATTCTTTAAACTTGCAATGTATCCCAAAAAGCCGTTTATTTATATCCCTTACCGTTTTTTTTTTTTTTTTTTTTTTTTTTTTTTTTTTTTTTTTTTTTTTTGATACCATACCGTTCTGTCAACAGACGGACATAGTTGTTCTATAAAACTTCCGATGTTTGCAGTATACATACTCTGAATTCTAGTAAAAATGAGAATATTTACTCTTACGGACTTTAACACTGCAAAATGGGACTATTTCTTTAACATGCTCACTTGTTTGTCATTATCTATAGAACGAGAAAGGAAGTTGATAATTAAACTTCACTTGGGTCTGTTAAATTCTATACAGATAGTTATCAAAATATCAAAATAATATAATCACCTTGTGTACGACACATGTCAGATGCGTAGGCGGCAACGGTCAGACGGCGACCACAGCGCTAGGCTGTTGGTGGTGATTTGATAGAGTCAACTCCGAACTCCACGAAGAGCAGTAGGACGGCTGCGTGCAGTGAACTAGGCAGACGGTGATGGTGTAAAATGGGTGACCTGTCTGATTTCAAAACAGGGGAAATTGTTTCTCTTCGCTGATGTGGTTTTGCCGTGAGTTTGGTAGGCTTTCGTTATCTTGGACATTATTCCTTGTGACGTACGCAATACACTTACCACTTCCTTTATGTTCACACCACGTTACTGAGTGGATTGCCACTCAGAGCCATCGTGCGAGGATTTTAGTACAAATGATGGATACATTTCTCATGACCTGTGTCGACAATCACAGTCCTCCGCGAATTAGATTCTATGGACGTATCGGGTCAAGTTGCACGGATGAAACCATTAATAATGGATCGTCACACTCTAACACAACTCTTGCAATGCCGCAAACATACAACATAGACCACTGATGACTGGAAACGTTTGATATGGCCGGAAAAGTCATTAATCACCTTATTTCAAGCAACAGGCCATATTTATGTTTGGCAGACGACCAAAATAGCGTATATGGTGGCAAACCGTGAAACATGACCGTGGCTCCGTAATGTGGTGGACCACAATATCCTGATATTTAATGGTCCTGTGCTGACGCTAACCGATCACGCCATGTCTGTGATCATGTCGCAGTTTTGGGGGAAATGTGCATCCTTATGGTCCAGATGTTTTCTCCTACCAATGACACCATATTCCAATATGATAAAGAGATTATTCTCACAACGGCGTGGTTGGAGGAACTCCCGTGGCCTACTAAATTCTCGTATGTGAACACAATTGAACATCTGTGGTTCGTTTTAGAGAGAAATCGGGCGCAAATTTCTGCCTTCACTCTCTCTCTCATGTTATTAAGTGATGGTCTGCATGAAATGGTGTAACATTCCATTTGCTGACATTCATGACTACTATGACTCCATTCCTTTTGGTATCAGAGCTGTTCTCAGGCACGTAGCCAAGGGGTGGGTCCAGGGGGTCCGGACACCCCTCCTTCGGATCCAGAAATGAAAAATATTAAGGATGGATGAAACAAAAAGAAACAAGAAAAAGATGAATCAACGTAAGAAGTGTAAAGCTACAGCAAGCGTTTGGTTACTCTTTCTTATGAGGAGTTTTGTGTGGAGGAAATGGACGACGGGTCAAGTTGAAAATGAATATTATTGTAACGACGCATTCCAAAATTCCACCTATCTTCATGCTAATCCTATGACGATCGATAAACCGGTTCGATAAGGTAGACTCTCAGGTAGAACTTAAGAAATGCTCAGAATCACCAATAATATGAACCATTTTGAATTTCGCGGCAATACTAATCCATTCTATAGGATGTCTTTACTCCCGAAAGAGATCTCATTGCTATTCTTGATGGCATTAAACGAAGATAAGAGAAAGAAGAAGAAAGAAGACAAGTAGGACCGAGTTCGAATGACCTCGGAAGATTATATATTTTTCAATACTCTTTTATATTCTTTTACTCAAGATTTCTTCATAGTTTTTCTTATTAAAATACTTACTAACATATCCTCATTTTATTGTCCTAACAAACCAATATATGTATGTTGCCAGTAAATAATTTAGATTGATCTATCACCTGGTGTGTAACCACAGTATTTTATGTCACGCCCCCCATTACGAAATCCTGCTAAACGAACAAATATATGTTGCCAGTAAAATAGTTTAGAATGATGAACACCTGAATGATGATAACCACAGCATTTCGTCACGGATCCCCCCTATTGCGAAAGCCTGGTTACGTGCCTGCTGTTCTGAGGGCGAAAGAAATTCCAACGCCACATTATTATGACAAGTAGCACTTCTTAAAGCCGTTTCTATTATTTTGATAACAACTTGTATGTCCAACACAGTACAACTTTACAAATCCATGTCAGTCTTAGGAGAAGAGGGCAATATGGAGTCACCCTACAACTAAATTTGGAAGGAAAACAGTGTCATTCATTCTATGGATACCTTTCAAGCAGAGAGAGAGAATATTTCTTCAATTATGTGTCAGGGGAACATGGGATACGAAAATGACGGCAATGTCAAGAAACATTTTTTTAATACACGAAGCCTAGTCCCCTGTATACCTCTTCCCTCCTCCCAGAAGGGACAATTCGTGATTGATGGAACAATCGATTGATTGGTGGAGCGTGAAATGACAAAATTCCTTTCTAATAGTCGCGTCCCTTATCCCCTCTGTTTCTTCACTTCATGGTTTAAAAAAAAGCCGTTCCTGAATGTAAAATCGCCCTTCCTCCATCGCTACAAGCCCCTTAACCAACAAATTAACCATTGTTTACAAAAGGGCTTGGAAAGTATAGGAAATTACGCTTTGCACCGAGTCATCCAATGTCTGCTCGCTTGATGTCTCTTGATATGCTGAGATGATTCTGCCAATCACGCCTCAGGGCTTCTTCTTCTTTCTCTCTCTTTCCCCTCTGATCTGTTTTTACTCTTCACTTGAATTGATATCTAGTCTTTAATCCTCCTCTTTCCTCTTGGTCAAATAGAATTTTGGCTTCGGCTCTCTTAACACTTACCCCTCATTCTCTTCTTTGTTGGGAAGTTACACACAAAGATAATGTATAAAAGAAAGAATATTAAAGTTTCCCTCTCATTTGTTCCAAATAATAAAATGTTTTCCACTTGAATAGAATTTGTTATTAAAACATCGGTAATTCCCCCTCTGTTATTGTTTCGCTTACAAAAATTTTTCACCACCATTGGTGAATTGCGTTCTTATACGCGATTATACTAGGTAGACTATTTGGATATTAAGACCTTTCCATAGATATCTATAATTACTAGAATACCTGTCCAAAGAAATGATTTTATTTTATCTGCAACATTTATCTGAAAATTTGGTTTCTTTACTGTATTGAATTCAGATACCTTATATCGGAAAAATGTTAATGTGTGTAACAAATCGACTGCTGGGGAAAATTAGATTCGTCTCATTCCTAAATAGACAATTACCCTTCTTTTTATCTACAACTGCAATATTTGTGACGACCTTCTCCAAACCAATGGACTATGATGTTGCTGGGCCAGTCTGCTAGCTGATATCGACGCCTTTAAAGATGGAGTTCAAATGTTTAATAATACGCATATTTAGATGCTGATAAAGACTCTACAGAGAGTGGTTTGCTATAAGAAGCAATAACCACATCTCTTATTTTCATTAAACTTACTAGAGAGAGCCATACCGAGTAGGAATCAACCTGATAAATGCACTCTCATCACAGGAGCATTTAAGGCAAGCTCCAATCATCAAACGGTGTTCGAAGGCACCTAACACTAACATGAACAGAATTTCAGATTTGACCTCAACCCAGCAGAGCCCATTCTAATCTGGGGGGTCTCGAGTTTCGGCCACCTCCATCTCCTACAACCCCATACGAGTATAGGCGGAAACAAGAAGAGGAAAATCTTTCCTATTTAGTCCGGTAAGGCACGCTATACATAACACGCATAACAGAGATGGAGATATCCAGTACTCGTGACTCTCGTATTGGAGTGAACTTCACCGGGTTATGGTCAAACCGTGTGGTTCTGTACATGGTGTTGGACACCTTCGAACACCGCTGCATAGAGCAGAGCTTGCCTTAAACGCTCCAGTGCCGACATTGGATTTACCCGGTTTACTTCTACTCACCAGTCGGCAGAGCTCTCTTTAGTACGTATAATGAGAACAAGATATGTGTTGTGGCTTCATATAGTAAATCACCCTCGATAAGATCTTTACGAGTACCTGAATATACATATTACTGAACATTGGAATTCCAGCCCCAAACACTTCAATGTCAGCTATCAGACTGATCCATCAGAATCAGAATCAGTTTGGAAAAAAATGCAACAAATATAACTATTACCGATGAAGAGTAGGATAATTGTAATCAACTATAAGAAAAAAACAAGTACATCACATTTGAAATAAAATGCATCAGAACTTTTATATAGATCTACTAAACATGAATGAAAGGAAATTACAATCTTTTGGAAGTAAAGACTGAAAATTATTAAAAGGTTCAATTAACTCTAATTCCTAGCCTTTGTAGGCTTTATTTTTTCATATGAGAATGGAAAATTATGAACTTTGGATACCCACCAAGTACTTCTGTTGTAAAGATGACTGCTCTCTGGCTAAATTAGTATAACCTCAATATTAAAACCCACTATGAAAAGAAAACTATAAATGAACACGAAGAAATAATTCTTGACTAACTATGGCAGGTAAAGATACCTCATGCTTTAATTGTTGATCTTGTTTACTTTTATGCATGATTCTTGTTCAACTATCGCTGGAAGTACATATGATTTGGATACCAGGTTCAAATCCAGGCATAGCCTTATATATAATATACTCACATGTCTAGTGAACATCCTTTAGACATCCTACAAGTCCTATATCTGTCCCGGGACACTCAAATTTGCAGTAGAAATTTTAAGGATAATAGATTTTCATTGAATTCAGTGGATGTGCTGGTCATAATGTATCACTTGGATGTCTAAAAGTCATCCTATGATTGTCCTGCAAAGATTCCAAAAATATTCCACAGGAATCTGGGGGAAAGTCCTATTTCTAGAACATCAGCAGACAGGATGTCCACAGGACGTTCAGCGGCAAAAAATGAGACTTCTGGACGATACCCAGAAATTAATGTCCAAGAAACCTTTCTGTACTTTGTGAGTAACCACGATGACAACGAGTTACCTTCACTTCAAACGACCAAGCATTGTGAGATAAAATGTCACCTGAAATATTTGAGCATAGTCGGTGAAAAAAAAAAAAAAAAACATAGAAAAACTTTCCTCCAGTATGTTTCCTTGTCCATAACTCTGGGAAAATGTTAACCAACAAGACTACAATTTTCGAGAGATTAAGACCATTGCGTTTTCTATGCTAAAGAAAATTGTACTCAAATGTCAATAGATGGGTCAAGCATTACGTGCTTTTGCCAGTACTTCCGGCATTATTTGTTTCCAGATTGCTCGAAACAAATGTGCTACATATAGAACTTACAATATCATGGATGTGTAAAACATAACATGCTTCTGCAAGAACTTCTGGCATCATTTGTTTCCAGTGTGCTCGAAAGAAATGCGCTACACATAGAACTTACAATATCATGGATGTGTCATGTGCACCTACCAGAACCTCGGACATAATTTGTTTCCGGTATGTTACAAAGAAATGTTCTACAAAGAATGGAACATACAATGTTCATTAATATAATATTCAGAATTGGAATTCAGTAAAAGTAAGTACGTAGATCAAAGATAATGAAAGTAACGATACGCATCTGCATGTAAATAAATTGACATACAGTAAACTATGCTTTCTTTATCTATAACAGTATCTTGTGCAACAGAAAATGTAACGTTTGGAAACTAGGACTTTCGTTTATAGTCGTAGTGACGAATTATTTGACTCATTCACTCACTCTGAAAGGGGTAGTTATGTACTTCTGCAGACGACTGTACAATATCTGTCCTCAATACCAAGTCTTTGTATCTCAGTTTCGTCCATAAACTTTGACAATAACAAAAAGAAAAGTAGCCAGTTTGAGCAGAAATTTCTGCTCACTTAGTTTCTCCTTATCTCCAATTTGCTACCACGACACACTAAACTGGGTTTTCAGAAATTAGTTTGTAATGGTTATTTACCACTCAATTTACCTTGAAACTAGAACAAAAGCGGATAACATAAATTTTGAAGGTTTATGCTGTTCCATTACAAGTGAAAGTTGTGTTTATACTTGTGGGACTCTAGAAAATTGAATGTATTCGAATGATCTACAGGATTTATAAACCACATATTGTTTTCTGTCCATCAAATATGACTTCATAAGAGCAATTAACTGATCAGAAAAGTTGAAAAATTTAAGTTTATTCACTAACCTTGTCAAATGCTTTCGCAATATCTGTATAAACTACATCTATTTGATTATTACTCTCCAATGTATCAACTAGATGGTCAGTGAAGACAGCGAGATTTGTTACGGTGAATCTGCCAGGAACGAATCCATGTTGTCAAATTGTAAATGACGCAAACAGAAATCTTAGATTCATTTTGAGAATAGAAAGGGAATTTTAATGCTTTACTGAAATTATATTTTTCATTTGTTAGATCAAAATTAGAATATGCATCTATTATATGGAACCCCCACACGAAGAAAGACTACAAGAATAGAAAGAGTTCAAAATAAATTTCTGCGGGTTCTGATATACAAGAGAACAGGCATCTTCCCCAGATATGAAAATAGTACTTCTCTTAATGCAAATTTTAACACAATATCTCTCAATCACAGAGGAGTGTTAAATGACATAATATAATACAGTCCCTGTCCATAAGACCCGTAGGAAAGTCATGTCTGACGGCTGTTCTCTTCAAATCCTGTTAGTACATGTCTAAACAAGTGTAAATCACAAGGGTAGACTTTTTGACTTATGGGCAGTTTTTTTCTACAGGGGCGTAATCCTAGGGGTACTGCGCCCCTTTTCAGTTGTTGCCGACTTTTCTTAAAATGATTGTAGCTACCATTGAGATTGTAGCAGAACAATGAATGAGGGTTGTTTTCTTTCTAAATAGTCCACGAAATAAACCTAGGTATAGATTTTTGGCGTAGCCGTACAAATAGAGGGGGTAAGACGGGGACAAAGTCTAATTTTGGTTAATTTTTTAAAAGTCTGTTTTTATTTTCTTTCCATAATGTCCGAACGGTGATATTTCGTGTGACAACGATTTTTTGGCCAAGACTTACAACAATCCTCTATACAAGGACGCAATTTTTGACAAAAATCTTCCAATAGTTATCTCCACAAAAAAATGTAATATAGTCATATGCGCGAAATTTTTCGGGTCCTAAACATCCGTGGTTTCGTGTTTGCTTCACTACACACGTTGCAATTCTAATAGAAGTAGAGAATTATTAACATTTCGTTGTATAAACAACACTGATAATGTTCTGTATGATATTCCTGCTCCAAAAAGTACATGATGTACAAGAAGATTTCTATGTATTAAGTGGCTTTATTTGTGAAGCTTTTGCTATGGACAACTTTGTTTTCATTTGGTGAAGTAATAATGAGTTTCAATATAAAATGTCTCGAATTTTACCTCTAAAATAGAAATTTTGTCGTATATGAATTTTTCTAGGTTTTCTTTACAGCAGCTACTAGAAAGGATGGAGACAAACATACTGATTTAGTGTGCCTTACTTCCTGGTATCTCCACTTAAAAAATTCTGAACTAGTTATCGCATCAAGTGTGAAAAGTTCTTTACGTGGAGTGAAATTAACACAAGGAACTAGTGGTGATTTTGACCTTACAAAAGGTGTGATTTCCCAAAAGATAGACAAAGATCACAAGACTACAACTTTAGTAATTTCTAGGAACAATATAAAAATGCTGCTGAAATCAGGCAAGATGAAGTATTGCAGAGACTTCATTCAATGGATTCTGAAGTGGAATTTGTGTATCATTGCACTAATACCTGCTACAAGTCTTGCACACTGAAAAAAAATCGATACTTAAATTACAAAGAGATAGTGACGCTACGACTCATGACTGTGAGGATGAAGAATCGGCAATTAAACAATCTACAAAAAAGCTACGTTCAGACACACTATCCCGTACAGAACCGTTATGTCAAAAAATCCAGTATGTAGTAACATGCGTAGTGTGTGTGGTCTCAATAAACACGCAGGTGTCAGGCAGAAGCACAGGATTTGTGAAAGTAACCGAGCTCTTGTCTTCCTCGAGGAAGCAGTGTTTTTTAAAGGCGATGTGTATACTGAACTTGTGATCTAGAAGATGAGTCGTCAGTTTGTAGAGCAGACTTATATTATCATAAAATATGCCTAGAAACATACCTTACTAAATTCAGAAGAAGTTCACAGGAAAACAAAAGCACTGAAAGAAAGTTACCTAAAGAAAAAATGAAAGAACTTTCACCTGTAATCAAAGAACTCCTGGAAGATGGCTGCGGTGTGACTTTGTCATAAATAGGAGATTACTTAAACAGTAAAGGGAAAGGAATCGTGAGAAGCAATAAAGAGGTCAAGCATTTTTTCTGAAGATTTTTGGAACTACGATTAAATTTTCTAAACCTACAAAAACCAATGTGTCTCTTACTGCCTATTCATCAAATTTGACTACCGAGAAACTAAGACAGATCGTCCGGAACCACAATGCTATAAGAGATGCCGGAAGATTAATAACAAACTCCTTCCAGTGTTTCACGTTTATGATAGAATCAATTACTTGAGGTGGGCATCCATGTATTTAGAGCAGATGCGAAACTTAGAATTTCAACATCCACAAGTTTTTGAAAAATTCATGAAAGGATCTTTGTAGTCCAAAGAACCACAGGAAAATTCAATGCGGTTGGCTTGGACATGGCACTGGAGCAGACGATAAATATATCCCAAAAATCACAAGGAGGAATAATTGGCCAAACAAAAGAAAAGAGTTCGTTGTTGAATGGCAGTTAATCTACCACGAGATTCTTGAAATAAGAAATGCTTTTCGGTCATTAATAGGCGTTGCAGTGGATGACTACGATCTTCAGATACATTACGAATTAGTAGGGAAACAGAGTGAGGAGATTGAAGCAAACATCCAGATGATGTGCTCTTATATTCAGGATACACAAAATCCTTGTGATACCACTGGAAAAATGAAACTCCAAAATCTATCGACAAATGAACTTGTACCGCCACATAATGCAAAATCAATACTTTCCTTTGCTGCAAATGGGAATGCACTTTATCTTGAATTTAGGAATGAGAGGTTTGTTTCCAAATCAAAAGCACTATTTACCCCAATACAGCAAGTGAAGTTGCCATCTTTCAATTCTGTTGGTTCACAGGATGCAAAAAAATGATAGGTCTAATTCTGTTACAGATATCATCCATGCGCAAAGATTTGTTAATATTTGTAAGGAAAGAAGCATGTTATTGAGTGACATTTTAACTTATGACATTTTACCAGTTACAACATTGGTGGATAAAAACAGTGCAGCCATTAAACGGCAGAGATCGGATTTGCTGACTGCTTTGATAAGGAAATTATACGATTCCGAGTGCAGTTCTACTTTTGAAAAAAATCTACCGACGTGTTTGATAGTGGATGTTATGAACCAAATCCACAGGATGCCTCTAAAGGAATTTAATACTTTCGGTGAACTTTCAGCTGCCCTCGTTAAAAGCATGAGTTCCATTCATCAAGAACAATCACGAACGGATTTTGTCTTTGATAGCTACGTAACAAACTCAATTAAGGACGGAGAAAGGGAATGAAGAGCTGCGGTTCAACCAATAACTGTATCTAACAGCTTCTACTCGATTACCGGTTCAAATGAACAAATTTTGGGCGTCCATTTGGGCGTATGCTTCAGAGCGCTTTGCGATATTATCTACAAGAACATTTACTTCCTTTGCAAGGAACTACTGTTCTGAGTAATGAAGTACGTGATGGAGGACCAATTCAGACTGTAACAATCAAATCTGGCGACTGCAATGAAGTTTTGGATGACAATTTAATGAGCCTATTGAAGAAGCAGATTTGAGAATAATTCCACATATATATCACACACTTAAAGAAGGCTACCAGCAAGTAATCATAGCATCAACTGATACAGATGTACTTGCCATTCTTCTTTACTTCTTAAAGTTCTTTCAAACGAAAGGTCTTCAGGCTCTTTGGCTGCGAAAATCTTCAAACGAATGCATACCAATTCACACGTTAGCACGAAAAATTGACACATTATATGACGTTATTCTATCATTTCCTCACAGGTTTGGACGTCACTAGTAAAGTGGGGACCAAGTTTTCGGCCTTGAAAGCAAATCCTGAAAAGTACCTTCTATATTTTGGCTAGCAATTACCTGCAAATAAGGATACATTTCGACTAGCAGAAAACTATCTTGTACATGTGTTAAAGCCTGGGAGTCCCTCTGCAACGTTTGATCAGCTACGGCTCGAACTATTTTCATATCCAAATCTGCTATCACTACCACTAACAAGCTTTTCATTAAAGTACACATCTTCAGCGTAGCATTTTTATGGTTAACACTTGCTCTTCTGTATTGAGTTAAAACGCGTCACTGTTACCAGAACATTAGGTTGGTCAGTGGATGACAACTGTACGATAATTCCAGACTCTCATTTAAACTTAATCCCAGAAGATCTCTTGGTTACTTATGGCTGTAAAATGAAATGTACAAAACGTTGTCGCAGTATCTTCAACTTTGTGTGTTGCATAGACTTCTGCAAGTGCTGTGAATTCTGTGAAAATCGAGAGAAAAATAACTTCTAACTAACGAATTTAAGAGAGGTGGGTGATTACGTAAACAAAAATATAAAATTTTAAATACTGTATATATATATATATATATATATATATATATATATATATATATATATATATATATATATATATATATATATATATATATATATATATATATATATATATATCCCTCTCGATTAATGTCTCCTTGATCCCAACAACATTATCAGTGCTGTTTATTCTAAGAATCGTGAATAATAATACAACGAAATGTTAATAATTTTCTACTTCTATTAGAATTGCAACGTGTGTAGTGAAGCAAACACGAAACCACGGAAGTTTACATTCTGAAAAATTTCGCGCATCTGACTATATTACATTTTTTTTTTTTGGTGGAGATAACTATTGGAAGATTTTTATCAAAAATTGCGTCCTTGCATAGAGGATTGTTGTAAGTCTTGGCCAAAAAATCGTTGTCACACGAAATATCACCGTTCGGACATTATGGAAAGAAAATAAAAACAGACTTTTAAAAAATTAACCAAAATTAGACTTTGTCCCCGTCTTACCCCCTCTATTTGTACGGCTACGCCAAAAATCTATACCTAGGTTTATTTCGTGGACTATTTAGAAAGAAAACAACCCTCATTCATTGTTCTGCTACAATCTCAATGGCAGCTACAATCATTTTAAGAAAAGTCGGCAACAACTGAAAAGGGGCGCAGTACCCCTAGGATTACGCCCCTGTAGAAAAAAACTGCCCATAAGTCAAAAAGTCTACCCTTGTGATTTACACTTGTTTAGACATGTACTAACAGGATTTGAAGAGAACAGCCGTCAGACATGACTTTCCTACGGGTCTTATGGACAGGGACTAGACTAATATTCTTGTACAAAACATTAAATAAAAAATTAAATAGTAAGGATTTGGTCTCTCCCTTTCATCTCAGGTACCCAATGGAAACATACGTGTGGGCAATGGAAATTTCTTTTATTGTAAGAAATCTCGAACAAATGCAACAAAACAGTCACCAACGTGAAGGATGGGTGCAGTGTACAACAAACTGAGTAACTGTAAAAAAGTTCTGGATATACACGGTATGAGTCAGAATAGATTTCGCAAATATATTACAGCTATTCTATAAAACTCTGATATGAACACTGTAATTGGGTAGAATTACCTGTTGTGTTCTTTGTTTTATTCATGATTATGAGTATCAACTGACGAAGAAGCCGTTTTTGGTTACTCTATGTAGGCAACCACTTTATTATTTTTTTAAAAATCAATATCAGCGAAATTCCTAAAAGAAGAAAGGAGTTATTGAGCGTACTCCATTTTAAAAATTATTGTAAGTAATGTAATAATATAAATTATTGTGTGTTTCCGCAGTATAGTATTTTGCGGACGAAGGCCGGAGTTTAATTCCCAATGCAAACACGATGATAATTGATGTTGGACCAAGACTTTGAAGCAGCAGGCTTCGACATAGAAAAACGCCAATAATAACTGAGATGGAAGTCAATGTTGTTACCACATATCACCCAAATTTAAGCTCTCTGGTCGATATGACCTTTTATAAGTTATAAAAATAGTTATTTTAGTGACCTTGCTCCGTATCTACAAGTAGTATAGATATTATCATTAGGGAAGACAAACAACAACCTGTTAACAGTGTGTATATTGCTACATGTGCAGTACATAGAACTCTATGATATTATTAGCGTTTAAAAAATGAAATGAAATCTTTGAGTTTAACGTCTCACAATTATGCCCTTTAGGCTAAGAGAAACGATGATTAAGGCAGATTAATGATGATGGAAGAATTGGCGGAATGAGAATGCGGGAGGACAACGGAGTACTCCGAAAAAAACCACGGACACAATGTTGTCCACCACAAACATACTTGGTCGGGGTTCGAACCAGGAACCCCACGCACCAGAGGTAAACCACTGAGCCATCTTTCGTATAATGCAGTGGTTCTCAACCTAATTCCTTTAACGATCCTCTTGCCAGCGACCCCCTTATAATTTCTGGTTTGTAATAAGCTTGTGTGGGATTTTTAATGTATCTATTACGGAGATCTCACGATATCCATCTATTTCTACAATAGTGGAATCTATTTCTTGTATATAATGGATACAGTAACTTCCCTAAAAGAGAATGGATTAAAACAAATTTGGTCAATTCATTCTTATAACACATATCGAATTTGATTCGTCATACTGTTTCAAAATGGAGGCCATTTGAAAATTTTAAAGCTTCATAACTTCCTTAATTTTGGGTCATATGAAGAAAAAAAAAGTGATTTCTAATTTTGGTTTTAAAAAAAACTTGGATAGTTGTTTAAAAAGTTACTGAGTATTTTAAATGAGTTAATAATGTGCGTCACGAAGATTGAACTGTACGTTGCCGCACTAGTGAAATCTACACCATGATCAGGTATCTCATTAGGTTTTAGTTTTAATTCCATTTTAATATGTAGGTTTAGTCGCATTTGTATTTTTCTGGTATTTCAATATGCAGTTCTCATTAGTTTCGGATCATACCTCTTTTATTTAAATTGATTTTTAAACAACTCTGCACCTATTGAAAACGTTAAGTAAACCCTATTTTTTGTTGTTCTTAACAGTGTGTATAAAAGCAAAAATATGCCTATCCGGACAAAATTTAAAATAATACTTAAAAATATTTTCTGGCATTAAATTCTAATTATATTTGTTTCTTCCGCTTATTTTCGCGACCCCCATGAAACTCTCGCGACCTTCCAGGAGTCGCGACCCCCCAGGTTGAGAAACCCTGGTATAATATATCGATTTGGGTGCTCAACAATTAAGTTACCATAATTTATGCACCCAAATTTCTGGACTGCTAGAAAAAAATGAAAATAATAGTTAGTATAATTATTAGCGTTTTGTGAATAGTATCTGGCTCACTTTCTACATTTCTGATAATTTTCATTGCCTTTAAGTTATTCGAAAAAAAATTGGTATGATCTCAGTGAAGAAAAGAAAAAGAACTTTAATGATATTGGAAAATATCAATGAACAAATATATATCTATTGCAATATGAAAACAGCAATCAAAAACTGGCTATTAAAGTATTTGCAAGTTAAGATACCAGTATTTATGCCATGAATACATAGTATTTAATGAACAAGTTAAACAGGTAGTTTTAAAAAAAATAAAGAAAAAATATGATTCTTGCTGATTATCATTACACAAGAACTCACTTAACCACTTTTTGATGGCTTGATGAATTCTGTAAAGACGCATGCTGAATTAAGAGACGAAATACAGAGGATGGAGATAGGTGGTCATTAAAATTGCATCTCACAATTGAACAGAACTGCAAGTATCCAGTGGGAATCTCAAAGAAGTTGATGGAACACCAACCAAAGCATGTAATGCACTCACTCAAAATAAGTGGAAAGGTACCTTTTTCTAACTAAATGTATAAATTCTTTCAGATTTAACGTAGCGAAATGTATACTTTTGATGATGATAAAGACTTCATGATGCCTGTCTTCTTAAGAAAAAAAAGAGACGGACCCAAAAGACAGAAGCTTAATAATACTACTAATAATACTGCTACAACAAAAATAGAGAAGCACCTGAAATTAGATTGTCTTGCATTAGCTTAAGTGAATTCTTGGTCGTTCGACCGGTTCTTTGGTTGCATTAAGAAGTAATCGGAACCTTGTACTCTGTATGTTCCATCTTTGGAATAGTGATAAAGAAAAGAAGGGCCTAGCACTTAACGATTTTTGTGTTTGAGGCTTCCCAGGTCAAAAGCCCCTTAATGAACTGAAGAAATAACAAAAAAGATATCTTCAACAATATTGTGTGACGAGTTTGACTACTGTATTTGACTACGGGTTTGACCACATTCAATGTAATCTTCTTCTCTCTACTGGTGTTGGATATAATTTTTGACTGCTTTTTCTTTCTTTCTTTATCCATGTATACGTATGTGTTGTACGAGCGATGGAATTCTTTCCTAAAATAAATAAATAAATAAATAAATGACAAGGACTCTAGCGATTATATATTCATACTTATATCACAGAAAGAGGTACAGCTATCAACAAAAGTCAAGTAATTAACTAAAGATTATTTTCATCTTACATTTCTCTTCTTGATTTTGAGCTTAACGTTCCTTTCAGTAAAAAGTCTATATGAGTCGTGGGCCTACAGCTTAACGTGGGTTCCGAACCACATGAATTCCCGTAGGGAATTGAACCCGAGAGCTAGCGTACGCGAATTTGGCGAAGGGAGGCCCGGGTCCGATTCCCGGTGGGAGCTCATGTGGTTTGGATTCCAGGTTAATAAGTAGGTCCACGTCTCATATAGCCTCGCTGCTGAACGAGAGGTTAAATTATCAACTCAACTCGAACCCGGGTGTCCAACACTAAAGGCACGTACGTTAACTGCTTAGCCACGAGGGAGCTCTTATTTTTTTGAAGCAATAGTTAAAAGTGTTGTTCTGCAGTATGAAATATTAGTACTAAGAAATGATACCCCAGTACGTTCAATTGGTGTCAAGTGCATCGCTGAATATTTGTATCATGTTCTTGGGATATTGAGACTCCAAGAATTTGCAAATGACAATTTGATATCATGAACTGTCCGTGAATATCTATACGATCTGGAAAGTGTACTTGCATGGACACCCATTAACTCTTATCCATTGGAAGGTTTCAGATATCTATTTTGTGTCTCAAACGTCAATTGTAGGCATACGTGGTACCTGAAGAGTAAAGTTATAATTAATACAAGACCAAGACCGAGATATGTGAATTTAGACAAGAGTGAAAAGGACTTTGAATTTATGAAGTGTTGTTCACAAGTGGTTCTAAAGCCCCGTTCTCCTTGAATTCCAAGTTTACAATGGATAAAATTGAAATAATGATATTTGATCATAGATTAGATTGTTGATTGGTCGGATTGGAATTTAACGTCTCCAGTCAGCAGAGAGGATATATAAGACGTGGAGCTATAACTTAACGTCTGATGCGAACTCCCAACGAGAATCGAAACGGGTCTAGCGCGCCAAATTGATTGTACTTTAGAATTGACATGTAGAGCTCAATGTTGCAGGACGTTCTACTTCGATTCTCGGCTAAAATGTTAAATGTTTTCGGATCTATCGTTAGTTGTATGCCCTCGTTCCACTTAATCCCACTCCTAACGAGAAATGTCAAACAAGTTCAAGTACAGGTTTATACGAGGCATTTCGGGACAAACTCAACAAAAGCTACGTGCAACTGAAAGCTCGGAAATTACATTTGAGGTATTCAAGTAGTAACTGTGGCAGAGAGTTCTACAGACAAGAAATTTCTCATCTCGTATCAAGAACGAAACAAGAGTCGAGACAAGAATTACATTTTTAAATTCGTAATATCAAGTTTTACGAGTCTTGTGAGCAATAAAACTTATACCTGTAAAGAATCAGAAGTTTAGTCAGTATCTTTGTATGTATAAATATACTCCAAAAATTTGCAATGTGAAAATCAATTACAAGTATTTCTGTACCGTGAACGACTTTAATGTTAGTTTCTTTCGTCATGAACATTGATGAAGAAACCTAAGTGATATGTATGTTGTGTAATTAATGCTAATTACACTGTTCAACAACGAAAATGTAAATTGAACAAAATCAGCTAATTCTTATTGATTTTGTGGTGCTGATCACGAAATTGAAAGTTATTTGCGAATATTAGCTCTACTTTTCGTTTTACAGGCATGTCTAATAATAACGCTTTAAAAATAAATATATTCGCTTCGTTTGGGGTAAAATGTTACACTGATCCGGCAACACTGGAGAAACTATATGAACGCTTGGTTTCATTGTGTTCCTTATCTCAGTAGTGTTCTGCTATTGTTAGAAAAGACAGGTTTAGTACAGTTATCAGCGTTTTGGGTGTGACGTTTGTGTAGTGCAAGACATAAAAATACAACTACAAGTACTCAAAAATACTGGTATTTCGAATGTATATTTGTAAATAGTTGTCGGAACTATTTCAAGTGACATTTTGAGGATTTCAATAAACAAAAATGCCGCGAAATTGTGTAAATAGTGCGGATAGCTTCTGCTACGTGTGTGGGGAAATGACATTTTCCTCACAAAAGCAGACTATAACACCACTAATAAGAAAAGCCTATCAATATTACTTTGGTTGTAAAATTGGAGACCAAGATAAATCTTGGGCACCCTACATTGTGTGTAACACTTGTACCAGCAATCCAAGAAATTGGATTAATGGGAAGGGGCGCTCAATGCCTTTTGCAGTGCCCATGATTTGGAGGGAGCCAAGCGACCACATCAGAGACTGTTATTTTTGTATGGTTCCTTCCGTCAAGAAGGGAATTTTCACGAAGAAGAAGCGGGCCTTGATCTATCCTAACATTTCTTCTGCAATGCGCCCTGTTCCACATGGAGAAGGACTACCTGTTCCTGACCCACCTAAAGAATACGATCTTTTTTCTGATGATGATCAAGAAGTTGAAGCTCCTGAATCAAGTACTTCGAAGGACCCTACGTTTGTTGTAGAAGAACCTCCATGTCAACCACATAGACTTACTCAAGAGGAACAAAGTGATCTGATCAGAGACTTGGACCTCTCGAAAAGCAAAGCCGAAATTTTAGCGTCACGTTTAAACCAATGGAACTTATTGCAGGAAAAAGTAAATATTTCAGTGTATCGGAATAGGGAGAAGATGTTCACTTCATTTTTTTTACTATGGAAGACACAGTTATGGCATGTACAGATGTAAATGGTCTCATGAGGGCACTTAAAATTAATTACGAACCTACGGAGTGGAGGCTCTTTATAGATTCGTCCAAGGTGAGTTTAAAGGCAGTGCTTTTACATATTGGAAATGAACTTCCTTCAATTCCTGTAGGTTACGCAGTTCATATGAAGGAATCTTATGAAAACTTGAAACGTTTACTTCAAGCCATTAAATATTACGATTTTCAGTGGCTCATTTGTGATGACCTTAAAGTAGTAGCACTGTTGCTAGGTATGCAGTTAGGGTATACAAAGTATTGTTGCTTTATATGTGAATGGGACAGTAGAGATCGTGGATCTCATTACCGCAAAAGTGATTGGAGTACCAGAGAAACTCTTCAGCCGGGAGTGAAACATGTGCAGCATGAACCACTGGTAGATCGTAACCGAATTTTGCTTCCCCCTCTACATATTAAATTAGGTCTTATAAAAAGTTTTGTTAAGAGCATGAACCAAGAGGATGAGGCCTATAAGTACCTAAGAGGACAATTCTCTCGATTAAGTGATGCCAAAGTTAAAGAGGGTGTTTTCATAGGGCCACAGATTAGGCAACTATTCAAAGATCACAAGTTCGACGAAATTCTCCAAGGTGAGGAGAAAGCTACGTGGGAAAGCTTGAAGAGTGTTTGTTCACAGTTCTTGGGAACACACTGAGCAACAAATTACAAACAACTGGTAGCAAAGTTGTTATTGTGCTACGAAAATATTGGTTGCAATATGTCTCTGAAACTCCACTTTCTTCATTCACATCTAGACTTCTTTCCCGAAGATTGTGGAGCAGTAAGTGACGAACATGGTGAGCGTTTCCATCAAGATATTGCAGCCATGGAGAAGAGATATGAGGGATAGTGGAGTTCTAACATATTGGCCGACTACTGTTGGACTATTGCAAGGGATGCTCCAGATGTAACCTACAAAAGGCAAGCCAAGCGAAGACGCTCAAAATAAAATAAACATAATCCTGTACAAGGGATCACTTGAAACTTTTGTCTACATTGCAGTGTAGTTCTTGCACAAAAAGGTATTTGTACATATTTTTCATGTTTTCATGTTAATACTGATTTTTATTACGGAATTGTTAATGTTTAACTTGACCACGGTTACTTTATTTTCAGTATCGCTGTGAAACTGTTATTTGCGCAATTTTGAAAAAGGAAGTACAAGGGTATATAAAGCTATAGGTTAGGGTACTTCTTAACTCCCCAGCTTATCACATCACAGTGAAATAGATAAAAAAAAGTGAAATGTAGGTTTTTACAAGGATTTTGCTTAAATGTTCTATAAATATTAATACATTTGTATATATACAGCTACTGTTGTACAAGGGCGTTTTTTTTTCAACCTGAGCTAAAAAAAATTCTTTTATTATCATTTCCTTTCATATTATGCTTAAATGAATGTAAAAAGCGCAATTTCAAAGAATTTACATACTTTCGATCAAAATTTGTTGAACAGTGTTATTAAACAGTTGTCACTATACAACATTTGAATTTCCTGTTACCAATAAGTAAAAAAATCATACCAATACTACTTCCAAAAGTCAAGAATCGAGAAGAGACGAGACGAAAAACCTTTCGAGAATAAAGACAAGAAAATTCCTTCGAGAATCAAGATGAAACGAGACAAAAAAATCCTTCGAGAATCAAGATGAAACGAGACGAGAAAAATCCTTCGAGAACCGAGAAGAAACGAGACGAGACAATCCTTCGAGAATTGAGAAGAGAGGAGACGACAAAAATCCTTCGAAAGTTGAGAAGAAACGAGACAAAGTCCTTCGAGAATCAAGATGAAACGAGACGAGGAAATCCTTCGAGAATCGAAAAGAGACGATACGAAAAAAATTACGAGACGAGGCCAGAAACCTTATTTCTTGTCTCGTCTCGTTTTGTAAGCACACTAGCCAGTTCCCATGCTCATACAGTAGTTTGTGGAAGTTGCTCCACACTGCCCCTTTTAAAAGAATTTTGACCGTTCAGAGTGTATTTTCAGGAAACAAGCCTTTGTTGAGTTTGTCATTACTACTCTGAAAGCCTCATATCCTAATTGATTGGACTTTAATGTTCATTATCAGCACTGAGGCTATATGAGAGTTGAGTCTAATATTTATACTTCTTCCCGAAGGAAGAAAGGTCCTAGCTATGGACAATTTTGTACAATATGTTTATAAAAATTTTGTTAGATGTATACTGAGACAATCCGTTATCCGGACAACAGTATATTATACTGTACAAATTAGGGATGATCAATTCCGGAATTCGAAAAATTCCGATGCCACAAAAATTTCAGATTTCGAAAAAAAAAATCCGAAATTTCTCC
The DNA here is from genome assembly GCF_964235325.1 of Thermobia domestica. Lineage (NCBI taxonomy): Eukaryota > Metazoa > Arthropoda > Insecta > Zygentoma > Lepismatidae > Thermobia > Thermobia domestica. Next base: position 93,832,646 of record NC_137468.1, read on the forward strand.
GTTTCGTAATTTTCTAAATTCCGGATTTTTCCCGAATCAAGGAATTTTTCCGAAATTGGGAAAGTACAGATATACAGAATCCTTATGTTTACTACGGAAATCTGTACGGAGCATATGCTATCGATATACTACATACATACTACCCTTTTCCCGCTCAGACGCTACATCATACCGCTGTAGGATGTCTTGCATCGAACAATTTTCCGTATATTACATACGTATACGTATGTTACATACGTCAGCTATATGTGATATACGTCCATCTGTATGTGAGATCCTGACCACCTATATACAATTCTGTCTTTCGTACGCAAAGTACGTATAAAACATACGTTTTCAGCTATGCATTTGCTCCAGGAATTTAGATAGGGTTGTACGTTGAATCCAGTAACTACATGATTTATGATTGTAACCTACATTTTTACGTTCGCCACATACGTTCGTTTCCCCCCCCCCCTCAGTGATGTGTCGAAGTGAACTCAAGAAACCAGCGCATGTTAAAAAGGGTTTCAGGGGAAGATTATGACGTGTTGATGTCTAAGAAGGTGTTTCCGAAGACAGTACTCTGGAATCAACAGCACGACCACGAAGACATTTTGAAGAGGAGAATGTAGAACTTCCTCTCAAGTCCAAGGTACCACCATAGCATCATAATCTTCCACTGTACTAGACCTGCTGTTTAAAATTGGAGCAACAACTTTATTCGGGTTCTTAACCGATAGAAGTTCCTTTACTGGAAATTGAACATGGGACCACGCGAACTTTTTTTTTTTTTTTTTTTTTTTTGACGTTCCATGATTATTCTTGTGTTGTCCAGGAGGCGAGACGGGATAGAATTTTAATGACACAGACCTCTTCGTATAGAAATAAACAACATTTTGAAACGAGAAACCACTTTCAATACACCTTTACTAGACGAAATATCCACAAATCTGGTCTCGTGTTCAACACTATTTGAGAGGCTATGGGAGACACTGATGACGATATTGAACGAAATTATGGACTGAAGAAAATAGGAAGAAACAGAACAACCAGAGAAAACCCACGCACACGATATTTGTTTACCACAAAGCCCGCTTGGCGCGAGCTGGAATTGAACAGGGACCCTCCAATGAACCACCGCCAGAGGGAACGCTCTATCAATAAGCTACTATGTCCTTATGTACTAGATTTCTACTTGTCTGAAATTTAAAATATATTCTCTTTGTATATTCATCCGAAAAAAGATGGTTTCTATATTTAAATTTAGAAGTAAGATGACAAACAGTATTATGAACTGATCTGATTGTGTTCAAAAGGCTTTCAATTACATTTCCAACTCTCTCATTCTATCTATTCACACTTTTTTTTATTATTATTTCTTCAATGTTAGTCCGTAAAAAAGTAAAGAAAGATAAAAGGGGAAGGAAAAGATCCTCTTGGTTCTGTTCTTTGTTCTTTCTTCCATTTGGTGTGACATTCCTGCATGTCTTCGTAGCCAACAAGAAACGCGTTCTGCGCGGCTGCAGCTCAGTGGCTATGGTTGCATTCCCATTTCCACAAAACAGACCAAAATTCTCAGCTTCAAGATGCAGAAAATTGACCTCTTCCTGTCGCACAAACCATCATCATGCAAACCCGCACTCGTCAAAAAATATATTTTTGTGGTGTTTGGGAAAAGAAAAACTGCACCAATTGTATTGTTATGAGAGAAGTCACCTGTCCACTCTACCATTAAGGTCACGAACTTCACCACAACTGCATCTGTTGCTTAGGACAATGCAAAGAGAATGCAACAAGTAAGGTGCATATTTAATAAATTTTGATTTGTATAATGTTTGTATAATAAATATTTTTGATATGGTCGCTGTGGCTATGTGGTAGAGTGCTCATCTCTGGCGCAAGGGATTCCTGATTCGATTCTAGCTCGCGTCAAGTGCGCTTTGTGGTAAACAAACACCGTATACTTGGGATTCCTTGGGATTCTCCTGCTTCCCCACAATTTCTACATTTTACAATTTTCTTCTTTATTATCATAACTGTCACCCTTTCCCATGGTGTATACACTGAGAATAATCCGTTATCCGAATAGCAGTATAATGTACAGTTAGTGATGTAAGGTGGAAAATTTTCCATTTCGGAAAATTTTCCCCAACATTTTTCCTGAAAATTTTCCGTTCTAAAAATATATATATATATCAGTAATCAAGTAACAATTCCTCAGTAATCACAAAATTGATTACTGATGTTAGGATGAGTGATGTTAGGTGGAAAATTTTCCACTATATTTAACTGCACATTGAGCTACAAAATTGAATTTCTGTAGAGGAAAGTTAGTCAGCAACAAATTATAATTTTCCAATTAGCCTTTGGGACCCGGATAATTTTCTAATATTTCAAGTTGAGAAGTAAAAAATTACATAGTGTTTTCTCTCTTTCTCTCTCTCTCTCTCTCTCTCTCTCTCTCTGCGAGCTCCTTTGTTGTTAAGCGGTTAGCATATGCGCCTTTGAAATGGGAGACCTGCTTCGATTCCCGGCGGGAGCTCATGTAGTTCGGATTCCAATTCATGTATAGAAATGTTAAAAAGTGAAAGATCGTTTAAAGAATCTGAAAATTTTCATGACTCAGGCAATTTTCAGTACTATGTAGGAACAAGCGAAACAATTTTCCATTAATCAAAATATTTTCTGTCTTCTATGGAAAAATTGAAGAACTATTTATGAGTCGGAAAATTTTCATCATTTTGAAGCAAAAAGTAAAACAACTTTTTGTGAATCGGAAAGTTTTATTGCTCTGTAGAAACAGGTGAAAGGAATATTCATAGATCGAAAAATTTTCATTACGATGTAGAAACAAGTGGAAAAAACTTTTCATAAGCAGGACAATTTTTGGATAATATATATAGTGATGTTAGGTGGAAAATTTTCCACTATATTTAACTGCACATTGAGCTACAAAATTGAATTTCTGTAGAGGAAAGTTAGTCAGCAACAAATTATAATTTTCCAATTAGCCTTTGGGACCCGGATAATTTTCTAATATTTCAAGTTGAGAAGTAAAAAATTACATAGTGTTTTCTCTCTTTCTCTCTCTCTCTCTCTCTCTCTCTCTCTCTCTCTCTGCGAGCTCCTTTGTTGTTAAGCGGTTAGCATATGCGCCTTTGAAATGGGAGACCTGCTTCGATTCCCGGCGGGAGCTCATGTAGTTCGGATTCCAAGTTAATCAGTTGGTCCCGTCTCATATAGCCTCGCTACTGAAAGGGACGTTAAACTCAAAATCAACTCAATTGAACTCTCTCTCTCTCTCTCTCTCTCTCTCTCTCTCTCTCTGTGTGTGTGTGTGTGTGTGTGTGTTTGTGTGTATGTATGTAAATTGCCGAGAACATACATCGAGTTCGTAGAGTACAAATATCCCATTCTATTATTTAAAATTTAAATTTATTAAAAGTTGTGAATATTTTCCGATTCATAAAAATACTTCACTTATTCGTACATCGTTGGTTAGCCGTAAAATTTATTGGTAATAAATATTGTTTTAAAAGGTTTCATGGAATGGAAATCTAACGATTCTTCATTTCTTCAAAAATGTTTCAAAAACTTCAATGTGTTCTTCCCTCAGAATCCACCTCTGATCTCACAAAATTACATTTCGTCAGTTTAATACGCGTAAGACGAAGTTTTCTCATAGCTTTATTACTTTTCTAGATTTACATACTGCAACATTTATAAATAAGTAGAGATAATATAAAGTGCCTACTGTAAATTTGTGACTATCCAAAATTCGAGTTGAAGTAACTCATGAAAACAAATACTGACCATTTTCTGGAAATAAACATTTATTTATTCATATATTCCTTCAGAAGAGAAAGTGAAATATAACTAATAAGGAAGCTGATTTGTGTAGTTGGGTCTTCCAACAAAATAATAAAAGAAACGTAAAAAGCTGCACTATTAGCTCTGAGTTCTAAAAGCAACAAGTAATTTCATTTTAATTTACAAATTTAAAAAAAATCTTTTTTATATGTGTATGTACTTGTTCTATCGAATCGTCATTATTTCCAATACATTTTTATACATAATAATGGTAGTTTTACAATACAAATATCTGCTCTAAGATGTTGGTTATAGAAAATTCCAATATTGAAATTATGATTTACGAATATTAAACACAATAAAATCAAAGCATTTCTTCTTATTTTCTGTTACAAAAATAATCTTCAAAAGGAACATTTATGTAGTTGTTTCATTACGTAGGCAGTAGTGGAATTTTCTGTTTTTCAAATAATTGATAAATTCACAAAGGTTTGTTTTCGATTTCTTGTTAAATTTTAAATATTGGAATGGGTTATTTGTTCTCTACGAACTCGATGTATGTTCCCTGCACTTCACCCATCCCCCCACACACACAGAGAGAGAAACAGTGTCTAAATTTTTACTTCCCAACTAGAAATAGAAAATTTTCTGTTTCCAAAAGCTAGTTGGAAAATTATAATTTGTTGCTGTCTAATTTTCCTCTACAGGAATTGAATGTTATATCTCAATGTGCAGTTTAATATAGTGGAAAATTTTCCACCTAACATCACTATACATAATATCCAAAACTGTCCGGCTTATGAAAGTTTTTCCACTTGTTTCTACATCGTAATGAAAATTTTCCGATCCATGAAAATTCCTTTCACTTGTTTCTACAGAGCAATAAAACTTTCCGATTCACAAAAAGTTGTTTTACTTTTTGCTTCAAAATGAAAGTTTTTCGACTCATAAAAAGTTTTTTTTCAATTTTTCCATAAAAGACAGAAAATATTTCGATTCATGAAAAATTGTTTCACTCGTTCGTACGTAGTACTGAAAATTGCCTGAGGCATGAACATTTTTCAGATTCTTTAAACCATCTTTCACTTTTTAACAATTTGTTTAGAACGGAAAATTTTCCGGAAAAATATAGAAGAAAATTTTGCACCTCACATCACGGTTAAACGACGATGTAGGAATAAGTGGAGTATGTTTTTATGAATCGGAAAATTTTCATCACTGTGTACAGTCTGCAGAAAAAAAAAAAAAAGTGGAACATGAGCATGTAAGTTTATTGTGAAACGACCAAGTCTTTTGCTCGAAAATAAGTGTTCAGGGGAGGATGCCAAGGATTCTCCTGGTGTGATTTGTGCCACTTAGACGTTATGTTGATTCCTTGGGCTGTTAGTCGTAGTTTCACAATAAACATACATGCACATGTTGCAGGTTTTTTTTTTTTTTTTTTTTTTTTGCTGCGGACTGTACAATCTGAACAGAGAATACGTTATCCTTACACTACATATGTACTGCCTTTTTCCCACTTAGACGTTATATCATACCGCTTCAGGATGTCTGTCATCTAACAGTTTTTTTTCGTAACATACGTATATGTATGTTACTTACTTCAGCTATATGTTACATATGTCCATCCGTATATGAAATCCTGATCGCCTATATACATTTCTTTGTTTCATACGGAAAGTACGTATAAATGGAACACTTATACGGAAAGTATTATAAAACATACGTTTTTATTTATATGTTTGCTGCAGGACGTTACCTATTGTCGTACGTTAAATCCCAAAACTACAGGATTTACGCACGTACCTACGTTTTTACGTACATTACATATTTTTCTCTGTGTAACTATGGAACGTTAAACTTTAAGAACTGATTTTATTATTAGAGGAAAAATTAATCTGTTGTGTGAATGATGACTAATAAGCACGCTTTCGGTGCACGTGGTCTTAGGGTCGAATCTTGATAGTATCACGACATAACAGCGACATGTATATATATATATATATATATATATATATATATATATATATATATATATATATAATATTGTGATTTCAAAATAACAATAGCTATGCATAAGTATGTTTATTTGTCTGACCATCTGTCAGAAACGGTAAAAGATCTTGAGAAATTTGTTGCCAACAAGATGAGAGATGTGTCGTTTCATCTCGATCACGAGGCGAGAATGGAAATTAGAAGTACACTTTTAAATTTGAGTCAAGATGAAACGAGCAAGATAATAACTCTTGTCTCATTTTCGAGATGATAATCGAGACGAAACGATAAATTTTACGAGTATCTTATTGGGCAACACTAATTCACCCAACTCTTGAATCTCAAACACTCTTTTTTGTAATTTGAGATTCATTGTCTGAAATTTATAATGATTCATTGTATAAATAACTATACATTAATAAAGTGATTTACGAATATGATGAAGAACATTTGTAAACGTTTAAAGATATTCAAGTCATTACGCAATGTTATTCCAATAATTATATGGTTCAAATGTTGTTATATCAAATCCATCGTTAACCTTTCGCGAAAGGATTATGACTAAGATTCTAGACACTGAAGGATTCTAAAACAAATAAAGAAAAAATAAGGGTAAAAATTTTGTATATAAATTTGCGAGACGAAACGACATAATCTTATATCTCATCTCGTAGGTACATTATTTTTGATATGGATTCGGAATCCCAAAAATTCGTTCCATCTTCGTCGTTATTCTTCCATTACAACCAGAAGTAGTAAAAAAAAAAATTCATTTCCAGTTTTGGTGTTGATTCCCCTAAAGCAAAAACGGTAATAGTGAGAAACGTTTTCTTAAAATATGGTTTTCAGTGCGTGAAGTCCTTGGTTCGATCCCGCATCAAGTAAGTTTGTGATTGACAACATTGTGCCCATGGATTCACTCGGAGCACTCTCGTTTTCTCCTACATTCTCACTCCACCATTCTGGCCATTGACCTGCAAGAACAAATCGTGGGAATTCATGCTTCTTTGTCTCCTGTCACAAATACAGAACATCTGCATCTCATATGGGAATATGAAAGAGTTAAGAAAAATAAAAAACGGTATTTTCCGTAGCCAAGATACGCAGGTAAATTTATCATTATCATCATATGGTAAACATTGTTTCAATGCGGCCATCTTCCAAGACGTGACTGGTGACGAACTTACAGAGTAATAAGTAATGAATGCCTTATGGGAAGATGCAGGTTCAAGATGAACCAGGCTAAGATGAACAGGTGGCCAACTTAGATAAGTGGAAAAGTTGACAGGTTTTACAGTACTATTCGTTTTTGGGACTATTTTTCTTCCTTCGTTTAATTATCGCTATAACACTAAAGATCATCAGATTTTCTGAATCATGTGCTTTAAAATGAGCAAATCTTGTTTATTTCTAAAACTTTATCTCAAGAAAGGTTGAAAAGCGAAATATTTCATAAACTATTTTAACTGAAATAAAAAATGCTTTTTCCAATTTAGCTACACAAAATAAAAGTTGTTACTTGTCTCTATCTTCATCACTATTAGAAAAAAAAATTCTAGTCGGGGAGAAAGTTAACTCTGCCAGGGACAAACATTTTCTTCCCAATGGGGAGATATATTTTTGTCAGGGCAGAAATCCCTGGCCTTTACCCTGTCAATTCGCACACTGAGCAGAACATAATTAGAAACATAATGTATAGCTTACATGTAAGTAAAAAATACTTTTAAAAAAATGGGAAATATGTAAGGCTACCAGAGGTAGCCCGGACTTGTCCGTTTTTTCGAGTCCTAGAAGTGGTGCAAGCGGGTTTTCAGGAAATTAGACCAATATTCTGTTTTCTTTTTTAAGTGTGTGTGTGGGGGGGGGGGTGTACAACAGACAACTGATTCAGCTTCACCATTCATAATACATAATATTTACTTATTACTGAGCTGACAAATGCTTAAAAGATAGGTGAAGAATCTTACCAACACTTGTAAGTTTAACGCCCCATGATTTGTGCATCGAAGCTAAGGGAAACTGTGATTATAATAATATAGGAAATGGTGGAGTGATGGAAGTGAAGAACCCTGAGAAAACCATGTACACGGTATTTATCTACCACAAAGTCCACTTGGCGTAACTGAGATCAAACCAATGACCCCAAATACCAGAGGTGAGCGATGTGAAGAAATATTAGCCTTCACATGTAAGTTTTAATTGAAACTTACACAATAGGTATTTACCTGAAACACTGCATTAATATTTCTGTAATCGCTATTTTGAAAATTTAGTTATGTATATGAAGTAACTTCTGTCTTCTACAGTCCGCTGCTCTATCAACTGAGCTACCAGAGGAAAACGGGGTAAATTAAATTTTCTCTTATGTCATTAAGAGTTTTGTTGAGTTATGGAAGTATTTTTATGAAATCTGAAAAATGTCTTATTTGAGTGTGACATATGATAAGTGTGCCAAGCTATATTGTCAGGGATTAAATAGGTTTAAAAAATACTTTTCGAGAATTGGTCAAAAATACTTTCTTGTCAATGTTTCGGCAGCATTTGACGAAAGGACTGCTTGAGAAAGATGTGTGCAAATGACGAATCTAATCTAAGACAGAGAGTTCCGAAAAAAGAACATATAGTAAAAAGTACATATAAAATTTAGTGAATGTCATAAAAATCATTTGTTCAAAATTCCCATTTTAAAAAAATAAAATAAAATAAAATTTGAAAATATCGTAACTCCTCAGACTGCGCATTTTCAAAGTAGTGTCAGAGAGTCAGGATCTTTATGGAAGGTACAATTTAACAAGCGCTGTGATAATGGGTTAATGAACAATAATTAAGATCCCACAACAATCAGAATCAATTTGCTAGGTTAATAAAAGTAAGTAGTGAAATATAAACAATGAGTTAATTCCGTTATGTAATTAACTGCGCAATCATTCATAATACGTATTCTATCAAGATTGGACACAGTGCACATTAACGTGTAATTCAAAGAACTTAAAAAGAAAATTAATCAGTGGACATGTGAGTACATTTTAGTAGATTTCAAGATCAATTTAATTTGGATAAAATTATAAGTCACTATTAAACACTAAAGATTAGACAGTTATAGTACATTGCAATATATTATTCTACTACCAGCTGAAATGCTCGTTCTTCGAACTGAGAGATGTTTGGAATGTATTTGAACCTTCTTCCATTTCTTAAACATTCAAGTGATAAGAATCCATAATGTCACCCCGTCACACTTCCCTCTCTCACCCCTTGTCGATAGGGGGTGAACTTGGATTTTAATGACAGCGGGTTGTCATTATTAATCTCAGCAACCCCAAAAACAATGGATTTGGACACTAATATTGGTCGTTTTAGGGTTATTTTTATGTGCCAACCACTATTTATCCTTACCTCTGATCTCGATGCCGATGGGAATGAATTTGGACTTATATAGTATTGGTAGTGTCACTATTTATCTCAGCGAACTTAGAACTATGAATTCAACACTGATACCAGTCGCTTAGACAAAATTTGCGTGTCGCCCTCTCCTCACCCGTATAGGTGACAAAAGTGACCTATCCTCACAGCACGGCACCGGAAGTGTCACTATTTATCTTAACAACCTTGAAAACTGTGGATTTGGCACCAATATCCTTTTCGGGATCTTATGGTACAATTTGTACCATACGGGTGTTTCATGGTACATTGCGTTATAACTCTCCTATTTGAGCTCTTTCGTCCTTTTTTTTTTTTTTTTTTTTTTTAAAGTCCAGAGGCATTGTAGAAGACGTTACGTATGGTTTCACACCTTCATGCGTCGAGACATAGGAGGTGATGACGTCATAACTTTAAACAATATGTTTTCTTTTATTAAGCCTATGTTCATTATTTTTTGGCGAGCTTATTTTTACACGTGGAAGATTGAAATTTTGCACAAACATTCAGTCCACCGAGTAGTATTTACCAGATTTTTTTTTTTTTTTTTAGATTTCTGCGTTAGCAGAAGAGGGGTCCAGGGGAGCAAAAAGGTTTTAAAAAAGAGATATTTTTAAACCAAAAAATCCCTTTTTCACTATTTTTACGCCTCACATACATGATGGAGACACGTAAATGGTACCGTCTGAAAGGCAGCTCTATTCTAAAGAGAATGATGTGCAAATCATGATCCCAGGGTAATTAGGGATCTCAGGAAATTTTTACAATATAATCTTCTGTATACGGGAATATGAGACATTGTCGGTTTAAAGATATATATATATATATATATATATATATATTCACAGTTTTAACCCTTTCGTGACCTTTGGCCCACCCTGTACAATAATACATCTGTTTCAATACTAGAAAATTATACATGGATAGCCACTGTTAAATCACCATTATATATATATATATATATATATATATATATATATATATATATATATATATAGTGGGCTTACTTTTGCACCTAGAAGATTGAAATTGTGCACAAACATTCAGTCCACCGAGTAGTATTTAACAGATTTTTTCAGATTTGTGCGTTAAAACAGGGGGGATCCAGAGGGGCAAAAATTTTGAAAAAAGGGATATTTTAAACCAAAAATCCCTTTCTTCGGGATTTTCCCGCCTCAGAAATTTCATGCCGTGATCGACCGTAAATGCAAGATCAAACTGACCCAAGGGATAGTGTAGCAAGTAGACCACTTAACACGGAGGCCGCAACTCCATCAGTATTTTCAGTCAGTTTTCAACGGTAGCTCAACAACGTCTGATACGTGAACTGTCACTGTATGACTTGGAAATGGGCAGAACGTTGCGGTAGCAACTCAAAACATTTGTCATACTAAAGGAAAAGGTGAGGTGTGAGACACAGCACAGCAACTAATTCGTTCCAGAATTTGCGGGCAGTTTATGAAAATGTCGAAGATCAGTCAAGGTATTATTGCCGTTTCAGGGTGACAGATTCTGAGATAATATGACATGCCTTTGAGAAAAAAATCCATCCACCAGCACGCGACGATTGTCAAACCGAGTCAGTATGTCAGAGTCCTTGTAGTGCGTCAACTTCATGAACTCGGGGAAAATCATCAGGAGCGGTCACATTCTGTCACATGAGTTGATGTAGCTCAGGACCAAACCAAGAGTGGATGTGTGCCGACGACTGCGGCAAAATCCATGTGATGTTTTCTGTGTGTTTTCTGAAACGGATTGTTATATGCGGCGAAAAGTTGATGATTTTTTTTTTTCGAAATCCGAATGTGCAAACCTGGTGGTTGACTAGGGGCTAATATCCAGAACCGGTCATCAAACAGGGCTGTTTCGAGCATAAAGCCATACTCTGTGTGTGGTGGAACTATGGGAGCGTAATTTACTTCGAATTCGTTTTTAATGGTCGTACCGTCAATGCCAACTTTTATTCCAAACACAGTTGAAACTATGTACTCTGTGCTACGCGAAAAATACCCTGCATTGATGAACCGAAAGCACGCCCCGCTGCAACAGAATCACTCAAAACCTCCCTGGACTCGAAAAACGCAATTTAACAGTCAAGAACTTGATGGGAATATGAAACAAGAGCGCCCTAGACAATATTATTTTCCGTGAGGTACCGTTATCACAAGTCACCTAGCGGCTTTCCGTTTTCAGCTGTTTAGAAACGCGAAAATAAATGCCGATTTTCAAAATGGCTCGAAATCGAAAGCACATTTCGATTATCTTTTATCTATTTAAAGATATCACATAATTACTGTAAAATTAGCGGTATTTTAATTTCGCCGGGATGAAGACTCTTAAGGAACTGTCAGGAAGATGCCTACAGGCAGTCCAACACGAGGGACTATAATTTGAATGTTACTCTGCTGTCATCGTGCTGTAATAAACACAAGTGTGTTTTGTACCAGAACATTGCAAGACATGAATCATCCAGCTACAAAATCAATTTCTTTACCGATGTGACGTCCCTCAAGAACCACCACTGCTGTGTGTACATATACATAATTTGTACTTTCTCTACTGTCTAATCTATCGATTTATGTATATGAACAAACCTACCAACAGAGAAATTTCTTCCATCTTAAGAATTTCCATTTTCTCTGTCTCTGGTCTTATTACACATTTCCATCTTCAGGTAAAACTTTACCATTTCTGTCGTCACACATTTATTAACAAAAGACGAAAAGGGGGGGGGGGTGCTTGTTCAATGAAAATCAGACAGACAACATGAAGAAAAGACAAGACACAGACTGAATGAACAAGCTACCGAAAAGATAGACACATGAGCAGGAGAGAAAAAAAAAATCAAAAGACGTTCAGCATTCTCACAACAAAGATGATATTCAAAAGACATGCAGAAGAAACTACTAGAGTACATATATATATATATGCTTTCCTCTCTACTTTTCTCATTTTGTCTCCATTTTTACCCTTTTCTTGCTTGTTCTAATGTGTCACTGATGATCATGACAACTCTATCCCCCTATTTTCAAAAGTATAAAGGTTTTCTAGTGGATCTTTTTCTGAAAAGAAAGGAAGGGACGCACGCCTCAAGAAGTTGGTTCTCCATCTTTGGAGACAAACAAAAGATTCCCTCAGACTGCTTTCCCATCTCATCTTAATACTAGAATAAAAGGATACGACAATATGAGCTCTTCGTATAAAATGGCTGAATGACAGAAATCAATGTTACAAGAACTCTAAGAAGTTGGGCATAAGAATATATTAGAATCTCTGTTCGAATGATATTTTTCTACACCACCAAAAAAAAAAAAAAAAAAAAAAAAAGTAATATATCTATATATTCATAGAACTAGGTGTTTGGAAAAAGGTATTTCAATTTAACAGTAATAAGTTACATTTCTTGAAAATAATTGGGAATCCTAGTAATGCAGGAAGACACACTCGAAAATAGGGATATAGGATAGTTCCCGTGACTTATGAAATGATTCTCGTACGATAATAATAGAGGTAAATATTTTGATTACGTGGAACTCCCCGTTTATTTTCAAGGGGGCCGCGGTGGCTCAGTAGTAGAGCGTTCACCTCTGGTGCTTGGGGTCCTTCTTCCGATCCTAGCTCGCACCAAGTGAACCTTGTAGTGGACAAACACCATGTGCGTGGGTTTCCTCGAGATTTTCCGTTTCCTCCCGCTTTTTCATTCCACCATTTCTTCATTTCTCATCATCAACGTCTCCTTTAGCCTAGACGGCATAACAGTGAGACGTAAAAGTTAAAGATTTTATTACATTTTTTAAAAAAACATTTTAGTCACTTGTAGAAAAAGTCACGGAAAAGGGGGAAAATCCCCATTGTGTAAAAGAGGCTAAGTCAAATTCAAACTTGTATATTCTGAAATCATCAATATCCTTAAACTTTCAAGTCCATTTTCACAAGAAACGTATTTTTTTGAAACTTAATACTTTTTACATAAGCACTCCAGAATTATATGTATGAACAAGATTGATCACGACACAGCAACTTTAGAAAAAACGTACAATTTTTTTTATTTTTTTTTAATTAATAATTTAAGACTCAAAAAGAACATTTCAAATGTTACCTTAAACCTAGAAATAATTTTTCCGAAAATCTAATTTAACTTGTAAATTAAGAATGAATAAAAAGAAATCTAGGAAGAAAAAGAAAGTAATATCAAAGTTTCCGTAAGGTGTGATGAAATCAGCATCGAACCAAAGACTACTAAATTTCAACATCTAACTGCCACAAACACATTAATATTAGAACTCGGGTTCTTTTATTAACTTCTGAAAAATAATAGAAGAACGGAAATTCTTAGATTTTCTCTCCTTTTCTAACAAATTCACTATTTTCTGACTTGAGAAAGGTTATAGTAAGTGTAAGAGAAAAAAGTCCTTTGCTTTCTGTAAAAGAGACTTGGAAAAGCAATCTGAATTTTCATTAACCTATAAGTGAAGATCATGTTTCTCTATCCTTTTTTTTTTTTAACTTTTCATGCTTTAGGCAAAAACAATATTACAATTTCCAAATTTAATTTGCAAATGCATTCAGGAGAAGAAAAAGGTGATAAGGAAGTTCTTTTCTATGTACGTAAATCATATAACCAATAAGAATATATATATATATCTTGTGAGTGTAAATGTGTTAGAATCAATATTTTTTATATTTTTTATCCTTTTTCTTCCGGAATTCTATTTTTCTTATCCACACAGAGTAATAGGGTAATTTTTTAAAAGAAAAATAAACAATGTACACTCATGTTAAAATTATTGTCGCATGTCTATAAATATGTTGTTGTAGAAATATAATTTGATAACGAATTCGCCCGGTATTTCTTATAATATTAGTATGTGTATAACCAGCAAAGACATGTATGTGGCAAATTTCATGTCAAAAGAGCAGTAAATAAAAACAATATAACGAAAATAAAAATTTATTGTCCATTTAATAGCATTTTATTTTACTCATTATAACTTTCGTATTTATAATTCTTTTCCTATAAAATTTACCACAAATATATATTTTCCGATTATACACATAGTATCAGTATTGAAAGTACCCTGCAAAATCATTATCAAATTATATTCTTACAAGAAAGCAGTTATAGGTATCCGACAATAATTTTGAACATGAGTATACAAAGAAATCGAGTGGGAAAATGAAAAAAAAAAAAGAGAGAGAACTGAGTGTATAAACTAAAACAATGATAAAGCTCCCTCGTGGAAATCAGATGAGAGTACGTGACTCCCGCACAGAAGACATGAGTTCATTCCCGTTAGTAGTTCATGGACTTAGGATCCCACATTAAGTTGTAGATCCACGTCCCATATAAAAATATAATCAAATATATTAGTTTTTACGTCTCGCGAACAGGGCCGGATTTAGCATTTTGGCGCCCCTAGACCCAATAATTTTTTCCGCCCCCTAGTCTGGTTAAAGTTACTTTCCTAAAAACCTTTATTAAAAAATTATATCAGGCCTATATGTTAATTGATTAAACACCACTCCACGATGCAAATTTATCATTGCAAGTTTTTTGAGGAATCTACTTGGTTCTGGGTTTAACAAAATACCGTTAATGTATTAACAAAAGATTGGTGAATAACTTTGGTTTTGTTTAATTTAGCCATTTGGGCAAATAAATAAAAAAATACTCTGTTAATACATTATAAAATAGTTTTAATCTCAGAAACACAGCTTACATGAAGTATTTTGATAAAGTGACACAAAAACTGTGTTTTAAAGTAAAACTAGATTTTTTTTTTCTCTCGGCCGTGCGCCCCCTGGGAGCTTGCGCCCATAGGCCCGGGCCTATTGGGAAATCCGGCCCTGCTCGCGAATATACCGTATAAGCTAAAGGAAACGGTAACGAGAAGAATAAGTGAAACGGTGGAATGAGAAATGTGATACGAAACGGGAAAACCCATACACACTGTATTTGCCCACCGCAAAGCTCACTTAATGTTAAGATCTAACCAGGGACTCCATGATCAGAGCTGAACGCTCACGTCTTATAGCCTCGCTGCTGACATCCCTATAAAATCCTCCAACAAATTGAAAAGGGTTGACTTTTGTATAAATGAGAATATTATATATATATAGGGCTATATATATTTGGCCGGATTCAGGGGGTGGAAAGGTGCACGTGCCACCCCCCACCCCCATCTTCGTTGTAAATATACACTATCTAAAAATGAGAAGCTAGCAGTGAAAATAGCAACACTTTCCGAAAATTTCTGCCATCATGTTTCCGTTTGGGGCTTAAAAGAGAGCAGAGCTTTGCAAAAGCAATCGTTTAAGTCGATTTTCAAAAGGTTGAAGGAAACGGATGCACCAAGCAAAACAATTAGCATTTGTCAAGTACCTAGGAAAATAGAAGCCAGGAGGAGAAAAGAATATTTTTTCTGCATAACCCTTGCGACTCTCTTTAAAATACTTTCCTTCTTTCTATGCATCAGTGTTGTCATTGTCAGGGGTAAGGAATATTGCCACATGTCACTTTGAAGAGTTTCAGTGTGATTGGTTATTTTGGTAGTTATTAGTGCACCCCTCAGACAATCCTGGATCCGGCCATATCATATATATATATACTGACTGATATTTTATACCTGCAAAGTTGCGAACTGCAAAGGAAGGAATCTCTGATTTTCATGTCTTTATTAATTACTGTCCTGTGGTACAAAACGTATCATGAAGTATACAAGAATTAGTTCGTCATTAAATTAGGAAATGAGTTTACAAATATCGTGATAAAGTACCTATATACCTAAGCACTAGTGCAAATCCCATGTGGATGAAGGGACATGTCCCTCTCAATCATGGAACTCGAAGGACTGTCCCCCCCCCCCAATAATCCGATTTGAAATGCGTTTTTGGGAAGAAATGTGATGATTTGTGTCCGACGGCCACAAAGGAACATGAGATGAAATTGATGTTCTCCCAGAATAACTCTCAAATTTGCCCGCCTCCCAATGTTGAAGACAACTCTACTCCCCTGATCCTCCACATGCCTATGGAACCCGGAGGTTCAATGCCGCGTTCACAAAAGCTCTCCACTGACTTCTATTCTTAGCTAATTGCATCCAGTTTCTCCTTTGTATTCCTATCTCTGCGAGATCCATCTTAATATTGTCCTCCCATCTGCGCCTAGGTCTTCCTAATTGTCGTTTTCCAATTGGTCTTCCAGTCAACACTTTGAAAGCGTTTCTGCTCTCTTCCATTCTAGCTACATGACCTGCCCACCTAAGCCTCCTAGACTTGACGACCCTAACAATGTTAGGTAAACCGTATAAATTATGTAGTTCCTCGTTATGAAGTTTTCGCCATTCCCCATTCTCGTTCCTCTTGGGTCCGAATATTCTTCTCAGATCCTGTTCTCAAATACTTTCAGTCGATGTTCTTCCCTCAGAGTAAGCTACCATATTTCGCAACCATACAGAACTACAGGCATGATTATCGTTTTATATATTTTAAGCTTCAAATTCCTCGACAGAATTCGCGACGACAAGAGATTTTGAACCGAACAGTAACACGAATTCCCTGCTTTTAGTCGACATTTAATTTCTTCGTGAATATGATTTTCGTCTGTTAATATTGATCCTAAATATTTGAAAGTATCCACTTTATCAAAAGTATTATTTAATATTTTAACGCCTCCACAATTTGCCGTACTACGGTCCCGACGCACTTCCATGTATTTAATTTTCTGTGCATTTACTTCTAAACCCATGTCCCTGCAAGCGTTTAATAAGATCTCTGCATTTCTTTCTATTGTTCTCCTATCATCCCCTATTAAATTTACATCATCAGCATATGCCTTAACCTGGTGAATACCGTCCAACTCTAGGCCCTGGTTGCTATCTTTGATTTTCCTTATGGCGTATTCCAGCACGAAGTTTAATAATAGCGACAACGCATCACCTTGTTTCAGGCCATTTTCGACGTGAAAGCTCGTGGACAAAAATTTTCCTACTCGGACTTTACTTTGGGATTCATTTGAACATATCTTAATTAATCTAATTAGCGTTTTCAGTATTCCAAGTTTTGTAAGAACCCTGTATAATGTTTCTCTCCTAACCGAGTCGTACGCCTTTCTAAAATTAACAAATAATTGATGTACCGGGGCATTGTATTCCCACTTTCTTTGGAGTATTTGGCGAATGGTAAATATTTGATCGATAGTTGATCGATTTCGTCTCAATCCGCACTGATAATCTCCAATAATTTCATCTGCGTATGGGGTCAATCTTGCTAATAGAATATTTGAAAGGATTTTATAGGATGTTGACAGAAGAGAAATGCCTCGATAATTATTACAGTCAATTTTGTCGCCTTTCTTGTGAATTGGAACAATGATTGATTCTTTCCACTGTTGTGGCAATTTTTCCTTGTTCCAGATAAGGAGAATGAGTTTGTGTATCTTGTTCCACAATTTTTCGCCTCCAGCTAAAATTAACCCAGCCGGAATTTCATGTACACCCGGAGATTTGTGTTTCTTTAATTTCTTTATAGCGGTTTCTACTTCTATTCGATTGCGTTCTGGAATATACGGTTCTGCGGTGTGTATCTCCTTTTCTCCACGCACATTAGTTTTTGGCTACGTGTTCAGCAAATCGTCAAAGAAATCTTTCCATCTATTTAAGAGGCTATCCGTATCAGTGAGAACTGTTCCGTCAGCTTTCTTTAATATATAAGCACGAGGTTGATAGCATTTCTTAAATTTGCTGATCGCCTTATACATGTCCCGAATATTTTTATTTTTACTATTATCTTCGAGTTCCTTAATTTTAGCTTTCAAAAAATCGCGTTTCTTTGTTCTAAAATTTTTGGAAGTTTCCCGCCTGATAGACTAACTGCGAAATTTTGTTTAGTTATTTCATTCGGATTTTGTAGCCAGCGTAATTTTGCCTGCTTTCTCTTCTCTGCTAGTTTAATGCATTTCTGGTCGAACCATGGTTTGTTCCTACGTATTTCCGCGTGTCCCAATTTTTCTATTGCTGAACTTTTAATGTTATCTCTAATTTCAATCCAATTATCCTAAACACTAGTGCACTCCGAGTCTTCTGAAACCGAGAAACTATTCGAAACTTCAATCTGGTATTCCTCTCTTACCTGGCTGTCTTCTAATTTCTTTAAATTAAATCTCTCCGTTTTCGGATATTAAATATTACCTTTATTGAACGATAATCTCTCTCGTATTATCGCTACTACCAGGTAGTGATCAGTGTCACAATCAGCCCCTTTATACGACCGGACGTCAATTATGCTAGATTGTCTTCTTCTATCTACTAAAACGTGATCAATTTGATTATGTGTTTTTTCCATCTGGTGATGTCCAAGTATTTATGAACGTCGCGATGTGGGAATTTTGTACTCTTCACGATTAGGTTTTTGGATGTTGCAAAGTTCACGAGTCTAACACCGTTATCATTACTTTCCTTATGCAGACTTTCGTTCCCTATAATCGGTTTGAAAATATCCTCTCATGCTACCTTCACATTGAAATCCCCTAATAGAATTTTCATATGGTATCGCGAGAGTTGGTCAAATATCCGTTCCACTTCTTCGTAAAAACTAACTTTTATATCGTCACCTTTATCTTCAGTTGGAGCATGCATATTTAAAACAATAATATTACACCACCGTCCCTTAAGAGTAATGAAAGAAAGTCTGTTAGTAACAAATTCAACCCGTTTAATTGCTGGTAATATTCGTTTGTGAACGAAAAACCCTGTTTCTAACTGGTGATTTTTATTTCCTTCCCCATAACGTAAAATTTCCGGAATCCACAGATCCATTTCCTTCCCACCTAACTTCCTGAACTCCTACTAGGTCCATCCTGTATTTCTCCAAGTCACTTGTTACAGATTGTAACGCGCCTGCCCTATAAAGACTTCTAACATTCCATGTTCCAAATCTCATGTCCACTTTCTCTTGCTGAAGTCGTGCCAAGTTATCAGCCTTGTCCGAGGCTTTTGTGAATGTTTCTGAACAAGTGCCTTTTTTTTTTTTTTTTACAGGATGAGGTTGTTAGCCTTACCCAAACCCCCAAGCTGGAGGACCACTCCTATTTGGCTGTCAGCGAATGCTTATTCAATATATTCACAGCTAACCTCTATATCTAGAGGTCTTCTCCTCGATCCGCAGCCTGAGAACGCGCCATGCCGTGGTGATATCAACGGTCTTACTCGTCCCGCAGATGTATCTAAGTAAACTACACAATCCAAGTTAGATTATGGATTTCCTAACTATTATGGAAATATACAGGGTGTCCAATATACAATGCAACTCGGAGTTTGGGATAGTAAAACTTTTGAACCTGAAGCGATACACAAATAATAGTCATACCAAAATGAAGCTTTGTTTATTTATATATTTTTAAACTAGGAAGCAACGGTTGAAGTACACTAGGAACCACATAGTGTTGTCAGATGTAACCGAAGGTGTAAATCAATTTTTTTGCAAAACATGGATATTGATTCATAACTCATACGTATGGATGTTCTGTCGTTAATTTTCGGTTTGTTCAGTTGGAGTAGCTTGTAATCTATGGAGTAGAAAAAAATCACTAATAACTCAATCGGATGAAGCCTCTGTAAGGAGTAACTAACGAAATCGTAATTTTCGTAAATTAACACTTTGAATTGACAACATTGCTGATGTTTCAGTACATCAAAAGGTGTGTTAAGGATGTGTCTACATTATGCAATTCCTGAAAACAATGGAAAAGAAACTTTGTTCCTGCATATATTTTTAAAGTAGCATCCAGCATCGCTGTAGAGCCGATAACTCATTTCGTGATAGTAATAGTGTTGCTGGGTTCATATAAGTAAAAATTTTATTATGATAATTTCAAAGCTTCATTTTGGTATAACCATGATTTGTGTATCGCTTCAGATTCAAAAGTTCTACTATCCCAAACTCCGGGTTGCATTGTATATTGGACACCCTGTATTTATCATTGTGAAGTAACTGCAAATCAGATGTCGTCAATACAAATGGTTTGGATCGATGCAGGTGCAAGTATATTTTTCCATGTTAGAAAACGAACTTTTTCTCATATGTCCAATAGTAGGTCTGGTTGTATCACTTGCACAACAATAGATGTAAATGAATTCCTTTCGGTTTTTCTTTTAAATGAGAATTCTTACCAGATGTATCTTGCGATGAATGGCAAAGGTATTATTTTCCTCAAAAATTAACTTAAAAATATTTTAAATTGGTGTAAACATACACGGATGGGCAAACATGCAAAGGAAGGTAGCAGCCGAATGGCAAATTTAGACAAGGTCGGATGAGTCTCATCGATCGCCTAGTTTCGTTTTCTTTCGAAAATTTGACTAAGTTCAAACCCCTGCTTAACTCAGAAACCAAGGGATTGCACACTGTAATATTTCATGTTCTTACTAAGCTTATCCAAGTATGTCAGCATGGCAAGTTTAAGTATCGTCGAGTGAGTTTCATCGATCACCTAGTTTCTCTTTCTTGTGAAAGTTTGACTAAGTCCAAATCTCAACTTTGAAGATTTATAACTCAAGAACTAAAGGTTTGAACACTATAATATTTCGTGCTTACTAAGCTTATCCAGATATGTCACCATGGCAAGTTTAAACATGATCGAATGAGTCCCATAGATCGTCTAGGTTCTTTTACTTGAATTTAGTAGGGGGCCGCGGTGGCTCAGTGGTAGAGCGTTCACCTCTGGTGCTTGGGGTCCCGGGTTCGATCCCAGCTCCCGCCAAGTGAACTTTGTGGTGGACAAACACCGCATGCGTGGGTTTTCTCGGGGTTCTCCCGTTTCCTCCCACTTTCTTCATTCCACCATTTCATTCATTACTCATCATCACCGTCTCCTTTAGCCTAACCGGCATAACCGTGGGACGTAAAACTCAAAGATTTCATTTCATTTTTTGAATTTAGTAAAGTTTGACTAAGTTCAAACCCCAGCTTTCAAGGCACATGACTCAGGAACCAAGGGGCTGCACACAATATTTCATGTGCGTACTAAGCTTTTCAAGACCCACCACCATGCTAAATTTAGTGAAGATCGTTAAGAGTTTCAGTGATCACCTAGAACATACATTTTATACTTGTGATTGATTTTTTTTAAGAAAGAAAAATTAAATAAAAGATAAATGTGAAATTTTATCATAAAAGAGAACTTAGGCAAAGACAAAGGAGTAGGTATAAAGATAGAACGACTTTTAGAGATTAGGATGAACCATATTTCGATCACTGGCACGTCTGAGAGATTATATTTATTACTAGATAATGAGAAATGTATCTGACAATATAGCTAGTTCATACCTTTAATCTGTTATGAAAAATTTAATCGCTCTCCCAAAACTCTTACAATTTTCAGCCTTCAAATGAAAAAAAAAAAAAAAAAAAAGTTTTTAACCCAGAAGGTGGACTTAAAATCTTACCTTGTTTTGGTGTAAAATGTGTGTGTGTGTGTGTGTTCATTTTGTGTTATTTTTGTTCATTTCTGTAATCCTTTGTGGCATCTTCTTTCTGCTTAGAGAGAGAGAGAGATGAGAGGAAACGAAGTCAGGAGTCAGGAAAAAGGCCGGGATGAAGGGAAAAGTGGAAGTGGGGAAGGATTTTTTGTGGTTCCATTGATTTATCAACTGCTCCACATCCTGCATCAGTTTTCTCTTTTCTCTCACAACCTTCAACTCCGTACAAACCCTGGAGAGAAAGATCTCTTTTTTTTTATTTAAAAAAATAGAACCGAGTTTTTTTTCCCTTCCTCATACCTCTTGAACCTCTGCACAGAAGCCTTTGGGATTAGCACGTCTTTATTTCTTTCTTTGGAGTTGGGCTTCGAAAGTCAGCAACTGTTAAGATCACACAGGGAAGGTGGGGTGGGGGAAATATGCATTGAACTGAATTCATTGAAATATCAATTGCTAGTGTTATTTATAACATGCAATATTTGATTCCTGACATTCTATCGAAAATATGGTCACTATTACCAATTTTCGACCCTTCCAGACAAATAAATCAAGATTACCCAACAGTCAGTACGTCAAACTTTAAAAATTGTTGAATCACCAACAAAAATAATCAAAACGCACAACGGGAAAAACGTCGATAACGACCAATTGCCGGGGTGCTGCTTGAGTGTTTTTGCTATTGAGCTCCCTAAGTTTTTCTGAGCGTTATGACGATTTTATGGGCTTCTGACTGTTTTGTGGACAATCTGTGATCGTTGAGCGTTCTGATCTTTTTGGCTGTTTTTGAAGTGATTAGGACATTTTGTGACTGATTGACTATTTTGAATGTTGGCTAACCAGGTATCCTTCCAGAGAATAAACTTCATCATACAGCTATATATATATATATATATATATATATATATATATATATATATATATATATATATATATATATATATATATATATAGGGCTGGATTTAGGGGGTGCATCCGCCTTCGTTGTAAATGTACACTATCTAAAACGAGAAGCTAGCAGCAGCGAAAATAGCAACACTTTCCGAAACTTTCTGCCGTCATGTTTCCGTTTAGGGCTTTAAAGAAAGCGAAGTGTTTCAAAAGCAATAGTTTAAGTTGATTTTCTGTAGATTGAAGGAAAAGGATTCACCAAGCAAAACAATATAATGATTCTCAAGTAGAGAAGAAAACAGAAGCCAGGAATAGTGACGAACATCTTGTTTAACCCTGCATGCCACTTGTGACCCTCTTTAAAATACCCCCTCCTTCTATGCATCAGCGTTATCAGGGGTAAGGAATTGGCATATATCACTTTGAAGAGTTTCATTATGATTGCTTATTTTGGTAGTTATTGGTGCACCCCCGTCAGAAAATCCTGGATCCGGCCCAGTATATTATATATATTATAAGTTTCCTTCTCCTTGTGTACAGAAAGTCTTTAAATAATACTTACGGTCAACTTTAGGAATACTGTGATGTAGTAATTCGTAAAATTATAACGATATACTGACAATTTTAATCTTTGCAACTTACTTGCAGTAGCGTTATAATGATGTATAATAAGAAAATTCAGATGATATTGATCGTTGGAAAAACTTTTATAACAACGAAAAAGAATAATGAGCAACCAATATTTAATTGATATGAACAAATATTCTTTATGTTACATATTATTACGATTTAAGTAAAGGAATTTTTAGCACATTCTATTTTTTCTGCCAATAATTGGTTTTGATTTTACTTTTGAAAAGAAAAAATTTGTAATAGGTCTATAGCTCCTTACCAAGAAACTCTGACGGACTTAGGCCTAAGTCAATCAGTTAGTGATTTTAAGACTGAGAGCATGCGGCCAGCATATCGTGATTCCCAGCGCCGTTATTATTTTCTTGACTAAGGTCATGTGATTATATCTACACATTTTCCTTTGCTTCACATTAAGTTATTATGTAAATTAGACAGATGGACAATTTAACAGCTTTTAACTTTATAGCTTGAGAGACTCAAAGGTCAATTGCCACAGAAACGAGTTCTACGTTAGATTCTGTCCTGTGTTAAGAATATTTATCATGCGGGGCAGCCAAATTGCCGTTTAATCTTGAACGCTCTTCTTTCGTTAATTAATCCGCTCCCAACGACTTTGCTAACGCTGTGTTGTGAGACCCTACTTCAGTCGACATGCTGTTAGTGAGACGAGAATCTTGTCAACATGTCACGATATTTGCTCCCTGAAAGCAACTTTCTCACCTGCGGTTTGGCAATAGCGCTTCGAAAGCTCATTGAACCATTGCAAAAAAAAAAAATCAATTCGGTAGAACAATAAGGATGCCGCAACACACTTCTCTACAAGTTCTTTTCCTTCCATTTGGTATTATCCTCTGCCTTCTAGTTAATTTCCAAAGTTATTTTTCCAAAGAATGCTTTCAAGGGGGTAGTTCCTACACACAGAGCCCGAAGTATGTTGATACGGCATAAAAATATATGTCAAATCTGTCCGTAATAGGGCACAAAAGCATGTCGTAATGATATGACGAGAATGTCAAACTGACGACGTACGTCACTTTGACATACGAAAGTATGTCAAACATTTTGTCCGTATTATGACTTATCGTAAGTCAAAATGACACATCAGAGTGGTCATAGACTTTTTGACATCCTATAATGCTCTCTAGACATACAAAGTGGAATGGCAAGATGACTTCCATTTATGTCATTTTGACATATGAGGGGTAGTCAAATGAAACCGAACAACCTCTCTAAAATACATTCCTCGCAAAAGTTGGAAACACAGTTCTTAATAATGGAAACTGCCATCTCTCGGGGAGGACAAATGCATAGTGACAACTCACAGGTACACACAGTTTGTTTATTGCTCTGTAGGTGAGCGTAGTGAAAACTGTATTCACCCAGCATTAAAAATGGAGGCCAGCAAAGAAGAGCAAAGAGGTATTGTTCGTTTCTTGGTGGCTGAGGATATTGTAATACGCGAAACTCATTGTCGCATGGCTGCTATATATGGCGAATGCTACATGTCAGTGATAAGTGAGGATGAGTGTTATAAGACACTGGGCGCGAATCAACTTGCAGTTATGCGCGTCCTTCTCGGAATCTCTTGTGTCACTCCTGCACACTTATCAGTGACATGTAGTTTTTGTCATACACAACAGCCTTGCGACAATGAGTTTCGCATGTTACAACCCTCAGCCACCAAGAAATGAACCACATTTCTTTGTTCCTTTTTGTTTGCATGCATTTATTATAATGCTGGGCAAACACACTTTTTTTTTTTTCACTGCGCTCATCTACAGAGCAATAAACAAACTGTGTGTTCCTGTGAGTGGTCACTGTGTACCTAGGTATTTGTCCTCTCCGAGCGATGACAGTATCAATTATTAAGAACTATGTTGTCAACTCTTGCGAGGAATGTTTTACAGAGGTTGTTCGGTTTTTAGGTGACAGCTCCTCATACATAATGCTTGGATAATCTATTGATTAATTGATAGCCAAAATATCACTACTGCTATTACTACTATTACTCCTTTACTAAAACTACTACCGTTATACGAGTACAACTATATTAACCCTTTTATGTCTGTTTTTTTTTTTTCAAAGAAAATTTGAAGATTAAGTGTAAAACACTTCTTTAGAACTGCAAATTAATATTTTTAATGAAAAATGTTATGTACAATGCACCTTGAGCGATTTATAGCCCGTAACATATATGGCACGCTAGGCAGATGAATCAATTTTGTCCTGGTACATTGGTAACTGTCTTATTAAGCAAGAGAAATTAATATTTGAAGCATGAAATATAGTTTTGCATGTAGCATTGTTCAAGCACTAAAAAACAAAAACATAAAAAAAACATCAGTTGGTATGGAATGGCTTAAAACATTCAATACATAAACCTACTTCACATCGCAAACACATAGCGCGGGGGAACTTTGACAATTTTCTGCAACACAACAATGTCGTTTCTTGTCTGGGATCATTGCCGGTATGTGATTACTTCCACCGTATCTTTTGTCAGCCTTTATTCTGGTGTTTACCAATGAGGTACCGGGACGCTAAGGACTCTTGGGAAGTGACGGATTAATAGTAAGATAACGTTCCACGATATATCTTCTAATTTCCAGCTGCTACATGTTTTGTCCAGTTTGTTCAGTTTGAAAGGATCCAGGCATTTTGATCAGAAGTGTCCAAAAGCCACGTGAATATTCCAGAAACCACCACCATTCTCCTCCTCTTATATGAAACCTATATTTCGAAATACTGTGGTCCATTCAGTCTGTACCACCCATGAACTGATTGTACTTACGTATTAGACTGGTCGAGTAACAGCAAATTTCTTTTCCACCTCCTTGGAATATCTGGATGAAGAAATAATAATACAGAGCTAAGTTTCATATGAAACCCGTGGAAAAAGGTACATTCCTATTGTACAATAAATTTGTTACATACATTTTAGTTAAGACATTCTCATACGAAACGAAGATAAAGAAAAGAAACAGAAAGAAAAAAGAAATGGGCGCATTTGAAATGAAACAATGCAAATAAATCTAAGTTTTATATTAAATAATAATTTTAAAAATCTGTTGTAGAAACTTTTTTTTTTACATTTATTCTAAATAATTGTTGTTTGTTTCTATTTATTCCTCACTTATTATTTGTCTCGATGACTTGAGATTTGGAAAGTTAATTATTAAGGCGGGCCATTTAAGTGGAGGGCAATGCCTGTAAATCATTTGTGAGTTTTGCATCGCTGATTGAGGATTTCAGCTGTAATGTACTGTTTTGTAATATGTTGATTTAAGTTAATAATTGTGTATGTAGAAACTAACAAGGATCGTGACTAAAGTTGCATACTGTTTGTATTAGTTTAAAATATTGCATGTCTAGTTGCAGCATTCATAGTTAAGAACATTGATAAATAACTATTTTGAAACTTAATATTAGAAGTCTGCAGTTCATTTCAGATGAGTTTAAGTGCATGAATCAACATTTGAAGTTTGGTATTTAAGTTTGGTGATATTTCGGACGTCTTAACTGCTTTATTCATAAAGTACCAAATGTGGAGATTCTAGAATTTTTCCATAAAGGTCACTAAACAATGATTGCATTGTTTTATAGACAACTGGGTTATAGTTGAATCTTAAGAACATTATCTTATTCTGTAGAACAACAGAACAAATATACAATGCAAATAAATAGTTCGGAACTATCGATGCCTTAACCAGACCTGCAATATCCTAAAGTAATACTAAACAGTATGCAATTTAGAGCCCCAGCCTTTGTTTGTTTCTTCATTCACAGCTAGTCTTTGTTAATTACATCATCACATTACAGAACATTACCGGTGAAATCTTGATTATTCGATTGAAAAGTACCAATAAAGCTTTTTACTTCGGCTTTTTTGTTTCCCAAGCATAGAGGTATTGTAGAACACATTACGTATAGTTTCACGCCCTTCTGCATCCATACATAGGGGTGGTGACCGTGACGTCATAACTAAAAAGACATTTTTTTCGTCAGACTTGTTTTTATTATTTTTTGGCCGGCTTACTTTGGCACCCAGAAGATTGAAATTTTACAGTCAGTCAGTCCACAGAGTAGTATTTGTCAGATTTTTTCACATCTCTGCGTCAACACAGGGAGGACCAGAGGGTAAAAATGTAAAAAAAAAAAAAAAAAAAGTTACTTTAATCGAAAAATCCCAGTTTTTTAACGATTTCTATGTCTCAGATACATGATGGAGACATGTGCATTGCAAAGTTGGAAAGCTGTTCTATCCTGAAGAGAATGGGGTACAAAACATAACTCTAGGATACACAGGGATGTCCCAGGATTTTTTTTATCTGAGATCAGGGTTTGTTGCGGTAATCTGGGGGCATTGTGGGGATCATTTGTAAATGTCTTTCCCGCCCTTACTATCCAAGATACAAACTCGAAATTTTGTACATACATTCAGTAAACCACTTAGAATTTTTCAGTCGATCTTCAGATATCTGCGTTAACACAGGGTAGGTCCCGAGGGCTTGAAATTTGAAAAAAACTTTTCAGAGAAAAAATTCCATTTCTTTCAAGATTTCTCGTCTCAGACACATGATAGAGAAGTGTAAATGGTACCGTTTGAAAGTCTGCTCTATTGTCAAAACCAACGTTTGAATCATGATCCTAGGATAAATAGGAAGGATTCTGCAGCCGCTTAACTGAAAGTATATAATTTACCTAGAATCTAGAATCTAAAAAGGTAAAAGCGAAAATGTGGCATTACACTTTGAAAGATCTATTATTAAAGATTACATATTTTTCTCGCTAAAATATATAGCAAATTTATACTATAATGACGTATTTCATTGGTTTTGTTTTTGTACAAAACCTCTTCAAGTGAATTTATATCGGAGAATGCAAGTGTAAACCTCAATGTAACGAGCAAATGACTAAAAAAAAAAAAAATCTTTGTATTGCGAAAGGAATAGTTTTCTACAATACTCGATTACTAATACACTCACGATCGCTAAAGCGTCTGGTCTCTACGGACCCATTCCGCGCGGGCTCCCTTCCTGCGCTCCTTTCCTAACTCGAGTAGATATCGTTAACGCTTTTTAGTGGCCAACTAACACAGATTGGTTGGAATTTCTACCTAAGACCTACTCACTCTCGCGCGAGCAACCTGCTGCGCTACTACTCTTTCTCGGTCAGATAGAATTCGTGCTTTTATGTGGGCAATTAGCACAAGTTAAATGGTGTTTTCCGCAAAACCTCTTAAAGTTAATCTGCACCGCTGAATGTATGTGCAAACCTAAATGTAATGAGTAAATGACTTCAACAAAAAGCATGGTGAAAGCCGTGGTTATCCATAATCGTAGTATACACGTATACCCACCTTCCCTGACGCGTCTGTTTTCTACGGACGCATCCTCGCGTGAGACCCGTACTGCGTTCCTGCTCTGACTCAATTCGATATCATACGTGCTTTTTAGTGGCCACCTAGCAGAAGTTGGTTTGTGGTTTGCACAAGACCAACGCACTCCCGCGCTAGTCCCCTTCTGCGCTCCTGTCTTCACTCGATTAGATAGTATTCGTAGTTTTTGTAAAAGATCTACGCAGCTCCGCGTGCTCCCTCTGATATCCTCCTGCTCTAAGTCCGTCAGATCGTTTTTAGGCTCTTTGTGGCCTCCTAGCACAGGTACGTTGGTACTATGCACAAAACCTCTTAAAGTGAATCTGTAGCGAGAACGCAAATATACACATCAATCCAACGAGCAAATGATCTTGGCAAAAATATATCTTGGCATTGTGAAAGCATTAGTCTTCCATGGTCCTCGGTTATATGTATAATTACCACTGCTACATTGCCAGCTTCCTGCGGACACATGCCTGCGCTGCGCTCCTGCTGCGTTCCTGCGCCATATCGGTTCACCGAGCGGGCCACCTGGTGGGTGACTACCCTGTCTCAGCAAGATAGCATTCGTGTTTTTTTTTGTGGCCGCCTAACACAGGTTAGTTGGTGTTTTCACGCAAATACTTTTAAAGTTAATCTGCGCCTGGGAATGCACGTACAAACATAAATGTAACGAAGAAATTACTATCCGAAAAAGGTGCCTTTGTATTGTGAAAACAGCAGTTTTCCACCATCCTCGTTCACGTATATTCACCATCTCTGACATATCTGTTCCCTACGGAAGTATGTTCGCGCGGGAACACCTGCTGTATTCCTGTCTTGACTCGGTTAGGTAGCAGTCGTACTTTTTAGTGATAACCTACCACAGGTTGGTTGGTGCTTTTGCACAAGATCTACGTATTCCTGCGCGGGCCCTCTGCTGCGCTCCAGCTCTGATTCGGTTAGATAGCATTCGTGTTTTTTAGTGGTCACATAGCACAGGTTGGTTGGTACTTTTGCACAAGACCTACGCATTTCCGCGTGGGCCTCTGCTGCTCTTCTGCTCTGACTCGGTTAGAAAGCATTCGTACTTTTTAGTGGCCACCTAGCAGAGGTTGGTTCGCGTTTTTGAACATAAACTCTTAACTCAGCTAAAATTATATAGAAATATTATTTTATCCTGTATGGTAGCGTTTGGTAAATTTATATATATGTTTAATAAATCAGACATATTCTATAAGCTAATATGCTCCAGGCAACATGAAGGGAAAAACAGCTACTCTGAATAACTTCTGAGAGTATACCTAAATTAAACAAATTATCACTAATAGAAACACATAATTGGGAACAGAAACTGTTTACTTTGTGTTAAATAAATAATTTTATAACATATTAGCATCAAAAGATGCCTTCAACGCTAAAACTAAACTCCCAGAGGCAGGCCTTGACACCTTCACAACAATGCGTGCAGTTCCCAGCTATAATAGCTTCGCTCCCTGAGCACCATAGGTGGACAAACACCGTGTGCGTGGGTTTTTTCAGGGTTCTCCCGTTTCCTCCCACATTCTTCATTGCAACATTTCACTCATCTCTCATCATTACCGTCTCCTTTAGCCTAACCGGCATAAACGTGGGACGTAAAACTCAAAAATTTTATTTCATTTTCCCTGAGCAGCATAGCCCTTAAGCCTGTCTAACGAGTAGGTGAGGCTCAGACAGAAGGGACTCCAAGTGTTCCCAACCTACTATTTTGTAATCGAAAAAACCGAAATGTTGAAGTATTTACTTTAGTTTATAAAAACCAAAGATAAAGAAAATATACGGTAGAAAACAGGGTAGGGCCGGCCTCAGAGCCTCATAGTACGCTTCGCCACTGGTCAAGTTCCCACTATGTTGTACTAATTTGAACAGTACTTGTATATTTTATTCGTTGTAAACATTCGCCTCAACAATTTTAAAAGTAAAATGTTTTCGTTTATCACTGCAAGCACAATTTTTTTTTCATGTCAAGCAGTATTGCCAAGAACGTGAATAATTCTGTCGCTAAACACGGTGCAAGAAGACGCTAGAAATATTAATATTAGTGGAAATGATGCTGGTTTTGTCACTAGACAACATTTTAAAGGTGCTAAATACCTATTCTAACAATGATAAATTAACCAATTCTTTTTGATAAAATATTCTTAAAATTTTCTAGATGAAGCAACAAAGTGCTTACAAAGTGCTACATTGGTAACGCTGATAACAAGAGACAAACGACAACTGTTCACGTTTCAGCGCATGTGTATAAATTTTTGACATACAAGTACATCAACTCAAACATTGCACCAATCATGAAAACATAACATTTTAATCCGTCGAAACTAATGAAAACAAGGCAGTAGATCATTTTGACATGCTATAGTTTTTCAAATTTTTACATTCATGGCGGACATATCCGTAATGTCAAAAAATCGGCATATTTCATTATGTCCATCATTAGAAGGCAATTCATTTGTACACATTAAAGTACGTCCAAATTTGAAGACATGCATTTTTGCGTCGTTTTGAATCATTTCGGGCACTGTGTGTATGAGAGTTGTGTGTGTCCTGCAACCCTTATAAAACTGCATCTAACAATATTCAGCATGAATACATAATATGAAATTCCGCATACAGTTTTCCTCCACAGTCCATTTAATAATTTATTTTTTTTTTTTCACCAAACTCGTAAACAGTGTCATATTACTCACGCTGGGTCATTACTGCCCCGCAGTTTTATCGTGTCAAATGTCATATGACTTGGTTTAATGAGCGTTATTCAATACATAGTTTTAATTCCGTTGTAGTAAAAATAAGAAAAATTTTGGCAAGTGTTGGTATTCTTGTTAACTCAATGCGAAAACACCGATAATATGATTTGTTGATTAAAAATTTAGCCTCCCTTCCAGCAGCGAGACTATATGAGGTGTGGACATACAGTCTAATATAAGATCTGAACCACATGAGCTTCCATCAGGTACAGAACCCTGGTCTCCTGTGCCAAAGACATATACGTTAACCATATAGCCATGGTGGAGCTCAGCATAATATAGGTTTTATTGTTTATTAAAGTAATTATAAATAATTGAACATTATAAGATCTGAACCACATGAGCTTCCATCAGGTACAGAACCCTGGTCTCCTGTGCCAAAGACATATACGTTAACCATATAGCCATGGTGGAGCTCAGCATAATATAGGTTTTATTGTTTATTAAAGTAATTATAAATAATTGAACATGTATTTGTTAAAGCACACAAAATTCAATTAGAAGGTCGAGATGGCTCATGTGGTATAGCTCTCATCTCTGATGCTGAGGTTCATTCCTCACTGTACAAAATAAAACATCATTTAAACAGTTTTTGAGGAGAAAATTGACAAAATAGCATTTAAAAAGTGTATTTCGCGTGTCCAAATAGCGTTAATTCTTAAAACTAATGTCTAGTGTGACATATTTAAACCACTTCGAAATAAAATTTATGACACTTCTGCAAACCCATTTGGGATATACTTAAAAAAAAAAGTATCTAAAAGGGGGTGAATATGTATCATCCGGGGGTGTTCAAAGAGAGTCGGTAATGTGTAAAGTGTCCTAACTGTGTCTAAAAGCCGATTCCAAATATTTTGTAGTGCTCGATTATGCATATATATCACGTCGATCACCAAGCTGAACAAAGTGACTTCCTTTTAAATAAATTTCCATGCGTATTTTTTGAGAAAATCGAAAAAATTAACTTTTATCACGCTAAAAAGTTTTGTTATTCGTTGCCAGTAATCACTGATAATGATAGTCTTTTGTAGCTACTAATCGTACAGGTTGTTTATTTATTTACCGGTGTATGCACTGTGTATATTTTTCTTCACTACTATTATATTCTAACGTAAGTACGTAGAAAGAAAATCGAACAACAAAAGAAGAGAGAAAGAGACAAGACAAGGCACTCTAGGTTGCGTACCTAAGAGTAATAGTAGGTAAACACTGCGTGCTTAGAATTATTAAACAACGGTTCAGTCGTCGAATTTTCTTGAGGTTTTAGTATTAGCAAACTGATTTGATGACTTAGCTACCTCTAAGTCAGTCTCTCTCTTTTCTGCACACTTCCTTCTTTATCCCTTTTCCACGGCATCTTTGTAAGCTTCTCCTATACTTTTTCTTTTTTCTTAAAGAAGAAAACTTCCATTCCACTTTGATTGCAAATCCAATTCTCGGTTATCTTTCCTCCTCCTTCGTACTCTTCGTCTTCCCTTAAAAATACATTTTGTTGTGTTTGACGAAGAGACGAATGAGACGTTACTCACTCACTGTCTGTCTGTTTCCTAATGGCTGTCGGCGTTTTCTCTTCGAGTTGTTCGAACAGCCAGAGTACAAGACTAGAATATTAAACATTTTGAGTTTATTTAGGAGTTACTTAAACGATGGGTTTGAAAGTAAATGACAACATTTACTTGACCTCGTCTCAGATATTTATATATGTATAGTATAAATGTAAAATGAAAGCATGCAATAATGTACATTTACTGTATATATATATGCATAAGATACTGTGGCATTTTTGATTATGTTTACATATATATCTGTTTGTTATTTGCTTAAGTTAATATCCAGAAGGTTTTCAGAGATGTTATTTAAAACTAATTTAGCTCCATGATATTCCTTGCTATAGGACAGACATAGAATTATCTCTACGTTTAGTACTTTGTTTATTTAATTTCTAGTATTTAATTTTTGTATCGTAAAAACAAAACTAATCAAATCTAAATTACTTCTAAGTTACTCATTAGTTTATTTGGAAATGAAATGTTTCAGTTCAACGTCTCACAATTATGCTCTTCAGGCTAAGGGAGATAGATGAGTAAGGCAAGTGAATGATAATGGAAGAATTGGTAGATTGAGAAAGTAGGAGTACCCCGAGAAAACCCACGGACACGATGTTGTGCACCACAAATTTATTTTGCCAGGGATCAAAGCAGGGACGTTCCGCACAGAGGTAAGCGTTCTATCACATTATGACATTGCCAAGAGAAAACTGGTTAATGAGCTATAGCCTAAGATTACCATCTAAATTTTTAATAGACTATATGTTTAACTAAAATACTGTCCAAATATAACACATGACTGGTATATCATATCGACATCGAATTGAATACAATAACATGCTTAAGGATAGATTCTTATGTATAGTTTTCGATGGAAATGAAGGAAGCAAACTTTTGTCGCGCTAAAAAGTATCCTTCATTGCCAATAATAATTAACAGATTTCATGCTTTGCTGGAAGCAATCGTTGTACAATGGACTCTTTTTAATTCGAAGTCCAAGGGGACATGAAAAAACTTCGAATTATCCAAAATTCGAATTATCCAACAACATTCATTTTCATATATATAACAACAAACAAACCAAAGTACTGTGCATCAAAAACATATTCATATGGTGTAGACTTTACCTTTAAAGCAGCTTATTATTTGCGTGATCGAATACCGCAAACTAACAAACGACATTGACTCTACATAATTCAAACTACGTGTACAATGAAAAATATATTTACGTACAACACTACATAACATACAATGAATAGCCCAAACAATTAAACACCAGTAGCAATTTGAATATTCTGTTCTCACTTTTAAGAAGTCGTAAACCTCATTTGCTTAAATTTGATTGTTTTTGCACGGTCAATAAATCTTGAATTCTATGTATTGCGTGGAATAGGATATTAATAACATTTGGTTGACTTTCTCAATAATTCATTTTAAATTCAACCAATTCTGAAACAAGGTAAGATTGGCACACGTTCTCTATCTTTATTTCTTCCCCAACTCACCTTCATCTTTATTATTACATAGATTTTCTATTTATCTTTTGTATTACTCTTCCCTATGGCTGCATCTGGATAACTTAAAACACGTTAAAACTGTATTTCTCTGTTTACATCTGTCCAACATTAAAAATTTTCAGCTGTATTTACTTCGAATTATCCAAAAACATAGGTTCAAAAGTTCGATTTGTCTACGATTTTTTACTATTGCTTTCAGTACAGTTTTGAAGGGGAATGGACTTCTGTTCGAATTATCCAATATTTCGAATTATCCAAGTTCGAATTAACGAGACTCCACTGTATTTACTTATATGCAGTATATGTAGTAAAATATACTGTTAACAAGCAAATTGTTGTTAGTCTTTCCTAACAGTAACATATATATACTCTTTATACATACACTACCTGTAAATGAAAGCTGTGGAAAATTGAGTTAATTGTATGTATACTATATATAAGAGCCGGTCAATAAATTTTGCCTATTGGACAGTGGCGGCTGGTACTATATGTTGCATGGTTGTGCAACCGGATATTTTTTTAATACTAAAAATATTTTTAAGTGTTAAAGTAGTGTATCAGTAAAACATAAACCTTTGCTCTTGAACGCAAAACAGTATTGATGCATTTCTGAAAAGAGTCAATTAAAAAACGGAAAGAAAGAGAGAGATTTACCTTTCCAGTGGCAGCGAACGTTGCCACCGGAAGCAGTAACATTGAGCATATGGCAGCGAGCTCCTATCTCTTAACATGGGGAAGTGGATTTATTCTTGCATCGCTCCTATCTTCCCGTATTGGTCCCTTGCAGTTGCATTTTTCTCCGCAACTGGTCAGCTCTGTAATAGTTACGAATTCCTCCGCTTAGCAGCGCTTGACTCAATTGATAGGGTGAGGAAGACACAGACGCGTGAAAGAAAGAAGTTATTCACAAAACATAAACTCGCAAAGAACAAATATAAGTCTGGTGGTAGCAGGGACGGATCCAGGCTGAAAGTTTGGGGGGCGGTCGTTCGAAGTCAATAGATTTTATTTAACATTTATAATACAAAGGTGAAAATTCTTGGGATAAAATTTATTTTTAAAAAATCCTATTCTGGGGGGGGGGGTCAATCGAGTCTCCAAGAAGAAAATGTCTTACTACTGGTCTAATTCCTAGCTCTGTGCCTTTCGTGCACATGATTCCGTGTTCGATTTCCGGCGGAGAGCATAAATTAATATCAAATCATTCACTTCCAATACTCATCTGTCTTCTTTAGCCGGATTTGCTGGAATGGTAAACTATTTTTTTTTTTTTTATTTTCAAAGGAAAACATCTTAGATTTCATGCTTCTTTACAGACAAAAAAATACGTGGTTCCTGAAAATGGACTTTTTGTTCCGTATATTTATACAAAGAAGTGCTAACAAAATGCATATTGTCGAAGGAGAGAGGTGTTTCTGGACCCTAAAGAAAATAAAGCGGAAAATATTTGCAGTAACGATGCTTTCTATTCAGAGAAATTTGGCGAGCAGCATTATTTCAGATTTAAATAAAGTCATAGAAAATTTTGAAGCCCGAAAGATCGAAGAAAGGCCTTCCATTCTAAAATAATGCATAGTTTATATAATTAAATAATTTTGTTTAACTGCGTGCATGCAATTTTCTTGCTTTTTTTTTCTTTTCGGATTAACGCCATCATTCATGGCTTACAGCACATACTATATATTCGATTTATCTCGTGTTCAATAACATGAGTGTAGAGGTTTTGTATATAAATAGTGTATAAATGTACATTGATAGTGGTTGTTTGAAAAAAAGGAAATATATTAAATTAATATTAGAGAAATAATTTAATCAATAATATACAAATAGAGCTTAAAAGACTTTCCTCTTCATATTTCCTGAATATTTCTTGGATAAGACTTAAGAATGCTGGGGGAGGGGAACACTTGCGCGTACCTACATACCTTTGATATTGCAACATTGCAACCGGTGTTTGTACAGACCACGAGCCGCTACTGCTATTGGATAATAACTACTACATTTTTAAGGTGGAATGTAATAGCCTGTTTGTTTCTTTTTTGACTTATCAAAAACATTCGATTCAATACATAATGATATATTTTCCTTCAAATTGTTGTCCTTTGCAGAGATGGTGTGGGTCAATGAAAAGTTAAACCACGAACCACTGACCCATTGCGACTCATGACCCACTATGGCCCATCACCCACCGTGACCCACAATGACCCACCACACCGTGAGGAATTCCGAGCCACCAAAACCCATCGTTATCAACTCTGATCCATGATCCACGTCCTCCTTTCCACTGACTAAAGAGGTTACGCTTCTAATAAAACAAGACTGTGAAGTGAAATTATCACTCATCGCAGTTTGAATTTCTATGGTCAATCGCTCAAGTACCGCTCTGTCACAATACTGGTGGATCTGGCCTTTACAATATACAATGGTAAAGTGGTTGTCATGTTCTAAATTACGATGAATTTAATTATCATATATAATTACACTAGTTAACAAATTTAAACTTTTTGTTTGTTACATGAGAAAAATCACCTGATCTTAAAGGAACTTTTTGCGCTGAATTCGAATATGCACTCGGTTTCTCTCCATCACGTACAGTTTTCCCGTAACAGAGGGATTTTCGGGAAATTCCCTCAAAAATTTCCCTTTTTCAGATATTTTATTCCCCTAGCTCCTGTCCCCTTACATATAGAAATTATACCTAAGTATACCTTGATTTATATTTAATAAACCCTAAAAGTTTCGTAAAAATCGCTTTGTTCTTTCTAGAGAAATAAATATATTTGTTTGTATACTGTGTGCACTGTTTATTGCACCTGATAGTAATGCTTTCAGATCTCCTGAGTTGGGGTAAAAGAGGACGGCGTTCGTGTGTTAACTCACCAAATAGTTTTTGTTATGTGTGTGGCCAGTTTGTAGTTAAAGGACAGTGTAGATCCATTACGCCATCGGTGAAACTAGCATATTATATATATTTCGGATGTCGTGTGGGAGATCAGGACAAAACTTGGACACCCAACATAATTTGTGCGTCGTGCTACGTCACTTTACTTGCATGGGCCAAAGGGAAATGGAGGTTCATGAAATTTGCTGTACCAATGGTGTGGAGAGAACCCACCAACCATCTGGATGATTGTTATTTTGTCTCACAGTAGTTAAGGGACATTCTAAAAAAAGCAAATACACAATAAGTTATCCCAACGTTAAATCCGCAATTAGATCTATTCCTCACGGGGATGAACTTCCACTTCCCGAGCCTCCTACCAACTGGGAAGAGATATGGCCAAAAGACTCTGATAATGATCATGACCTTGATGAACCATCGACATCAACATGTACATCCAAGGATCCAACGTTCATCCCTGACTGTTCGCGAGCCACATTTCATCCGTCAATGTGAACTTAATGACCTAGTCCATGATTTGCACCTGACAAAACAAGAGGCGGAACTTCTGGGATCAAGGCTCCAGCAGTGGAACTTATTGGATGCAGAAACGAACATATCAGTGTACAGGAAAAGGCATGTTCAATTTTCAAGCTATTTCTCAATGCAAGATAATGTGTGCGTATGTACGGATATAAATGGGTTGATGGCGGAGCTAGGAATTCCTCACGTTCCAGAAGAATGGAGGTTATTTATCGACGCGTCAAAGGTCAGCCTTAAAGCTGTCCTTTTACATAATGGAAATAAAAAAAACCTTCTATACCACTTGCGCACTCAGTGAAGATTAAGGAACCCTATGACACCATGTCAACTTTGCTAAATCTTATAAATTACAAGGACCATTGTTGGCAAATATGTTGTGATCTCAAGGTAGTTGGTATTTTATTAGGACTGCAGTGCAGTTACACGAAGTACCAATGTTTTTTATGTTTATGGGATAGTTGAGCTGATGACAAACATTATGAAGTGAAGGAATGGGAACCTAGAGTGAATTACGTACCTGGAGAATGCAACGTCAAATACGCTCCTTTGGTAAATCCTAATAAGATATTACTACCCACTTCATATCAAGTTAGGACTTATGAAAAACTTTGTCAAAGCCATGGACACATCTGGTGAAGGTTTCAAGTATTTGCGAGATAAGTTCCCTAACCTGAGTGATGCTAAGATTTCAGCGGGAGTGTTTATTGGTCCCCAAATTGTTTAGCTTGCTGTCAAAGCTATCATCAAGCATTAATTTATTAGTGCTGAGCTAGCTGCCTGAACAGTATTTAAGTGTGTTGTGCGCAACTTTCTGGGCAATAACAAAGCTGAGAGTTACACAGAAATCGTACAGGACATGATACAGAAATACAAAGAGTTGGGTTGTAGGATGTCTTTAAAAATCCACTTTTTGCACTCCCACCTCAGCTTCTTTCCTGCTAACCTAGGTGCTCTCAGCGACGAACAGAAGGAAAGATTCCACCAAGATATAATGGCAATGGAGAAAAGGTACAAGGGACGATGGGATCCTTCAATGATGGGGGACTATTGTTGGGGTCTTGTTAGAGAATGCAACATTTCTTACAAAAGAAGGAAGTAGTGTACGTTTTTGTAACCCAATGGAAGTTTCATATATTGTGATAGTTTTGATTGTCTTTTCATGACCTTTTTGTACATTTGTATTATTGTTTATTGTAAATTGTCACACTTGTAAATTATATTGTATTATATTTTATATATGTGTTTGTGGTAATAAAGCAAAACGTTTTACCTCAACTTAAGAGATCTGAAAGCATTACTATAAGGTGCAATAAACAGTACACACAGTATACATACAAACATTTTTATTTCTCTAGAAAGAATAAAGCGATTATTATGAAACTTGGAGGGTTTGTTAAATATGAATCAAAGTATACTTAGGTATAATTTCTATGTTAGTATATGCAAGGGGACAAGATCTTGGGGTGTAAAATAAACGAAAAGGGAAATTTTTGAGGGATTTTCCCGAAAATCCCTCTGTTACGGGAAAATCGTACGTGATGGAGAAAAACCGAGTGCATATTCGAATTCAGCGCAAAAAGTTCCTTCAAGAACAGGTATTTCCTTTTATGTAATAAAACCTTTGTTAACTAGTGTTATTTATTTGTTGGCTGGCAGATACCTTTTAGTGGAAAATAGGACGAAATTTGCAAGTTTCAAATCAAGGTAAAGTAGACCAATGTAAAGGGAAAAAAACTAAACTTTTCCATATAATTAAGCATCCCGTACAAATTTAAAATTCCCATGTAATTAAACTTATAGTACAAATTTTATGTCCATTTTTCTCACAACTTCATGGTTTGATTGTCTAACGCTCTGAACGCTCCGTATAATGAACGCAGGCTTCAGCAATTATTATAACAGAAAGAAATAGATTCAAAATGGGAAGCACTGTAGTTTCTGTCTCTCAATATGTTTCTCAACTAATATAGATCGTGTTCGATTATTTTTATAAATCAACTCACTGTAGTTCCCAATCCACCAATTTCCAATATATAGAAAATGCCACCTCCCATAAAAGAGAATTTTTAAAAAAGCCAGGACATGTTCTGTTTATTTTTAATAAAGAGTTAATATACTGTATTTCAGCTCTCTAAGTTGAACGGCTTTCAGATACTCAATATTTCGCAAAAATTCGGACCCCCACTCCCCATTAGGATATGTATTCTAATGAAAGCGATACGTGTATGTTAACGTCTTAGTGGGATTGGGGCCTAACTATATACCTAAATTCATTTCATTTTATTTTGCAACTTGGCCACGCACACATAGTTACATTCATGTTTTAAAAATAATAATTATGTTACAGGTGATTCAAAAATATTTCTTTCCAGTAGTTAGCTCCTCTAAAAACTCACAGGCTGCAACTCAAAAGCCAAGTAGTAAGTCCTATTGCAAATATTACAATTGCAAATATCAAACTCCAAAGTGCCTGAAGTTCTTTTAAGCAAAATGGGGGGCCTTAAAAGGAAAACGTAGACAAATTCACCAGTGTTTAAAAGATGCTGTTTACAATGTACTGAGCAGAATGGGTCGGTGTGTCAGAGTGGGTTACGGTGGGTGCTGGGTCGCAGTGGGTCACGTCCTGTTGATCCACGACCCACTGACCCACTCCTCACCGCATCAGATGAGCAACATCGAAATCGTGTCGACGGATTAGAGGTAACCAGTAACCCTGAATCAACATTGACAGATCACCGCA
This sequence comes from Thermobia domestica, assembly GCF_964235325.1. Taxonomy (NCBI): domain Eukaryota; kingdom Metazoa; phylum Arthropoda; class Insecta; order Zygentoma; family Lepismatidae; genus Thermobia; species Thermobia domestica. Next base: position 93,873,226 of record NC_137468.1, read on the forward strand.
GAATTCAACATTTCCCAAGAAAGAGTGCACTTTATCGTAACCGAGGCGATGGGGTGTTGTAAGGTGGTGCTTATTATGTTCCGCGGATGCAGACGCAAAAGCATAAAGTGTAGAAGAAGCAAGTTTGTCTAGATCCTTTGGCCTGGCACTAGCGTGAGGGTAAGGGTTTTCTTCAGCGCATTCTCATGGGGGGTGAATCATAGGCGCAATATTTTGACTCCCAAAAATAAGGGACAATTGGAATAACGACATAGCATAACTCCACGTCTCAAGAAGTTCAAAGTAATCTATTATGTGGGGAAAGTTATGATGATTATCTTCTAGGATTTCCAAGGTGTCGTGCTCATTAACTTTTTGGAGCAGAGAAACACGATAAACTCTCAATGCAACGTAGAAACGTTAAATAAACTCCGCGTACGGCGCGCAGCGTTTAGAAGGGTTTGGACTCTATTTTGTTGTATGATAACGACCAACTCACACACAAGTCGAGAAACACAAGAGAGATTGAACTGTTTGCAGTTCAAGGAGGTTCTACTGTGCCGTACAACAAATATTTTGCATCTTGCTATTTTTTACTTACCGAAAAAATGCACGAGCACATAAAGAGACATTACTTTCGTTCTGACAATGAGGTAAAAGCTGCTATTCAATTTTGGTGTCCACAAGAACCACTGGAATTATTCTCCGACTATTTTTCAAACTATCTGAAGAGACGAATAATTAACTAAACCAACTGGTCAAATGAGAATGTGGGGAAAACGAGAGAATCGTAAGAAAACCCACGGATGCGGTGTTGTTCACCAGAAATTCGCGTTACCAAAGATCGAACGAAGAATCCTCATATCAGAGATAAGCGTACAACCACTTAGGCAGAAAGGTATGAAAGCTTAAGTAATAAATTATTTTTCACTTCAAAAAGAGAGAAAAATCTAATCTAAAAGTATTTTGTATTCGCAGATATTGGCAACATTGGCACATTGGTTAAATTTCTGCTTCCTTCTTCAGTAAATCCGGATTCATCTTTCGGTAAACTTTCTTTCACTTTACTATTTTGCTCGTGTTGGTAATCACAAGGCCAGTGTGGAATTATATGGTAAAAAAAAGAGAAGGAGAAGAAGAGTAAGACAATATGAGAGAAGTTTCAGAGCCATCAAGGGGCCGCGGTGGCTTAGTGATAGAGCTTTCACCTCTGATGCGTGAGGTTCTTGGTTCGATCCCAACTCGCGCCAAGTGAGCTATTTGGTGAACGTGGGTTTTCTCGGGGTTCTCCTGTTCCTCCCACTTTCGTCATTCCACCATTTCATTCATTTCTCATCATTACCGTCCCTTTAGCCTAGCCAGCATAAAAGTGGGACATAAAACTTAGATAAAGATTTCTATTGCTTCATGTTCTCCTTACATTTCAATGGTTTCTTATCTGATTGTTCATTTAACAAATATATTGAATTTTTGAAGTAAATGGAGTAGCAGAGTTAAAATTGTATTTTATTGAAACAACTGCGCTGATATCAATGATAAAACTTGGATAAGTTTCTAATTGCACTTTTTTACACTAATTTGAGAACACGAAATCCAATAGAATTATTTTTAAATATATCCCACATAAAATTTAAGGCATTTATGCGTATTTACATCTCAATTGGAGGTTTATCGTGACTCCATGGACGGATAAATGTGAACTTATTTCCGTTAGATTCTGGGTTCTCAAATTAGTATAAAAGGCGCAATTAGAAGTTTAGTCAAAGTTTTATCATTGGCGTCAGTGGTACAGCTGAATTAATTGCTAAATGAAAAAGAAAGTAAGACCTTGCTTCCAAGTCAGTAGGTATGCACAAAACACAAGTATTAGGACTATCTGGCCTTGAAAGTGTGTCGTGAAAGTGATGTCTCGTCTCTAAAAATGTACATGTTTCTTATGGAAGAGCTGTCTCGTCTCGTTCACGAAAATCTTGTCTCGTCTCGTCTTGTATGCAATCCTAAAAGTATGTTTTTTCTTCTTCTTTCTAAAGACTTTTCTATCTTTGCTTCGCCACTTCGAGCCTTGTTTATATTTTGTTCTTCAAATTTTAGATCTTCACTAACAATATATAGGGATGGGCACGAGCGAGTTCGAGCGAGTTTTCATTGAAACTTCACTCGACTCGAAACAGACATCTTTGAGCTCGACTCGAGAACTGGGATCGAAAAATTTTCTCCAACTCTAAACTCGACTCGAATTTGACTCGAGTTTCGAGTCGAGTCGAGCCAAATGCTGTGTGTAGTTTCAAGTACTTTCTTCAAGTATCCTGCATACACAATATAATTATTATCAATAATACTACTACAACATTATTATTATTATATTATTATATTATTATTATTATTATTATTATTATTATTATTATTATTATTATTATTATTATTATTATAACAACACCGTGTATAAACATGAAATATAGTTGGGTTTGTATCTGAATACTAAAAACTAGTTGACAGGTGAGCTCGGTAGTCGTGAAGACTAGGAGGCAAGGACATCGTTCACGAGGTTCTGGGTTTGAGTTCCGGAGGAGTAAGTTTCCGGGCTCGAACCAAAAATCGCTAACTAAAAGTTAGAGGGCGCCAGACACACATGTTCAAAAGCTTGGTCCGGGTTTAGGGTTCTCAACGGCTCGAGCGGCTCGGCTCACAGCTCATTCCCTATCGAACCGAGCCAACAGCTCACCCACCCAAACCGACACGAGCCGAAACAAACCGAGCTGATGGCTCACCCCAAACAAGCCGGCTCGAGTTGTTCGCTCAGTTGAACCGAACTAATCCGGTTAACATCCCTAGACGGGTTGATCTTCTGCTTCGGCTCAAAACTTTCACCGTGCAGGTCTCAGTCTTGGTGGTGAAAACTACAGTATATATATTTATGTTAGTGCTCAGCACATTTGAGGCTGTCTCGTTATAAAAATCCATTGTCGTCTTGTTAATCGAGACGATGTGAGATGCGAGCAGTGTCTCACCTCGTGAGCAACACTAAAAATATTCCACATTACTGCTTACATTTGTCATAGCTTTTACTTTCCAGTCTAATCAAGCAATGATTTCAAAACGAGTTAAAACGAGCTAGCTAAACGTGTGAGCCATTTTTCAAACTCGACTCGACTCGAAACTCGATCTCAAAACAGTGACTCGGCTCGGAACTCGACTCGAATTCGCTTCGAGTTTCGAGTCGAGTCGAGTTTTAGCTCGACTCGTGCCCATCCCTAACTAACAATATTATCTACACACTAAGAACTAATCGCATGTTCTAAATACAGTATTTTTTCCTTTCAAGTAAAGTTGGCACAGTTAGTTTCATTCCAAACAACATTTGTCACAACAACCATTGCCTTAGTTTTTTATATAATTTATTTTGTTAGCACATTCTTTAGAGCTATCTTCAACGTTCATCTATTGAATTGGAATGAGTCAATTAGAGATTGACGTTTCTTTGCAGCATCAATGCTATGACACAAGATCTACTATTTAAAATTGGATATGAATCCCTATAGGTAGAGGTCTGCATGTACGTGGATATCTGCGGATATCTACATAAATATAGATAGCTTTTTGCGGATATATTTTTAGCTTATCTGTGAATAGCAAGTATATTTTTAATTTATGTGTGAATGGCGGGTATATTTTTAGTTTACGGGTGAATGGTGTGTGTATTTTTAGCTTGTGTGTGAATGACGTGTATATTTTCAGTTTATGTGTGAATGGCGGATAGGCTACATTTTTAGTTTGTATGTGAATGGAAGATATTAAGAAAGGAAAAAATACAAGAATTTCATGATCATTCTTCTTAACACTGTATGAAAGTGTAATTACCATTTGGAGAGAAATAGTTTGTGAAGTAAAATTCTGTTTCGTTGGATTTGCTTTCGAAACCCTGGTTTATATATGAAGTTCTAAAGAAATAATAAACACTTCTGACCAGAGTATATACACTTGTTTATTAAAAACTAAATTACAGTGTAAAGGGGAAGTACGACTCAGGGGACTTCCCATGCACACAAGGAATTTGAGTACTTTCACTTTTAATATAAATATCTATGCTCTAAGATATGTCTTTTAGTTAGTGTCTGATTAAGACAACGTTAAGTTATCGAAACCGTTACACTGTAATTTAGTTTTTAATAAACAAGTGTATATACTCTGGTCAGAAGTGTTTATTATTTCTTTAGTGAGTTCCAGAGTCGTGATGGATAGAATTGCATGAAGTTCTAAGTAATTTTCTGCAAGTTTGTTTGAGGTGGCTTATTGTTCTTTTCTAGGGACAATTTTACCTTTGTGTTCTAAATGAAGACGCTTATGTGCTATGGGTCACGAGTTCTTTCTTTCTTTCTTTCTTTTTTTTTTAAAAAAAAAGCTATTTTGAAATCAATTGACAAATGTGGTACTGTATTAGCAACCCGACTCTTTTCTTATCAGAAATGTGAATTTGAGAGGATCTTAGCAAGTATGCAATCACGTTTTCAATTAATTTTGAAATTTGTGTCTGCATGAATCATATTCCATTTTATTTTGTGTGGTTGACTTCAGAGATGGAGTGGGTCAGTGGGTCGGTGGGTCAGTGGGTCAAGTGAGTCAAGTTTTCTGGGTGGGTCAGTGGGTCGTGGGTCAACAGCATGTAACCCACTGCGACCCACCATCCACCATGACCCACTGTGATCCACCACCCACAGTGACCCACTGCCACCCACCGACTCAGTATGATCTACCGACCCTCTCTGTTCACTGCATTGTAGACAGTATCTTCTGAGGACTGGTAAATTTGCCTCCATTTTACTTTCAAGACCTTCATTTCTCTTTCTTTTCCACTTGTTTGTCTACTACTTATCTGAGGTGAGTATATCTAACCAAGTGAAAAATGAACTTCAGGCACTTTTGGATATTGATATTTTTAATAGTAATAATAGCAATAGGACTTACACTACTACTTGGCTTTCGAGACCTATGAGTTTTTAGAGCTAACTACTGGAAAAAAATATATTTTTGAATCACTGTAATATATAAATTATTATATAAAAAATTAAATGTAACTATGTGTGCCTGATCATCATGGTCAGATTGCAGTCAAATGAAATTACTTTTGGTATATAGTTAGGCCTTAATCCAAACTGGGATGTTATATTGTTTTTATTATAATGCATAATATCCTAAAGAGGTAGTGAGTATCCGAATTTTTGCGAAAAAAATGAGTATCTCGCAAGCCGTTAAACTTACGGAGATGAAATTCAGTGTATTAACTCTTTATTGAAAATAAACAGTGTGTGTCCTAGCATTTTTTTAAATTCTCCTTTATGTGGGGGGGGGAGACTTTCTATATATGGAAAATTGGTAGTGAGTTGGTTTGTAAAAATGATCGAAAACGATCGATGTTATTTAAGAAAAAAAAAATAGAAACGAAAAATACAGTGCTTGGCTTCATATATCCATTGCTTTCTGCTATAATAATTGCTGAAGCTTATGTTTATTATTTGGAACGCTTACAGCACAGGGCAATCAACCCATAAAGTTGTGAGAAAAATAGGCATAAAATTTGTACTGTAAGCTTAATTACACGGAAATTTGAAGTTTGGATTGTACGCATAATTGTATGGAAAATTTTACCCTTTTTCTCCCTTTACGTTGGTCTACTTACTTTGATTTGGAACTTTGAAATTTCATCTTTTTTTCCACTGAAAAGTATTGATAATTCAACAAGGAAATAATTATACGATGATAATTTAATTGAAATTCATCGTAATTTGGCACATGGCTAGCAGCAGTGTGGTAATTGAAGGGGAAGAAGGAGGGAAATTCGCATTTAACTCTGAACACTTTCCAGGAACCTCGTTCCCTTTCGCTTTCTAGACGGGGGAGGGAACTTGGTAATGGTATCAAACCTTCATGTGTAATTACAAAAATTAAATTTACAAACAAATAAGAAATCATCAGTTTATCAGGCTTTAATTGATAATTTATTCACAAGATTCCCTATCAAAGGCGTGGTAGATGAAGTTTCTGTTCTACATGGGTCGACATTACCAACTAACATGGTCGATATGGAAAAGATGTTGTATGGTGATAGAGATATGATACTTCTTGCTGAGTATTTCAAACCTAACCAAAAAAAATCGTTATCAGACTTAAGTCTAACAAGTAGATTGTCGATGAGAAGTTGCAGAAATCGGGTAGAAATATTAACAATTTCCACGACAGAGTGCGAACGGGAATTTCCCTTTATGAATTTACAGATGACTAATATTAGAAATACACTAAGTGTTCAAACATTGTCTAACTTGTTGCTCATCAATGTTAATGGCCCACCGCTAGACAAGCTCAAAGTAGACGAACTAGTTATTTCTTGGCTGAAGGATGGACATCATTCCACTGCGGATGATTTACCGCCAAAAAGTTACCAACAGGAAATAAATCCGATTTCAGATTTGTTTTAAGGTGGAAAATTACGTGTTACGGAAAATGTATACTTGTATTACTAATGGCTTATTTGTGTTATTCAACTTTGTACCTAATTTTTAGTAAGTCTCTTCTTTGCTTTAGGTAAACTACTTTGAATAAATATTCATAATAATTGCAATTATGCATATTTGTAACTTAAATTTAACATGATGTTTTAGTGATTACACAAATTACAATTATGAGCATACTTTATGGAGATGCTCTCACAGAGGGTAACCGAGCACCTTTATACCCTATGAACAACTGATTTTTCAAGTCTTTTGTGAGAAAAATACTGTGAACTGAGAAACCATAACCTTTTCCATATTGTACAGGGGTATTTTCCTGCGAATAGAAGTTTCTTGTGGAATGCGTTCAGAAATTAACACTTGAAAGAATACTCTCTTAGTATAAGTATATTTTAGGCACACACTAATTTCCCCCCACCTCGAACTGTTTCAATTTCCTCACTGACAAACACTTTACCATTTTATATCGTAAAAGTCAGATCCACTGTTATTGTAACAGAGTGGTGCTTGAGCGATTGACTAGAAATTCAAACTCCGATTAGTGACAATTTCACAGTCTTGTTTTGTTACAAATGTAAACTCTTTAATCAGTTTAGAAGAGGCCGTGGATCGTGTTCAGAGTTGATGACGATGGATTTTGGTCAGTCAGAGTAGGTCAAAGTGGATGAGAGTTTTTCATGGTGGGTGGTGGGTCATGGTGGGTCAGTGGGTCACGGTGGGTGGTGGGTCAAGTTTTCATTGGCCCACTCCAACTCTGGTTGACTTACAGTAAAAGATATTTATTTTATGTTTAGCTTGAATTCTGTTGATATTATATCACAGGTTTCGTTACAGCTATGGGGAAAATATTTAGAGTTTATATTAGAAACAATTTTTTAAATGATGATTGCCATTATTAGATCAAACAAGCTACATACATACATCTCATTATCTGCAAATATAGATATACGTAGGCGTATCCATAAATTGCAGGACAGTGCTTATAACATGCAAACCACTTGCAGTTTCCCGCTAGGGTGTGTTGCGGTGGTGTCTTGTGAGCCAGTATGTCGAGTAGCGTTTTTTGAAGTGAAAACGTTTGAATGTTGCACTGCACATGTTTTCGTGTGTGTGTTGCATTAGCCGTCTGCAATTTTTCTTATCTCGGCGGTATGGTGGAAGTTGAACAAAGGGCGTGCATCAAATTCTGTGTGGCATTGGGTAAAACGGAAAGTGAAACTTATGAAATGTAGAAACACGCTTTTGGTGATTCGTGCATGAGCCGTAGCTGAAAATTTGAGTGGTTTGGACGTTTCAAGAAAGTCAGAACATCGACTGCTGCTGATTCGATCGGGTAGACCGTGCACGGCAACAACCCCCTCAAAAGTGGAAGAAGTGAGGGCGGCTGTGAACAAGGATCATCGACGTACCATACACGATATCTGTGCAGAGGTTGGAATTGAGTATGGAACTTGTCAGCGAATTCTCACTGAACAGTTGAACATGCATCGCACTGCAGGGAAATTCGTACCGAGAGTGTTGACCCAGGAATAAGAAAGACTGTCGAGTACAGATTTGTGAGTAACTGAAGGAAGCTGTGAGGAACGATCCCATGCTCCTTGTCAACGTCATTACAGGCGATGAAAGCATCGTTTATGTTTACGACCCAGAAGCTAAACTGCAGTCTTCTCAATGGAAGAATCCTGGGTCTCCAAGACCCAAAAAAGCACACATGGAAAGAAGCAAATTGAAGACGATGTTCATTTGTATCTTTGACTAAGAGGGTATCGTACACCGGGAATTTGTCCCACATGGAAACACGGTCAATGTAGACTTCTACTGTGATATCCTGAGAAGGTTGCGTGAAAATGTGCGTCGCAAAAGGCCACAGAAATAGCATAACGGTAACCTCATTGTCCACCACGACAATGCACCTGCACACCGGTCCTCTACAGTGGCGCTTTTTTGACTAAAAACATGACAGTGGTTCCCCATCACCATACTCACCTGACCTGGCCCGTGTGACTTTTATCTTTTCTTCAAGCTGAAACTTTGGATGAAGGGGCGAAGATTCGACATCATTCCAGAAATTCAGGAAGAATCGCAGTGGGTACTTGACCCTATTCCAAAAAAAAAAAAAAAAAAAAAAAAAAAGGACTTCCAGAAATGCTTCCAAGCATGGCAGAAACGCTGGGACCGCTGTATTAAAGCAAAAGGGGAGTAATTTAAAGGTGATGGAGGAATTTAACTTCAAAGGTAAGGTACTTTCATTTTACAGATTCAGTCCTGGAACTTTTGGATACACCCTTATATAGATATTGCGGATGCGAATGGGATATTTTCAATTCGTGAAGACCTTTAATACTAGGTTTTTATTCGTAGATTTAGACACCAACTTGGGATCGAAGCCGAGATTACTACTATAGAAAGCAAATGCGTTAGCTACTTCACCACGGAAAGGAACTAAATTATTAAACTACCACTTCTTAATATATATATATATATATATATATATATATATATATATATATATATATATATATATATATATATATATACAAGTATTTACAGATAGCGAATACATGCCAACGTCTTTAGACAACCTCTTTACAGTGATCTGGAGGGTTTGTTTCGATTTAATGTGGCTTATGCTCCAAAGAGATTTTTGACACTATTTGTAATCTTAAGTGAAAGGTTTATATAGTGCAGGTACTTTGTACGTGTTTCTTGTGTAAGACAGTGGGAGCAGTAATAGCAAGGGAAATGTGAGTATCGTATTGTTTGTTCTATGTGTTCTGACAGCCTCAGGTACTGTGCAGTAGGTAAGGAAACTTTACAAAGGATATCAATGCTACTGGTATGCTGGGCATGTAATGCCTTCGAGGAAGGGATGCTTCTGCTTTTGATGTTCTTTTGCAGATTTAACACACGATCACGGAACCCGTCACACGGTTGGAATGTCGCCGGATTGTAGAAGAGACTTCGCCGAGTATACACGGACAGACAAGTAAGTGCAAGTGAATGCGTTGCGAGAGATAGCAAGAGAGAAAGAATCCAATCGGCAAACACAAACAAGAAGTCTTATTTGAGGAAAGTGGGGGACAGTAGAGGAAGAAACAGAAGGGAATTGGTTCTGTAATCAAAGTTAAACTGGGGTGAAAGAACACATTGAGGGGGCGTGTGTGTGTGTGTGTGTGTGTGTGTGTATTTGGGGACAGGAGAATACGCACAGAACACAAACAAATAGAGCAAATTGTGTGAAAGTTCTGAATGCATAGCACGCATTGTTTGCTTAAAATTACTATGTTTCCAAATTTTCCTTCTGCTACAATCAGAAGACCTAAGGTAAAAAAAAAAATAAAGGGAGAAAGTGTATCCTTCTTTCTCTTGCACCAATACCAACACATACAAGATAAATATCTATAGTGCCTAAATGTCTATAAAGTGCTAAAGTTGATCAACAGGCTTTTTTTAAAACTATGCATAGTCCTGGATTTTACTCTCAGTACACATTACCACGTAGAACTTACTGTTAAAGTATATAGCCATCGTAAGATAAATATATTCTTCTAAAACAAACACAATCTTCTAAAACATTCTTGTGATATGTAATTACTTTCAATATATGGTGACAGAATGGAGAAAATATTAACAGGTTATGTCTTTGTTATCTGTTTTAAAAAATTGGTCTGTGTCATTTAAATAACGTAGAAAAGTGATACATGGGTGAAGTTCAGAAATGTACGTACATTAATACATTTATGAAATTATTTAAAATATATTATTCAGTGCGCTACGATTTCTGGTTTCATTATCACAATTTAACTAAGAAAAATTACAAAGCTGGTATTGCTATTGGCTGCTATAAACAATTTTAGAGTATCTATTTCACAATGATAACTGAAGAGTCTCTTATGAAGCTAGCAAGAGGTCTCAAGTGAGAGCTTTGAGGTATTCCATTACAAGTGGCCAATACATGGTTATATTCATCCTTAACCTTTATTTCATATTGCCTTATTGAATTGACGGCTTTTGGTAAGTCATTAAATCGGCTATTATGCTATTAATCTTTTCTGGTGTTGGTGAGTTTTTCTGGCGATACTCCATAATGGAGCTCTTTTTTTCAGAATTGAAGTGATGTACCCAAGTTTCATCACTTGTGACAATGTTCAAGAGCTCATCACCTTCACGTTCATGGCAATGAAGCAGCTGTTTGCAAAGTCTATTCTGTTCTGTTTCATGTCAGAAGTCACCTCACGTGGCACCCATTGTGCACAAACTTTCTGCTATCAATGATCTGCGAGTATCGCCTACATTCACTCGCGTGATATGCGACACTTAATAGCAAACTCTGCCTGTGTGATACGCCGATTCTCTCGAATTAGTTATTAACAAGATTGCGATATAGTTTATCCGTTGCAGCGCATTGCGTTCCATTTTGTTGTTTGTCAATCAATGCAAGGCTCGTTTTAATAGCATTTTATGTAGAAGCACGAACAGCCGAACGACTTACTGTACTAAGGTCTACACAGATCTCCCAATAACAACCATCATTCTCCGATGCATCTCAATGTGTGACATACCTTCTGCTGAGAAATTCGAGCACCCTTTGTTGCTTCAACTACACCGCCAGTGTTATTATGTGCTGCCATGTTTCTTACTATAACTTTTGGACCCTAGAAGTAACTAATTCGAAACCTCCGAAGTAGTAAGAGAAAAGTCATTAATACAATGCCATTGTACTCACAATCAAATTAACCACCTGGATGCCAACTGATCTAATTCCAAAAAGAAAAAAAAATGCTAAAACGGACTAATGCTTACATTCACTCTTATAGATGATACTTTAAGAAAAATGTAAACAGGAAGTTATAAAACCGCAAAATTTATAGTTATGGTTTTGGTTGCCAACATAACAAAAATATGCATTATTCATGAGATGTTCAACTTGAAATTTCACACCTGAGAAAATTCAGTTTTCGGGTTACACAACTTTGCATCTAAGCAGATCAAATATTTATTCGATCCTATAAAACAAATAGGATGTTTTACTTTTCGGCATGGCCTCGTGGATATCACTAGAATCGTAATTTAGTCAATAATTTTCGGTTACTTCATGCAATATGTGTAATGCTCTTCATTGATGGATAATGCTGATAGAGCTTATTACGGCAGATTGCTTTTACATCCAGCTCACTGTAATTGTTGCTTCCTTTTGTACTTCTAGTTTTCCTGCCACTTCAGCCAATCTGCAAATGGTCACTTGGTCATTGTAACCTATTACGAGACACATTCGCTTCAGAGGCTCCTATCTTATTGTCAAATCCTTTATGATCCCGACAGAATCAAGCTACGAAGATAAAGATTGCATCCAACAATCTCAGTAGCAAACTAGCAGGGATATACATATGTATAGCCAGCTTAAAAACGGGATACATCCCACTGCATAGTAAAGAACGCACTCAATCCTAATCCCCAAACCGGAAGAAAGCAATACTCAATTCAAAAACTTAGTGCTGTTTTTTCAAAAACTAGTATTCAGTCCAAAAATTACGGGATAATCATAAACTTCTACCAATTCAAAATCATGGAGAAGATCCAGATCCTGATATCAAATTTACACGCTAATTTTAAAGACAAGTAGCTGACCTCCAAGCAGACAGAATTCAGATCGAAGTGTACAATACAGTTTATCACCTGCTTAGAGCACTATACAATTCCCAACTATTTTTCAGAAAAAAAACCTCAAAACCATACTTCTCGAATTCTTCAGCGCCTTACACACAGTATGGCAGGAAATGCTAGTATACAAAAGCCGCTATGAACCTCACAAAAAGATATGGGTGTATTTCTTACTCGAACGAGAAACCAGGGTCAAAATTCAAGACTGCATTTCACAACCTATAACAATTCAGGAGAGATATTCGGCAAGACTTCACACTATCACCTTTGCTATACATCTTTTATGTGAACTACATACTCACCAGTTCGACTAACAACAAACTGGAACTATATGCGGATGACTCGTCTTTTGGACATCTTCATGCAATCCACATACCATTCTCTGTAAAACTAGAGAAATAATCAACTAAATTTGCGAAATGGTCCAAATGTGGCATCGGAAAATCAACTCGATTTTTCAGGATGTACTCTAGCAGCAAAGGCTCCAGAAGAATTGTCCACGAAACAGTCAGAGTGAACTACATTTACATTCGTCCAAAAAGATAGTCACATGCCTAGGATTTGAATGCTCTTCTTCTTGAAAACCATGTGAAAATTTAAATTAACTCTATTGTCCAATAGAGCTAATTTAAACTGTCACAGGTACCTCAAGAAGAAGAGCACTCAAATCATAAACATGCTTAAATCGACCATTCGAAACCCCATACTCATGAAGAAAAAACAATGAGAATCTACAAAACAATCATAAGATCTAAACCTGAAGTAGGGTCCTCACTGTTCACTCCCAGTAACACACAAAAACTGAAAAGAATGGAGCGACTCTGGTTGCATCTCATAAACACAGGAAATACCGACAAGATTGAGGATATACAAGGAAAACAACTAAACCTATACACAAGGACCACATCGATATTATCAAGAAGTTCATATGCAAACTCAGCAGCACCAGATTCTATGAACACCATTTTTAGTCAGACGAAAACCAAACTCCAGACAGTTAGATTCTAAAAAAGAAAGAAAGAAAGAAAGAAAGAAAGAAAAAAACACGAACACCTTGTAAGCCTCCTATAACGCAACCTCTAAGCTTTGTTCAGAGTTCTCAATATCAAAGCTAGCCAAACCAGACTCTATACACAATGTAGCCGTTCAGACTAGATGTCCCTCCACTCTTCAATGAGTGGTAAACTGAGTCTCATTTGTCCCTGTTTCAAGTAGTATCAGATTGTAATTACTATGCATTTCGGCTAGTGGATTATTGTATTTTCTCTATTTTGAGATAGCGATTAAGTTATTTACACAGTTTGGAAATTATCATATACTTTCATGTGCTTATAAGAATGTCTACACCGAGAAGATACTAGGAATTGTCTGCTATGCTCGGTTGGCGGGAACAAACCAGAGTTTCAATGATTTCAGCATATCGAGGTAAAGATGTTAGCTCATGGAAGTTTTGCAGCAAATGACTTCCTCGCCATGGCCGGTCTCAAGTCCGTGCTGAGAAAGGAGGAAGGGACCCCCGCTGTTCCGAGCCGGAAGCACGCATTATGGCAACCGGTTAGACACCGGTTGGGGAGATAGGTTCGGGTAGAGTCTGGAAACAGACTACTATCTCGAATGTCCTGTATCACCGGATTGATCCAAATATGGGCTAGATCCAAGTTGGCAGGACAACACCCTACCGGCAGAGGTGAGGCTTCGGCTATCCTCTGAAATGGGTGACTAACTCGTGCCATTGGATCCGTGAGAGTACGTGTGACCTCGTCACGTCCTCAGCGAGGTAGGTAGTCTCTGATTGCCGCCCCTACCGGCGGAGCTGAACCCTCGGGTATCCTCCGAAATGGGCAACTAGGCCGTGCCCTTGGGTCCGGGAGATAAGGCTATGTGGTACCCCAACACGTATGAAAGAGTGGGTAGTTGGTATGTCCACTGTGTGGCCAGATCCAAAGCCCTACCGGGAGGGTTAGGACAACCTTTAAAGTATGTGTTGTGCTCTTAGGTCCGGGATGGGATACTTGGTATCCTAACGCACTGCCGTATCTCAGGAGTGCTGAGGAAGTGGCGTTATTCCTTCTTCCCAGTGTATCTGGGTGCAGGATCTACGACCCTACCAGAAGTGCCGCTGCTCCCAAATGGCCATTGTCTTTAAAGGTAGACAGTCTACATCAGCCATTTGGTCTGGTAATGTACGGTGTACCTCTACCGTAATTAGAGGTAGTTCCGTATTGCTTGAACGACCATACCGAAAGAAGGATGTGAGTTAGGGTGGTTCGAAAAAATCGTTTTTCTATTTTCGGAACGCTCTAGTGCGCAAAAGTTTCCATTGGTATAGACAAGAAAAAACCCCAAAAAGAAAAGTTTTTATTTATATATCTTCCGGTCCCGCATCGCCGTTGAAATTTGAAAAATCCTTTTAAAACAATTAATTTTGAATATTTTTCTAAAAGGACTGAATAATATAGAATGATGACCCTATATAGCATAAAGTTTTCTTCAAGTATTGAAAAACAACTTGAAAATAAATACACTATTTTTATATAGTATCTTCTGGTTGCGCATCGCTGTCAAAAATTTGCGAATTTAGCAAAATTTAACAGTTTAACATTTTTTAATTTTTTTAAAACAAGTAAGAGTAGGACACTACTCCCAGTTGGTGTTCCACTACACAACTAGCCATCCAATGATTAGGGTGTATTATTTACAATTGTGTTTACAAATTTATAATTTCCCAAAATTCGTCCCCTACAAATTTCCATTTTTCCCTTTATTTTTGTCCACTATTAATGACTTTAAACTCTGGTTTATGCGGGGGCAGCTGTGGCACAGTAGTAGAGCGTTAACCTCTTGTGCATGGGGTTCTTGGTTCGATCCCAGATTGCGCCGTGTGAGTTTTGTGGTTAACAAGCACCTATGCGTGGGTTTTCTTGGGATTCTCCCACTATCTTCATTCCACCATTTCATTCATTTCTCATCATCACCGTCTCCTTTAGCTTAGCCGGCATATCCGTGGGACGTAAAACTTAAAACTTTAATTTTTAATTTTTTTCTGATTTATGCGAAAATGTAGGCATGGATGATTTTATCAATAGTGTAGCTTTGATGAAGCAGTCTCAAGCACTGTGTCCACACACTCTACCAGGTATTTAATTTGAACCTTTCAATTGTGTGATCCTGGGGTAGACAGGCAGATACTCAACAAAGACCAACTGTGTTTACTGGAATCGAACCAAGAAAACCATGCACAAGAGATCAACGTTCTACCGTTGTGCCACCGCTGCCGCCACCGTGCCACCGCTAAATTCTAATAAATCAGAATTTAAAATCATTAGTAATGGACAAAAATAAAGGGGAAAATGGAAATTTGTAGGGGACGAATTATGTGAAATTATAAATTTGTAAATACAATTGTAAATAATACACCCTAATCATTGGATGGCTAGTTGTGTAGTGGAGCACCAAGTGCAGCCACTCTAAGTGGTGAGTAGCGTCCTTCTCTTACCCGTTTTAAGAAAATTAAAAAAAAAAAACATGTTAAACTGTCAAATTTTGCTAAATCGCAAATTTTTGGCAGCGATGCGCAACCAGAAGATACTACATAAATATAGTTTATTTAATTAGAGTTGTTCTTGCATACTTGAAAAAACCTTTAGGTTATAGGGCCATCATTCTATATTACTCAGTCCTTTTAGAAAAATATTCAAAATTAATTGTTTTTAAGGGATTTTCAAATTTCAACGGCGATGCAGGACCGGAAGATATATACATAACAGTTTTTCTTTTTGGGTTTTTTCTTGTCTACACCAACGGCAACTTTTGTGCACTATAGCGTTCCGGAAATAGAAAAGTGATTTTTTTCGAACCACCTTAGTGTGGGTGTCCCTTCTAATGGTGGCTTACACGTACCATTGGGTTTTGACAAAGTAGCATTGGTACAACGTGTACATGGTACCTAAACACGTTAAAGATAGGTAGCCCCTGCCTACCAGGGAGACACAGCTCCCAAATGACAATGTTTGCCCTGAGCAGACGGTCTACATCAGTCATTGGCTCTGGTAATGTACGGTGTACCTCTACCGTATTTGGAGGAAGTCATGTATTGCTTGGACGACCCTACCGGGGGGAGAGTGTTGGATTCCTGCCTGCTGGGGACTGAGCGGAGGTGGGCAGGGGCCAATCCCAGGGATCTGGGTAACGGTTCTGATCCCGCGGAAAGTTTGTAGGATATGGGCAAACTCAAATAGTGACTTAAACACGTACCATTGGGTCCGGGATGAGATAGGGAGTATCTCGACGTGTGCGTGGTACCTCTACACGACAAGGCGGTTGCCAGTTGAACGATAGAGGTAGACAGGGCCGGGACGGAACAAGCCCCCTTGGGCATCACCTGGGGCCCCGGATTTGGGTTGGAGTCTGCCAGGCTGTGGTCATACCGTGGGATTCGGGAGCCATGGCTCATGGGAGCCAATCCCAGGAATCTGGGTAACGGTGAGCATGGGCGGGAGGTGAGCTTGCCTTATAACGCTCGGGTACCATACCTACAGAGCATGGTAGGACTGGCTTGCTAGCAGTCTACCTCCACCAGTAGGTCAACTGGTAGGCACTCAGGACTTCGGTCTGGTCTTGCAGTGGGCGTACCCCACTCCCTTAAAGAGAGCGGTTACATCGCTTAGGCAAGTTAGGGTTAAGGAGACAAATCCTGGCGGTGCACTTCGTGCATGAGGATACAATTCCAGTATCAAGCAACTACGGGCAGGGTGGTTTACCGAAGCCCGTCCATTAAACAGACCGAACGGTCGCGGACATGCTCTCCATGAATGCAATTCAGCGTGGAAGTAATAGATCACTAGCACCAACTTAAAGATAGTGATAATAATGACAGTCTTCTTGATGATGTCAAGTCTTTATTTACCAACACTGCTTCAAAATATACTTCCTAGTACGTTCACAGTTTGAACTTATTTGAGTTTAACATCCTTTTTCAGCATCAAGACTGCATGAAACGGAACCTACTGTTTAACAGATCGACTGCCATGGACCAAATATATTGCGACATAGTGCAGCCAAATAGTAAAGCCATTGAAAGTGGTGTTATAAGTATCTCAATTACGAGAAACTCGAAAACAAGCGAATTAACCATTGGTACGTCAATTTAAATTTGAGACCAACTGTTGGTTATTGTGATCGAGTGAAATAAATTTACAACATTAAGCCAAGAGATTCATTTCTGTATCACATTTTTTTTCGGAGCTGTCTTGAAAATGTGTCATTTTTGGTTCCCGCATGTTTGCTTCGCTGAGATGAGTTTATCTGCATTGACACTAGAAAGATACTAAGAGAGTAACTGTCAGAATCATTTCAGAATTTTTACATTTCTG
Source organism: Thermobia domestica (assembly GCF_964235325.1). Classification (NCBI taxonomy): domain Eukaryota; kingdom Metazoa; phylum Arthropoda; class Insecta; order Zygentoma; family Lepismatidae; genus Thermobia; species Thermobia domestica. Next base: position 93,890,741 of record NC_137468.1, read on the forward strand.
GTGAAATAATTCAATTTAACCAACAAATTCATAAAACATGTCGATTATATATTATATTACCACAACTAAGTTATAAATAAGGAGTAAATGACGAAGAAGTAAATTAATAATGTTAAGCTATTTGTACGCCAATATGAGCAACTATTGCGCTTTATTGACAGATTACTAACATTAGTTCTCGGCAATATTCTATTCACACGTTAACAGGTATCAAGCAAAGCCTACATGAAGGTATCACAGTCTCAGCTGGTTCGCAGAAATCGCATCTTCACTAAGAGTGGCACTTAGAACCACATTTTGGGAGTCTCATGGCGGTCAACCCGTTAAAGTAGAATCCGAACCACTATTCGGGTTTGCATCTGACGCATGTACCTCCTCTGGGAACCAAACCCTGGACCATACGCACAGAAAGCACGCTCGTTGGTCACTTGGCAGCTACAAAGTACTATGCGAAGGGATAACGTTTATGGCGTTTGAAGGCAGTGCTCCGAGTTCACTTTAAACGCTGTTACCAAATGGGAGGGTAGCGATGTTGCCACGGTCTTTGTACACGTTTACGTCAGTTTATGAGATGTGTGTGTTGTATGTCAACGAGATGTATCACCTCACTCTGCAGTGCAGCTGCTTAGCCACATCTTTTTACCACAATTCAATGTCACGTCGCAATTTCCATTTCATTTCCCTAGCCCATACACCACTGATTGTGTCCCACGCTTTAAGTATGCTCACTGTACATTATTAGTTGTAAGGCTAATTTATTTATTTATTTTCCTTTTACAGAATTTCTGCACTGAAAATTTCTCAACTAGGAATACTGTTGTTTCCAGAGAAAGATCAAGCTAACTATGATGAGAGAAATCAAGGGGAGATGATATGTGAGTCAATCATCAAACGTGCAGTCACGATCAAAAGAACTTAAAAAAAAAAATGGGAAGAAGGGGGAAACATTTTTATTGTCTCAACGAGTCATACATACATACACACTTACATATCGCATACGTAACATACCCCCAAAGTATTTTCTTTTCTTTTTCAAGATTGTGGAAATAAAACCCTCCCCCGAACACATTGTATTCCGAAACTAAGCTACAAGACAACGAAGAGGGAAGGAAGGATTGGACTTGAACAAAATAGAAAAAAAAAAGGGGATAAAACGTTAAACAGAATTGGGGAGAGTTTCGATAAAAGTTTATTTCAGGCCATTTGCTGTTCGCCTATTTTTCTCTATATGTTACTACTCTCTTCCCATTACCTTTCACATTGATGAATCAGGCTCATTTTCTACGCCTTACGTTCAATCCCTTTATATGTTTCCCTTTCTCTCACCCTTAGACGTTATAGGGTCCTGTATACATAAGTACAAGTATTAAAAAAAAAAAAAAAAAAAACGGGGGAGAAAAAGCTATAAAGACAAGTACCAATCTTCTTTCTTTCGTTTCTTTCTTTATTCTACTCCTCCTCCATTGCTTTGTACACTAGATTGAATCGAATTTTGCAAATCTTTTAATTTTGGAGAAGGTGTGACTGGTTAATGAGAGGGTGTGCTTCTCTGGAATGTTGCTTAATAACTAAATGCAAGGAGGGACACTATCCTCTCTCCAGTAGTGATTTGACTTTTTTTTTTTTTATTTCTTTCAGCTGCACGAAATAAAACTCTAGGCCAAATGAAAAGAACTATATAATTGATATTTTATATTTATAAACTTTTTCTAAATCTTTTTCTAGGAAGCAGAGGCTGATCCAGGGGAACGATCGCCCCCCCCCCCCAAAGAACAAGAGACTTTCTTATTTTATATATAAATAAAACCCATCCCAGAGTTTGGAGCTCTTAAAAGTAGCTCTAAGTAGCAGTATTACAACCGCCTCCCTCAGAAATAGGTCCTGGGTCCGTTCCTGCTAGGAAGTAGCCTAATTGCTTCCATGGACTTGCATAATGAATACGCCAAACCAATTAATATTATGTATAAAACTGAATGTATGTGTGTATATATGTTTGTTTATACACCAATTTATCTTATTGACTTGGCATACACCTACTTTTAGGTAATTGTAGGGGAGATACAGTAGACTACTAAGAATTTGTCTACGTCTCTTCTAGAGGCCCCGCGTCGCTAACGCCTTCGCCTTTGGTGTGAGCGATCCCGGGTTGAATTCCCTGTGGGGACACTCGGTCAAAAAAGTCAGCTTTTTCAGGCTAGCCATCCTGAATGTGAGGTTTTCCAGGATTTTTCTCATTCACACCAGACAAAAAGAGGTCCCACGCTTTTCCTTCCTTCCCTTTCACCGGAAAGTGTGCTCGCTGAGGAACGTTATCCCTCAAACGTGACGGGTTAATATGGCCACAGATGCCGAAAGCTCAGAAATCTAAATCCTAAATCCCTTCTCTACGTCTCTTCTTTATTAACTAGCAATGCTAACTACTTCAGCTAGTTTAGTATATGTTAAGAAAGTTAACTGCAAAAGCCACATAAATCTCCAAAGGAGTAAAATGCACTAAATCGAACCTAATTTGTTAAACAACATTACAAGAACTTAATATCTAGTTTTGTTTTAATTTAAAAATCTTCAAGAACGTTAAGCTTCAGAGGGGGTCAAAAATAATTTAAGACAGACACTGCCTGCTGGAGCTTCTCCCTGGCTACGAATCTGTTGTCTAGGATCATGGGCACAGTCCTCCTTATTAAAAGCAAATGACAAAAGTAAGTGTTAGTTAAACACATCTTCATGTCTCTTTAGTCTTTCTTTGGATCTTGCAGTACCGTATAAATCCAAGTTCCCTACTATAACTGTATAATTGAAACAGCATGTAGAAGATGACAAAGAGGACAATTCTATGAATTGTTGAAGGGAAGAACTTCAGTGTCTGATTGACTATGGCCATCATTTGATACATTTGCGGTAGTCCATGATTGATTTTTGTTAAATCCTACGAAAAGTAGTTGTGTATCTAAGATAGCAAGCAGGTAAACTAAAAGCAAACTAGTAGAACATGGTAGTAAAGGTTTTTTTAAAAAAAACTAAAGTGAAATGTAATATTGAACTTCGTAATTCTGTATTATATCATACTCACATAAAAATGAGCAATATTACATTTAAAAACATATTTTCGTTCCTATTAACACATTAAGACAAGTAATGATACGAGTAGCTTTTATTATCTCATATATCCAACGTAAAGTTTACCTATGAAAAGCATTAGATTTCTTAAAACCAAGACTTGCAAGACTCTTACAAGCAAGATCAAAACCAAGACTAAATGCGCAATTCAAGACCACAAGAGCTGCATTGCAAAGTCAAGACCAAGACGACCGGGTTCTTGGTCTTGGATTTTCATTTGTTCATCGCTAGTTAAATTCTACCTGTTTTCTGAATGTGAAGATAGTGAAGTTACATTTGATTTCCGATGCAGAACAGTCAACTTGGCAATTTCTTGCTCCATCCTCATGCTAGAAATAACTAGTGATGCTCTGCGTTGTTGAAAGGAACCATCTTCTCTCGCCCTCTTATTTCTTGTCTCGTCTCGTCTCGTCTCATGGGCAACACTATTCAAGAATAATTGAGATTGAGAGCCAGGGTTGTGAATTCGGACTCCTCTTATACAAACTGCACAGTAACTACCGTAGCTGCTTCATACTAACCACTGTATACACCAAATTTACACATTAATGTAATTTTACCTCGTCTGGAGATATTAATGTATTTATATAACGGAGTAAAATCTCCCACACCTTTCTTCAAACTTCCAGATTTTTCCATTCATTATTTCATCTTCCCCAACCTTCAACCCTCCAAACAGTCAGAATTCCAGATCCTTCTCCCTCCTCCCCTTCATTATAACATTCATTTTCGTTGGCCCTAACTTCCCGTACAGGCAATGCGACATATGTTGGACTTCCTACAACTGGAAGAGAGATATAAGTATGGTATTCTTATTCTTACCTCCACCACTTTTCTCCAGATCTACTTCAGGCCTCATCACACACCCCCTCTAATTCTCTGTTGTCATTTCCTTTCTCCCTCTACCCAGTCATAACATCAAGCAGAAAAGGACATTTTTTTAATGTTAAAAAAGAAGTGAGAGTACTACCTCACCACTTAGCCGTAGTTTCAGCTCTCAGTAATTGAAAGCTTAATGTAGTGTGAGGCACGTAATCCACATTCCGTTTTTGTATTCATACGTCGTTTGTCTTCAAAATTTGAATGCAAGGTACTTGTTTTAAATAAAGGGAGTGAAGGAAGGGAAAAAAAAGAGAGAATGAGATGGTGGTATGTGTATGTGACGAAGAGGGGTTGGTTAGTTGAGTTAGTAAGGAAGGTCTTCTTTCCCTTACTCAAGAAAGCCAATAAATTAACGGAATTAAGGTAGTCAGACTAAGAACAGTAGCACCATCCACATAAAGATTTATGCAAATTATGTGCAAAGTCTCTGCTTATTGTTCTGTCCCTGTGAATGAATTAGGATTTTAAAAAAAAGAAGTATGAAGGAAGAGCTAATGTAGATTATCTGTATCAAGCATATCTCTCAATCATGAATTAAGAAAATGCCTCTACAATGTTTCTTTGAGTAGATAGGACTATATTTGCAACGTTTTGTGTGCAATTCTAATTTCAATGTATTTTTGGATCAAAAGATCCAATATATTTCAATCAAAAATGTTTTTGCACACCTTCTATCTGGAGAACTACATATACTGTAGCCAAATCTAGACTATCACTTAACTCAGTATTGTAAAGTAGCTGTATATTAAATGTAAAGTAACCATGTAATAATTGTATAAACTCTTAACTTACTTCGCCAAATTCAATTATTTTATTAAATTGCAACTATGTTTTACAAAACTATGAACTCTTTAAAATCCATTGGAACAAAACTTTTATTAAAATTGTACATTTCCAAACAGCTTCTGTAATCAAATATTTGTTAATAAACACAACTAGTTTCCTTATTACCCTTCCGCATACCTTTCCGCACAGCCTAATACTTCCCCATTCCTTAAACTCCAAAGTCATCACTTTACAACCAAACAAAACCACAAAGAACACATCGACAAAAATATTCGACATACAGTTAAGAGAAGTGCAAAATCAACAAAAAAAAGCGGATCACACTTTTAAAAAACAACCAGTTCCATAACTCAAAAATACAATTCTATTGGTTTATAACCGTAAATACATCAAGCTTAAGTTAAAACTAGTAAAATAAAGGTATAAAAAAACATCATCGTAAAAACTCATTATCAAAAAAAAAAAAAAAAACAACAACAACTTGCAAATCAACAAAATAAAAATCCAAATGTTAACTAACTCCAGTTTATCCAGGCCCTTCGAAAAAAAAAAATCATCGTTCCAAATAACCAAAACAACGCCAGCCTCGTTGAAATATCAAGCTAGTGCTCATTCCTTTATCTTAGTTAAAACCTTTCTCTCTCTTTCTTTCTCTCACCTATTTCCCACAACTAATCATTTTTCAAAATTAAAACTTTTGAATTTCATTTAAATTCAACCATAATTTTACAATTAGGCACCGTATTGTGCATCAGTTTCACCCCCAATTTGTTGCGTTAATTTAATAAGTATTCTGAGCTACAACTGATGGCACAGCACCGACACAGTATGATGTGCTTATTCCATAAAAAATACAAAAATTCGATTTAGAGGCCGTTCAAAAATTTTGTGACCCCTGATCCAAAAACCAATTATTGGCCAAGATCGCAATCTTTCGATGCTTTTTTTTTTTTTATCATTTCTAAAATTCTTGTTATCCTTTCTCTAATATATAAGATGTCACTATTTGCTCTTATAGAAGGGTCTATAAATGTAATGTAGTCTGAATGTTTTAAAATTAAATTTTAATCGGTGGTATATGCACTTATTTATGTATTAACATTTTATCTAACATACCATAAAGTCTCCTCTCATTAGCAGTAATTGAAAAGTTTTTTTTACCGTATTATATTGTTAAAGGAAGTAATCCTGAACCTAGATTTGAAAGCACTATCCCAGTAAATGCTTAGTGGAGCTGAAAACAAAAAAAAAAAAAAAAAAAAAAAAAAAAAAACAGTTAGGATATCTGTTTAAGAAAGATTAGACTTCCCGATGGTAGATGAGAAGACTAACAGTTTATCTGCATCCTCCAGACTTACAAAGTATGAGGAAAAAATTAGATGTTTTATTTCAGTTTTTTTCCTTCAATTTTTCGTCCCATCCACGGTTATGCTGTATAAGCTAAAGAAGACGGTGATGATTAGAAATGAATGAAATGGTGGAGTGAAGAAAGTGGAAGGAAACAGGAGAACCCTGAAAAAACCCAAGTGCATGGCGTTTGTCCACCAACAAAATCCACTTGGCGCGATCTGGAATCGAACCAGGGACTCCATGCACCAGAGGTGAACGCTCTATTACTGAGCCACCGGGGCCCCAGGATAATTTATTTCACCAAAAATCACCAGGATAGAATGGTACTTTGAATATTATGTTTAGAGAGAAATTACAGCTGCTCAGTGGTAAAAAGAGCTAATCTTTGGTAAGAGGGTTTCTTGGTTCGATCTCAAGCCACGTGAGTTTGTGAAATAATTACTGGAATGAGAATGTAGGTGGATACTGGAAAATCCAGAGAAAATCCACACAGACTATGTTGTCCATCGCAATCTTTGACTTTCATTAATAACCCCTCTCCCTTAGCCTAAAAGAATGAAAATTTATAAATTTATTTCTTCGGAGATAACACAACCACAATATAGGTATTATATTTCGCAAGGTAATTTGTATAGGTAATCTTATTGAAGCTTCTAGTTTATGGTTTTACTTACAGCAAAGTTATGATTGAACTATACAGAAATAATCAGGTCATATAAGAACTAAACAACTTAATGTTTAATGATCTCTCTTCTTCTTCTTCTTTTCCTTCTCCTTCTGCAAACAGTTGCGTATAGTCATGAATTAACGTCAGTTATTATTGGACTATAATTTATATTCCGTATCAATTTATCTTCAAACTCTTACAGCATGCATATCATTAATCTTTTAATTTTTACCTCTTTTGGCTCGTTTTCTTCTGCAAATAAAAGAGTCTAATCTCGTCACTATATCTGAGCTGACGAAACACGCAATTTGCTACTTTTCTATCACAGAAAACTGTTTGCAACACAGATCTTAGTTAGAAGCACAGCCACTTTAATCTTAACTTTTTAAAGTATAGTTTACATGTGATTACTTAAGATTAATGTTGAGTTTCTTTGCTCATAGTGATAAAAAAAAAAAAAGTGTTAACCTTAATAGGTACGTAACGAGTATTACTGCTTACGGAGAACTTCATAGAAAGAGTTTGGGTGGCCAAATACGTTCTAAGACAAGAAATGGTATATCTCAGAACAAAAAATGCGTCCACGAAATTTGATTCATTAATTTGGATCAATTACTAATTTTCTTCCAAACGTTTGCTGTTTCTCCGCCCACGTTAAGATAGCAATAAATATTTTAAGTCTTGTAATGTATCCTCTTGTTTGAGTGTACTGCCCGAAGGGAAGTTAATGTCCACATACTTAGATACTAGGCAAAAGCACAAGGGCAGTAAACTAGAAGTAAGGTGAACAATAAAACTAGGTATGCTTTTTCTTTTCAGGATTTAACGTCAAATATCGAAATCGGTCGTCATGATTTTTCGATATCGTTGAGGAGTATCTTACTCCTAATTAATCTACTTAGACTAGACACATATTCTAACATCATCTATTCAATCTACATCAATAGTCTACGGTACGTACCTGTTTCATTATCAATGCCTAGTCAAAATGAATGCTTGAGAAGTTTTAATAGACACGACTAAACATAAAATTACACACATTAAAAATATCCTCCCCAAATCTTATTCTTTCATAAAGAAATGTTCTCCCAAAATCGTATTCTTTCATTAAAAAAATGTTCATAAATATTGATGCACAAATTGTCAATGTCTATATATATATAATGGTTATTGCTATGATTATGATATCTCTCGAGTACATCCCGTTCTATGTAAATAGATAACACATAGCATAACTGCAGAATTTTAAATTTAGTTCCTAAGGTTGAAATTTACTAGCCTGTACATTTCCTGTTTTGCAGTCCTCGTTTGCAATTTTTCATATGAGTTCGGCGTCTCGAAAATAGGTACTATTTCTTTTCTTATTCTTCTACTGAAACCACAAGTGTTAGATATATCCCGCCTGGTTTCAATATTCTATTCCTATAGTTTGGAATGTTATCTTAGTTCCACGATGTAAAACCAAACACGATTTTGACGGATTCTATGTATACAGTTTGCTGAGCATATACTATAAAGTAATACTACAAATTATGGATTCGTTAAAGTATCAAATAATATTTTCGACAAAGTGGATACTTTCAAATATCTAGGATCAATATTAACAGACTAGAACTATATTCACAAAGAAATTAAGTGTCGATTAAAAGCAGGGAATAATTCGTGTTATTATTCAGTTCAAAATATTTAGTTGTCGCGAATTCTGTCGAGGAATTTGAAGCTTAAAATATATAAAACGATAGTCATGCCTGTTATTTTGTGTGGTTGCGAAACTTATTCTCTTACTCTGAGGGAATAATGTAATAATGTGACTGAAAGTATTTGAGAACAACATACTAAGATGAATATTCGGACCCAAGAGAAACGATAATGGGGAATGGCCCATAACTTTATAACTAGAAACTGCGTAATTTATACCGTTTGCCAAATTGTTAGGGTCATCAAGTCTAGCAGGCTCAGGTGCACAGGTCATATAGGCAGATTAGAAGAAAGTAGGAACGCTTTCAAAGTTTTAACTGAAAGTCCAATCGGAGAACGACCATTAGGAAGGCTAGGTGCAGGTGGGAGAACAATACAGGGTGGCCGAAAAGTAGGTACACCCCCGCATTGATCAAGGTTAGGTTAGGTTAGGTTAGGTTAGACACTCGTCGCGCAGGCATGGAAAGAGGAGACGTAAGGACCTTTGCGTATGTGTGGTCAGCGCTGTGGCAACAACGAGTGTGGTCAAGGCAGTGGTGACAACGAAAGGTAGGATCCATCTAAATTATTTATTGATACTAAAAGGAAAATTCTCTGCATTAAATAAAAATGCAAGACGTTCTCTGTACAAAAATTGAAGTCCGGAAATAGTTGAGACTTCCAAGTATAATTTCATCGCATTGAGAACAGATATTATAATTCGAACTTTAGCTTTCAAAGATTAGATTTTTTTTTACCTTAAAGTCAGCCTACATTGAACTGTAGAGACACTTTGGCAATTTTACTTATATAGTATGCGATATTAGTGACCGCATCATTCTCATTAAAGATATATTAATTCCTATAATTTTTTGTTGTCATTTATGAAGCATAATTGTGGATAAAAAGAGAGAAAATAGATGTAAACAAAATAATATGTAGACTTTTTTAGTGGCTCGAATTGTGCAATTTTTGATAAAATATGACAATCTAAGTATTCAAATTAGAATGTTTAAATTTGTATGCAGTGAAAATGCGTCTAAGCCATTGACAGGCACTATTTTAATGTCAGATAATTAAAAACAAAGCTTGATATTTTTTTAAGTGTAATCAGTGTATTATTTAAATTATATGAAATCATTATGTTTGTAAAGTGGTTTACAAAGAAGTTGGTAATTGATTAAGTTTATTTCAATCAATATGGTAATAGGAACTTTATAAAAAAAAAATCTGTAGTCATGTCTCAATGAAAGCATTCGACGTAAAAATCTTAGAGGTTAATTAGTAATTAGGAAAACGCGAATAATCTCATGATTAGTCATTTTTGTGTGTGTGTGTGTTCGAGGTACGGAATCCGTCATATAAAACGGAACAGCTATTATATTCTGTCATGAAAAGTAGGTATTGGCAATAACCGTGAAGTAGGCTAAGCAAAGCCGCATTTAATAAATTATTCTGATCCTCCAACCAATAGAGCGATCCTCCAACCAATTAGCATAGACCACACTAATTACGACAACCTACGGATACATGCGTATGTTACAGTTGCAACATAAGGAAAACCATGGAAAATAGATACATGTGTCTAAAAATTCTTTTTAAAAAGACGTCTAATCTAAGCATTTATTATAAATATTTGAGTATAAATTGTATTTTGTGTATGTATGCATGCTTATATTTATGATTTATCTGTGTATATTTGTGTCTTGATATTTTTTCTATATTCGCCAATCTGTGTGTATATATGTGTTACGCACCGTTAAATCACAACATTAATCGCATTGGTGTTAAGTATGATGTATTCTTGTTGTTTATGTTAATATCAAATTTAATATCAGATGTAATTATCTTCAATTCTCAGTTATAATTAGAAACGATTAGAAGTCAGGCATGGGCTTACTTAGTTTCTTTAGCTCATTCTACTTTTCTTTCAAATTTCTCACTAAATCCAAAATCAAAGTCATGACTTAGTCCAACTTATTTCGACTTATTTCAACTCATTTAAACTTATTTCAACATATTCCAACTTATTCTGGATTCTTCCACTATATATTATTTTATTTCGCTTAACTTAAATCGTAAGTAATTAAATTCAGGTTCCACCACACTATACAAATCTTAAATTCATAATTTTAGGAATATTATTAGTCATAAAGTATCAGCTGATCAATGCTAATTATTTGTTTATTATCCAATATTACAAAAATAAGTATTTTCAAACTATATGGTCGTAAATTAACCAGCTTGTATTCTGCTCATTATGTAAGGATAATCAATCGCAAATTTCAGATAGGACTGGTTATGGATATCGATTTCACTATTTTGGTTATGTATGTCAAGTTACTTATAGAAATTCATTCAAGCTGGAGGTCAAGAAAGAAAACAGAAATGTAATTCACTTAAATTAATTTTGGTGCTAAGGCCTTCTGCCTTACTCTTCAGATCTGTTATCACAATACTCCAAATTCAGTGTTAAGTTTCACCATACTCGATTTTTTAAAAATATTTTTTATCTAATAATAAATCGATCAACACTGAATTAAACATTTGGTATTTGGATGATGGAACTATCACTGATGAACCTGAAGTAGTTCTTTCAACTCTAGCACAAATAAATGAGAGGGCATCTGCACTTGGCCTATATTTAAATTTTTCAAAGTGTGAAGTTGGTTTCCTTGGATCAGACGAAGCCAAGTTCGACCTATTATTTAAAAAATTTGACGAAACTGCCCCAGGAATACGTCTCCTAACTAATCAGGATGCTTGTCTTCTAGGCGCCGCTCTCACAAAGGAAGCTTTTACCAATGTCCTGTTAAGCAAAATATCAAAGTTAGAATATTTTTTGTCTCGACTCGCCTCGATTTCTGTCCATGCAGCTTTCTTTCTTCTACGTGCCTCTTTGTCGATCCCTCGTTTAAACTACTTCTTACGATGTTTTCCTTCTTGGAAAGAGACTCCATTACTGGAGAAATACGATCATGTCCTTAAAATGGGTCTGGAGTCAATTTTAAACTGCTCCTTAAGCGACGAATCTTGGATTCAAGCATCCTTACCTGTGAAATTAGGGGGTCTTGGTATTCGACGATCCGTGGATATGGCGATTCCTTCTTTTTTAGCGTCCTACCACGGATCTCTTCGTTTAGTCGAGGCTCTTCTTCCGCAAGGCTACCACCTAGACCCAGATGGCACAGTTCAAGAAGGCTCTACCAAATGGAAAAATTTAACAGATCTTCCAGAGATTAACAAAATAGTTTCTCAGGCATCTTGGTACACACCAATTGCAGCGCATTTTCATGAACTTCTCTTACAGTCAGTTATTGCTCCAGAGGATAAAGCCAGGATTCGTGCTGCCTCATCCCTACATGCTGGGGCATGGTTGAATGCATTACCTTCCCCACCATTGGGTCTTCATATGACTAATGAGGCATTTCGAATCTCTGTCGCCTTAAGATTAGGTGCAGATATTTGTGAGCCACATCGCTGTCCAGCTTGCGGGGATCAAGTTAACCAACGTGGCCTGCATGGCCTGTCATGCATGAAGAGCATGGGTAGACACGCTAGACACTCCTCTGTGAATGATATCATTTTACGAACCCTTACCACAGCTGGAATTCCTTCAATACGTGAACCTTCAGGATGTTGTCGTTCAGATGGTAAACGACCTGATGGCATGACATTAGTTCCTTGGTTGAAAGGCAAATCACTAGTTTGGGACTTTACGTGTTCAGATACATTTGCCCATTCAAGTCTCCCTTTAGCTGTTATGAATGCTGGGGCTGTTGCTAGTCGTAGAGAAGTAGAAAAGCAAAGGAAATATAACAGCCTCCTTGATAAATTTATTTTTGCTCCAATTGCCATCGAGACTAGTGGTGCTTGGGGATCTGCAAGCCTTGATTTTATTAGAGAAGTAGGCAGACGCATTTCTATCGTTACTGGAGATATTCGTTCAACATCATTCTTAATACAACGCATATCTATTGCTATCCAACGTGGCAACGTGTCGTCGGTTCTTGGCACCTTACCACATGGAAAAGAACTAGATGAGATATTTCTTCTCTAACACAGAGGACAATACTGAACATTTGTACAACTGGACGACGTGCTATGCAAGTAGGGTGTGGTGTCATTGGATGGCGTGGAAAGGCAGGCAGTGGCACTGGATGTGATGCAGTTGTTTTCTACCCCTTCCTTTGGTTCGACTATCGAAATATGTTTCCTGTTGACTTAGTTATTTTTTCTTAATTGTTTCATAAATTTATTTAATAAATGTGCCATTTTTATTGTTTGTCGTTTGCGCAACATGTAGGCTACATTTCCTGATAATTTTGTTTTCATATACAGTTTGTTATAATTTCATTTGTATTTCTTTATGTCATATAGGTCCATAAGCTTCTCATGTATTCTGGTTTGAAATTTACTCAGTTTGATTGTTAAAAAAAACAAAAACAAAAAAAACAATTTAGAGTTATGTGTTTAAAAACGTTAAAGTTGTAAACAATTTTCCAATTAATCTAATTAATTGTTAGGACAGAGTAAATTAAGTTTTAGGTAAAAATGGAAATAAAGGTTCTGAAAAAAAATTTATCTAAACATTTTTGTTTGTTTTTACTCATTAAAGCTTTTATTGTTTTATTAACCTAAATTCGTGAACTTATTCTTTCATAAACAAATTGTATCCCTAACCTCAAGAATAACATTTTTTTTAGAGTCTGTTTGGCTAAACTATTAAGGCAACTTAAACAATTTTCTAATTCTATTTACCATGGACTGAATTGAACTGATTTTCATGACTTTCAATCAAAATTTTAAATTCAAGATGTTTGTTTATTTCTTGCATTATTATTATTATTATTATTATTATTATTATTATTATTATTATTATTATTATTATTATTATTATTATTATTATTATTATTGTCATTCAATTTTCATGGAAAGTGAAAATCAGTCTAGTTCGTCCCTACAAACCAGAAATTAGAGCAAAATTCTTTTTCAGTATTGCAGCATGTGAATACACGGATACAGGTGCGAATAAAATAAATGTTCATTTGCTCTCACGGTTTAGAGGATCTTATTTCCCTAAAGCCCTGGGATACCGCGGGGAGATAGGATTTTCAAACCGTGAAATCAGTCTTCATCGAGTCATAAAACATTTTAATTCAAAGAAGGGAGACTTCAACGGTGGTGCACATGATAGCAATGGTGACACCCGGAACATGAACCCAACACCCCACTCAAATAATTTTCAACTTTTACACCTTTAGCGCTCCGAATAACCACCATCATACATCTTTCTCTCTCTCTCTCTCTCTCTCTCTTTTTTTTTTTTTTTTTAATTTTTAATTTTTACAAATTTGGCGGCCCAAACAGGATTCTCTCTCTTTTATTTTTTTTTTTAATTTTTTACAAATAAATCCGTTTCTGCATCTACCTCAAAAGGAAATTTACCTAAAATTAGAAGGCAAAAAAGGAGATACAGGTAGTAATAATTTCCTGCATAAGTAGTTACTTTGGACCGGTGCAAAGTAACCCCGATTAGAGGTTGAAACCACCTTCTTCCAGTTTTATTTTTTCTATGACTTTAAAAACTTTCACAGTTCAATTTCAACTATTGCTTCAAAGTCCCATTATACTGTATACAATAGTATTGTACGAAACTGACTTACCTTGGACGGAAATTCTTGTAGGTGATATCTCAAATTTTCTCTGCCTTTACAGCGACTGCTTTTCACATCTCTACAACAATAAACCCTCCGAATAATTAGAATTGATGTTAACCGCCAACATGTATAGCCAAAAATACAGTCAGATGTTCTATCTTACTGTGGCAGTTGAAAACTTTCTCTTTACAGTTTATGATTTTACCGACAGACACCTGTGCAACTCTAATCATATTTTGTGCAAAGTAACTCCATCTTACGGTACTCAAAGTGTGTATTTTACCCTAATAGTGGAGCAATGTGCATGCAATATGCACATATACGAGAAATAAATACATACGTAGGACTGAGAGTATTAATTATTTAAATTATATATAGTTACAACTGTAATTACAAATATGAAGTCTGTGTAAAATAGAAAACAAATATGTGGACGACGTAGGGGAAACTATATGAAAAAAAAATACCTATGCATGCAAATATTGATAATAACTAAATGTAAGAATAATGTAACTATCAAGAAACTCATAATAGCTTTTTAACAATTGGAAAATTGTCTTATAGTCACATAAAAACCTAGTATATTTTATAAAAATCTTATCTATATAAGAAATACAGACTGTGTTGACACAGAATTTCAATTGTAGACTTATTCATGATAGTAACCGACACATGATTCTTAGCTTACCTGTTTATGACATGGTTAATAGTATGCCTTAATTAACCATTTTCTTGTTTTCCGCAACTGTTGTAACACATTCTTCGTGGCACCACTGGATACATTTCATACATCTAAATCAGTCACCTGCAAGCGAAAAAGAGTGGTATTAAACAATTTAATTGGTCGACCACTGTTAGTGTGTTATTTCGACATCAAGACTATCATCTTCCTAGCATATCATAAATATCTAAACAACGGACAACAGAGTATGTATTAGTTGTTACTCTTAGCTATGACCAAAGCTTTAAGGGGTATATTTGACATTTTTACCAAGTAACGAACGACGTATGATAGATAATTTCTATAATCTTTCACGAAAATTTCTCTGAGTTTATGAATTTTCTAGCAACATTTACATGAGTAAAACTCCTGGTCATCTGTTATTCCTATGTATACTACGTTCCTAGTACATATTACGATCATATAGAAAGATCGCTATACTTGGTGGTCAAGCTCGGCCAGAAATAGATTCAGGGCGGCTCAGCTCGGCTTGTACTTCATTTGCACTTTCTCTGTAAATTGTGTTAAGTTTTAGATGAGTACAAGACGCAAAAGAGGTTATGTCCCGTAACTTCGCATGGTTGGACCTTCTGAATTCGATTTACCGAATTTATTTCTCTTGATTCTCATGATAATATCCGTCACTCTTGTCATCATCCTCATTCATGTGATTCTTTTTCTATCTTTGTGTGTGATTCGCAGCATACATCTTTCTGTACTTCGTTACGTAGTCCGTAGACAGTGAGTTGTTAGTGTCCATGTCCTGTGTTCAAAATTTGCAACCTATTATTGCAAGTGACTCTACTTCGCCTCAGGATGGTATGTAAACAGGAAATACCGTATTGTCACCAGGAATCGAACCAGAAACAATGTACTAATCGTTCGGTTTCAATAACAAAATTTTTGTAAAGCTATGTATAGTACGTATTTAGTATTCACTTATTTATTTGGAAAGAAGACTGACAAATTCCGATAACATGGTATTCTGAATGTATGTAATTATAAAAGAAGTTAGTAACACTGGAATCTTTCGTACTCAACTTATTGGCTAGAACTATGTGAACGGTACAACATGAAGAACAAAAAGGGGTGGGGGTGAAAAGCTTGATTGCATGAGCACAAGAGGGTGCTGAAAAGTTTCTTTGTTCCTGAATCATCACCCCTTTCTTTTTGTCCCTTCCACTAAAGAAATTACTTGTATTTGTTGAGTGTCTTTGCACCTTCTTACTCCCGACAGCTTCTACACTGTTTTCTTTCTTTTCTCTTCTCTTTTCTTTCCATTTGTTAGGCAGAAGAAAGGAAAGAACGAAGGGAAGAAGTCCAAGGGAGTGAGTGAAGCAAGTAAGTAAGTACACAGTAAGAAACAAAGAATGACTTCTCAGGAAAATATATTTTCCTCCATGTCGTCTGTTCCTTCATTAACTTCATCAACATACATCTAACTTCATTACATTCACTCGAATAAATATTCTTTCCCTACCTATACCACCTAAGTATACCTTCAAGTTTTATTTTTCTCATAAAATTAGTTCTCTCTATATTCAGTAGTGAAACAGTAGAAGTATGAGCAGTATTAGGAATACATTAGAGATTGTTCTTGCTCGTACAAGATGGTAAGAAAGATGAGTCTTAAAGGTAATTACAGTTCTTCATATTGATTTTTCTTAGGATTTGCTAATTCGTTTAATTATGCTAATTTTTAACTTTTCTTTCACTAAAACATGGAAAGAAGAAGAAAGAAATGGTTGAATATTGTAGTTGTCATTTCTTTCAGTACATTCTGTCAAGTTTCACTCAAGAACTAATTAACCAACCTAATACTTAGTGAACTTCCAGACACAGAAACTAAAATACCAGGTGTAAGCTAAAACCAAAAGAAGAAGTAAATGAAAAGAGTTTGATTTATTTTGTTTCATTTTTATGAATATTTATGAGTTCTTTGTGTCACAAACATTGTTTGTCTATTCTGTGGTAAAGTATACAACCTAGAAAGTACCCACAGATGCACAAGGCGGGGACCCATTATCCAATAAAATGTCTTTAATTTGTTCTTATGCTCCCAGAAAAAAAAAAAGTGCTTATGTCTTCTCGTTGTAGCCTTTAACATGTGTATTTCATCGTACTGTGTGCCCAAAGTATGTTATTCTTTGAAAGTACTAATACGACTAAACTAACTAACCAACTTTATGGCCTACGGAACCCGGAGATTTAATGCCACATTCACAAAAAAAAATCTCCATTCACTTTTGTCCTTAGTCAACTGGAACCAATCTCTACTTTGTATTCCTAATCTGCGGGATACACTAAATCTTCCTAGTGGTCTTTTTCCAATTGGGTTTCAAGTTAAAATTTTGAAAGCGTTCCTACATTCTAACATTCTGTCTACACGACCTGAGCCTGCTTTTCTTGATGACCATAACAATGTTAGGTAAATCGTATAAATTATGCAGTTTCTCGTTATGAAGTTTCTGCTATTTCCCATTTGAGTCCCCCTTCGGGTATTCGCCTCAGGATTTTGTTTTCAAACACTTTTAGTCTGCGTTTATCCCCTCGAAGGAAGTGGCCATGTTGCGTAACAGTACAGCACAACAGGCATAATATTATAAACTTCATCATTCACCTCTTATCTAAACTTGTGGGTATGATTACATTCTTCCTTGCTTGAGTATGTTCTCAGGATAATATATATAGCCCCCCTTGACGCTCAGGTATACACTGGATAAAATAGACTTCAATCAATAAAGCTGCAAACTATGGTTTAGCCCCTTCCTTGATCATATCCTGGATCCGTCACTATATAATAAACATGCTGAAATGTTAAAACATAAAATTACTATAATTTACAATACAATTTGCTGAATTGGATGTCAATGTTTTTCTAATTCATTCACTTTGGTTCATATAGTACGCTTGCATACGTTTTTGTACAGTAAGTATGCATTCCTGCCTCCTTCCCTCTCTCTCTGTGTATAGCTACCGTGCTGTGTGCAAAAGTTGGAAGAGAAATATACACGATCAAAATCTGAGCAAAAGAGCTTTGTCACTAGTGGAATTACTGATGGAAAGTAGACACGCAGATTAAAAGGGAGGCTTTAAACACTTTTACTTAATTATTCTATAGTTTCAGTTCTTATTAATGTTATAGGTATTGTGCTATAAGAAAAGAGAATGAGGTTCGGTCCATGCTCAAAGCGGATCCTATGTATTTGTAGTCTATAACACCATGGAGTCTTGTTTCTTATAATTTGCCTCAGCACACAAGTCTGCATGATCTTCTAGTGAATTGTATTTAATTAATCTAGTGAATTGTATTTAATTAATCTAGTGAATTGTATTCTAGTTAATCCACTACGACAGAGAAATGAACACTGAAACTTCAAAGACTGTTAAAAATGCCAAAGCTCTTCAGTGCGACATGAATCCGCGATGGGTTGCACTTCGTGATTCGAAGCCGAACACCCGAGACCTCTTGGTTATTGCCTCTGGAGATTCAGCCATGGAGCCTCTACTAAATAGACTCAAAAAAATTTTTGTACACCTTATATCTGGAGAACTACATACAGTGTAGCTAAACCCAAACTATCACGTAACTCAGTATGATGTACGAAAAAATCCGCAAATAATACGGAAACCCGACTTAGGGGACGTTCAAAAATTCTGTGACCCAAGATCCAAAAAATCCAATACATTTCATTCAATCAAAAGTTTTCTTGTATGCCTTATATTTGGACAACTACATATAGTGTAGCCAAACCAAAACTCTCTCTTAACTCAGTATGATGTGCTTATTCCGTAAAAAGTAGGAATCTCGATTTAGAGCCCATTCAAAAATTTTGTGGCCCCTGATCCAAAAACCAATTATTGGCCAAGATCGCAATCTTTTGATGCACTTTTTTTTTTTTTTTTAATCATTCCTAAAATTCTTATTACCATACATTACGTTTCTCGAGCTGCAACATTTCATTTCGAGGTTTAAAAGAAAAGTTTGTCTGTTTGTTTCTGAATTTAGGTACAACATCTTTATTGCAGAAATCAATAAAAGGTATATGTTTAGCAGATAATATACATCATAGACACTAGGTTTAAACCAAGAAATTATATATTCTAGTCCAACTCAATTTTCTTGATCCAGATTCTTTACTAGAATTTATATCAATTTCCCAGTTTTTCTACCTCTTGTTGCTACAAAAAAGAATGTGATCAAGATATAGACAATCATTTGTTTTGCTTATGTGTGCTTTAATTTTGTATACAGGGCCGTGCCGTGGGGGGGGGCGAGCGGGGTGACGGCCCCGGGCGCCGAAGTAAGGGGGCGAAAAATTCGGGAGAAAAAAGGAAAAAAGATAGGAAAAATTGGAATATATGTATGCAGCGCCGTCGCATACTCGCCCCGGGCGCTAATTTTCCACGGCACGGCCCTGTTTGTATATATATTTTTTAGTCTTTCCTGCAAGTTGTCACTCAGCTACCTGGCGGGAAGAATTTGGATCTACTATAACCATGCCAAACAAAACTCGAGGATATGATCGAACATATTTCAACACAATTTTAATCATCGATTAAATTTTAACGCTTATGGTATGATTTCATTTCGTTCAAAATATTTTGATAGACGCTAAGCTGTATATTTTGAGTCAGGACGACAAATGCAGTGAAACTTGTGTGAACAGCTAGCATAAAAGTTCAGTTTGCTAACCGAATGCAATTCATAATTTTAGGCAAACAATGGCATAATATATTGATTTCTCATGTTTTCTGCCCTCCAGACTACTGTGCATATCGCGAATATGTATTACTACAATCCACTACTTCTTTCATACATTGTATGTTTATACGGATTTTAAAGTGCTGTCTGATGATGCATACAATCCAATAGTAAAAGAAATATATAAACACATGCCTATCCATATACAAATATTCGATTGAGTGAAGATCGTGGGGGCGAATCACTTTGATCCTTATATGTGATACATGCGCCTCAAACGAGGTTTGTTTCCATTGTCAATTACTAATTTGCGTGAAAGGGAGAAGTGGGGGAAGGTGGGTAAGGGCTGTTGAGGGGAGGAAAGGTAGATTCAATTGTTTGTTTGCCTCGTCATCAAGGGCTTCATATGTGGAAATCCTGTGATTACCGTACTTGTTGTACGCATGCAATCAGATGCAGATAATCCACTGCTGAATTATTAGTGATCCAAACCGGACAAACACATTGCATATATACTTCATGAGTTCTTTTAAAAGATAATTTTAGAACTATGCATATTTGTTGAACGTAATGGAATTGAAAATAGTATTCAGTTTCCAGTTTTTTTTTTTTTTTTTTTAACGGATGTTATCTGCATAAAATACCAAACAAGATCACAAATAAAAAAGTATGTCTATCGAGTTATCTAAATATGATAGGGAAGCTGAAGAGTAACTTTAAAAGAATGAAATTTCTGTTTTCCAACCAATGGCTATGCCCTTTAAGCTGAACGAAACGAATGGTTAATGAAGCTGAATGATCACGAAATAATTGGTAGATTGAAAATGTGGGAGGAAACAGAACCTCAAGAAAACTCAGAAACGTTGTATTTTCGCAACCATATGCGAGAAATATTACTATTGGCTCGAAACAAAGATTGGCACAAAGCAAAGACTGTACATGTGCGTAGTAGCTGCGCTCAAACGTTAGCAATCATAATAGTTGAGTGATAAGTACTGGTCATTGCAGACAATTCTGTATGCACCTCCAACTGCTAAGGCTCAATTGTAAGGCTAAGGCTCAGGTTCTGACAAGTATCAACAACAAACAGTATAATTTTCGAAGTGAGATTTAGTGTGAGAAGAATGTATTATTATTTAAAAAAAAAAAAAGCTACTAAATAAAGCGGAGTTCTTTTGAAAGAAAAAGAAAGTTTTTTTTTTTTTTTTTTTTGAGTGAGATTACTTTACCTGTTAGCTATATAATGCTCGCGTAAAGCGCGTGAATTATATTAATCTCTCTCTCTCTCTCTCTCTCTCTCTCTCTGTTTCAAGCATACGTTACTCTTTCACCACGAGCCTAAGCGTTTGAGCAAAGAGAAGTAGAAAAAATTAAATCTTTCAGATTTGTGCATTATTATGCCGTGTAGGGTAAAGAGGACGCTGATGGTGAGAATGAAGGAAATGGTGGAATGAAGAAAATGGAAGGAAATAAGAAGACCCGAGAAAACCCACGTTCAGGTGTTTGTCTACAGCAAAGCCTACTTGGCGCAAGCTAGGATCAAACGATGGACCCCACGGAGGCACGCACCGGAGTTGAACACCCTAATACTCAACGACTGCGGTCCCCCAAACAGAGGTAGAAATATTAGACCTGCATAATTATTTTGACATGGTTAGAAGATAAATAAATTAATAAGAGAGTCTCTTTGTCTCCAAGTGACTATGGGCGTGCTTTCATTGCGAGCAGTCCAAGATTCGATTCTCCTAGAGTATTGCTTGTCTCAGATACAAATCTGAGAAATAACAGACAAATTCTGACCAAAGCATATATTAACTAATAAATAATAGCGTTACAGTTTCGGCAAATTAACTTTGCCTTCATCAGACACATCAGACATCAGACAAGATAATGTGTCTGATGAAGGCAAAGTTAATTTGCCGAAACTGTAACGCTATTATTTATTAGTTAATATATGCTTTGGTCAGAATTTGTCTGTTATTTTATAAAAGAAGTTCCAAAGCTAGCATGAGTGGCATTCAGAAATCTGAGAAGTAGTTCAACTTTAACTTTAATCCCTCAGCGCTAACCCACCTACATGGAAGTGGCCTCCTCTTCTTCACATGCTATTGACCTACCTACGTAGTAGTGACATTCCTCTGTTCACATGCTGCCGACCTTCCTACGTGGTAGTGACATCCCCTTCTTTATATGCTTCCAACCTATCTACGTAGAAGTGGCCTCCGCTTCTTTATGCTATCGACCTAACTATGTAGTAGTGACATTTCCTTATTCACATACTGCCGACCTTCCTACGTGCTAGTGATATCCTCTTCTTTACATGCTTCCAATACTTACGTGGAAACAGCCTTCCGTTCTTCACATGCTATCGACCTACCTACGTAACAGTGACATTTCCTTTCACATGTTGTCGACCTTTTCTACGTGATAGTGATATCTCCTTTTTTTAGATGCTTCCAAACTATATAAGTGGTAGTGGTCTCTTCTTCACATACTTTCGACCTACCTACGTAGTAGTGGCATTTCCCTGTTCACATGCTGCCGACCTTCCTACGTGGAGTGATATCTCCTTCTTTAGATGCTTCAAATCTATATAAGTGGTAGTGGTCTCTTCTTCACATACTTTCGACCTACCTACGTAGTAGTGACATTCCCCTGTTCACATGCTGCCGACCCTCCTACGTGGAGTGATATCTCCTTCTTTATATGCTTCCAACCTACCTACGTAGAAGTAGCCTCCCTTTCTTCACATGGTACCGACCTTCCTACGTGGTAGTGATATCTCCCTTCTTTACACGCTTCCAACCTACCTATGTGGTAGTGACCTCCCCTTCTTGACACATTATCGACCGACCTACGTAGTAGTGACATTCCGCTATTCACATGCCGCCGACCTTCCTGCGTGGTAGTAATATGCCCTTCTTTACATGCTTCCAACTTACCTACGTGGTAGTGACCTAGGCTTCTTCACATGTTCTCTAGCTACATACGTGAAGTGATCTCCCCTTCTTCACGTGCTTCCGACATCACTATGATGCAGTGACTTTTACACTGCAATATTTGAATTGCATAACTCTGAACTTCTATAAGATGTACGGTCAAGCATCGATTTAAACCCCGCGTCACCGAGGGATTAAGCATCATTTGCACATTATATATTCTAGGTGCTGGAAAGTCAACTCTAATTAATCGACAGTAATAAACTGATAAAAGCTAATGTTTTAATTTTCAAACATTATCAAACTGCAAGCATACTCCAAAGCCAAGGTGACGCTTAGGTACTACTAATGCTGTGGAGTTTGCCTTTCTATTTCCATACAGACTTTATTATTTTTCTTTCCCTTTAATATTTTTTCTTACAACAATTCTGCGTTCTCTACTTTAGCTGTTAAATCATGGATATTAAACAACCTCATGTTATTATTACTTTTCTCGCTCGTCAGAGGAAAAAGAAACTTATTTTCCCATTGATTTTTTCTTTCCCTCTCTCTGTCTCTTTTTACCCCTTTTCCCAGAGTTTTTCTTGACTTTATGAAAGCGACAACATGTAACGGAGCAGACCAGGTTTATAGCTGCAATGCAGGGCAATAAAACGAAGCCAACATTAACTTCCCTTTGTGACCTCTCGCTACAATAATATCGCAGCTTTGTTACTACAGCCCACCACCAATAACATGTGTTGTCCCCTGTACTTCTCATTTTACCAAACTTTCTGGGCGAGCGATAGAGCATTTACCCTTTCCTTAAAAAATGTATATATACCGGTGTTTTCAATGATAATGTAATATCATGCTATCTTTCATTTTATGCTGGACTACAAAGACTTCAAAGACATTTTAGACATTATTAAAAGTCTCTATAGAAGTAAGTATTGTATATTTACATAATTATTAAAAATACACCTGTATGTATGTTTTTCTAACTTTTACTTCCAGGGCTGTGTTCATGTTACGTGTTGTGATAAGAACAGCGTTTGCATGTAAAAGGAACAGTAGTTTTGGTTTCAAGGGTACAAGTTGGTCAGCTGTCCGTTTCTCACTTTCGAGTAAGGGACAATAAGTGAGAAAAAGTTTAATAATCATGTAAAAGAAAGTTAAGTTCGAGATTTCAACGGATTTATACGTTTTATGGCTGCTACATGACGAAAATGTGATTTCTGAACGTCTGTCCGTCCGTTCGTCCCCCCTTCCGCAAGGTATAAACATGCTCACCACCTTGAGAGCATAACTTTCAACGTATTTAAACTTAAGGTTTTCAAAAATTCTTTTTCTTTCTTCGAATTTACTTCCTAAACCTAAAATTTACGATAGTTTGCTGGGTGTGGCGCTGATTGCCACAGGTGCTGTTACAACCAGGTTTTGGCACACTATCTTCACGAAGACATTTATGTATCGGATTGGAAGGATTGCGTGCTACAGTGAAATTTAGAGCTATGGCGGCCATAGTTCACTATCAGAAGGGCCACCTCTATCGAGATGCTCAAAATGGAGTAGCCAAACAAAGAATGTTCGGGAAGAAGGCAACAGTTCTTCAGTAGCCAAGTTGGCGGAAATCATAGTGATTGGTACGGCAACTTGCACATTAGTTCACTATCAGAAGGGCCTCTCCTACCGAATTAGTCAAAATGGAGTAGCCAAACGAAGAATGTTCTGGGAGAAAGCAGCAGTTCTTCAGTAGCCAAATTGGCGGAAACTATAGTGGTTGGTAGAGCAACTTAGACATTATTTCCAGGAGTGGTCAGAGTGACTTTAACTGCTAGGGTACGGCAACGGGAACCCACCACTCTAGTTTTTCCTAATTTGCTGAGAGCAGAAAGAGAACATACGTACAATAGTCTTTCGCAGCTCATATAGTTCCGGAGGTAAAATATCTCCCATTCGGATCTTCGGGAGGGGATGTGTTGCAAAGCAGGCCCCTTATCCAGGGGGTGTAAGGGGCCGCCCCCTAAATTTTTGCTGGTCCCCTAAAATTTTCACGGTAGGCTTGCAAATGAACTATAATATGATGATAAACTACAATATGGTTGGATCAGGTCCCCCTAACTTCAGCTGAGCCGACCCTACATTTTTGGGCTGGCTACCAGCCTGTTGCAAAGCAAAATTGGACGAGAAAGTAACAATGTGTTGAAGATGAGTAAGAAAAGAAAAGACATGCAAGAGCAGAAGGTGTAGAATAGATATATGGAGGGAAATGCTGTACCATGTTACAAGGAGGGAAATTATTAAATCTTAAAGAGGAATTGAAACAAAATAATGTAGATTTGGTAGGAGTTTGTGAAGTTAGATGGAAACGTAATAAGGTGTTGAACAGCACATGCAAATGAAAATGAAATCTTTAAGTTTTCCGTCCCACGGTTATACCGGTTATTCTAAAGGAGACGGTGATTGATGAGAAATGAATGAAATGGTGGAATGAAGAAAGTGGAAGGAAACGGGAGAACCCCGAGAAAACCCACGCACACGGTGTTTGTCCACCACAAAGCTCACTTGGTGCGAGCTGGGATCGAACCAAAGATCCCAACATCAGAGGTGAACGCTCTGCAACTGAGCCACCGCGGCATCTAGAATGTTTTTACTCAGGTAATGTAAAGGCTGAACATAATGGTGCAGGAATAATTATTGAGCTGAGTTGAGTTGATTTTGAGTTGAACGTTCCTTTCAGCAGCGAGGCAATATGAGAAAGGACCTACAGATTAACGTGGAATCCGAATTCCATAAGCTCCCACCGGGAATCAAACCTTGGTCTCCCACGCCAGATAAATCATTGCTAAGCGCTTAAAAGAGAATGTAGTGAAAGTAGAATTTGTTGATCATAGAGTTATGATGTTAATACTTAAAGGAGAAACGAAGGACCTAGTGGTAATATAGAAATACGAACCGACCACTTCTCATACAATTGAAGTAGACGGGAGAAAATTATGAGAAAATAGAAAAAAATATAGACAGGGAGAAGAGGGATGCAAGCGTAATTGTAATTGGAGATTTCAATGCAGTTGTGGGAGAAGAAAACAGGAAAGTAGTATCGTAGGCAAATATAGCTTAGGCGAGAGAAATGAAAGGGGAGAGAGACTGGTCAATTTTTTAAGACAGAATTCACTAGTAATTGGGAACATTTGGTTCAATCAGCACAAAAGGAGAAGATATACATGGAAATCATCAATAGGCGGCTGAAGATATTATATAGTCTATGTTATGATTGAAGAGTATCGGAAAAGCTTGAAGAACGCAAAGACCCTTTTCGGAGCCGACATTTTGTCTGATCATAACCTTGTGCTATAGTATTCGCGCCGAGTCGTGATGCTTGACCTAGATCTACCGATTTCACCACCCAATAGAACGCGAGGGTGTGTTCCGTTCGTCAACCCCCACCCATCAAATTTTGTCAGTGTCTTCTCTCGCGCTACACGGAAAATATCTCCCGACAGTACAGTGTTGTCGGATTGGCGCCAAGTTCCGCTTTTGTTAATTGTTTTTTGCTGCATTATATTCTTATTGTTACAATTCGTATTATTGTTACCGTTTTAGAATAATTGTTACTATGATTATTGTTGTGCAGTGTTATTATTGGTAATTTTTAAATGTTTTTTTTAAGTACTCCTTTACACTGTCTTCAAAGTTCGGCAACATTGTTGGCGAATTTCAGCTGTTTGATGTTTTCCCAAGTGTGCGCTCGGGAAGCGGCTCCACGAATTATACCGAAGTTTTCCGATGTATCAGAGCTCAAGCAATGATTGGTTTAGAGCCCAAGCTTCACGACTCGGCGCGAGTACTATAGCCAAAGTATGAACAGTGCTGGTGGAAGATAAGTAGGCAATAAGATGTTGAATACTGAAAAGTTGAAAAACGAGACAGTAAGAAATATTTTCATTGAAAAATTCGAAGAAAATATTGAAACGAGAAAAGTATAGTAACAGACGGTGGGAGCAAATTAAACTATGCATATGCCAGGAAGCAAAGGAAATAGTAGGTTACTGCGAGCACAAAACGGTTAGGAAACCATGGGTTATAGATATTGCAGAAAATGAGGGAAAGGAAGACGTGGAAACAGGTTGGTACAGAAGAGGACAGAAAGATGTACAGGAAGTTAAACAACGAGTTACGAAGAAAAACAGACAGAGCAAAGGAAGAGTTTTACAGAAAGCAATGCAAGGACATAGAAGAACTAGAGACTTGGAAAATACGAGTTGTGTTCAAAGAAAGTATCGAAACTTTGGTTGGCAAAAATACATTTATTGATTTCGAAACCGGAAACATTAGTCTCCTTCAAAGTAGTCTCCTTGGCAATGTACACACTTCTGGAACGCAGTTTTTGGAATATTGACTAACCGGTCGTCGCATTCCGTATTATGCCTTCAAATCGAGTTCCTTTTAGTGGCATTTTCAGCTTGGGAAATAACCAAAAGTCACACGGAGCCATGAGAGATTAGTAGGAAGTCTGACGACATACAGATGTTGTGTTTGGTTATGAAAGCCTGAACAAAATTTCGCGAACACTCCCCTCATGGTCAAATTCTTGTTCAAAATTGAATGTTCCGATCCGATTGAATGGTTTCCGCTTGAGTATTGCCAAGCTTTTGTCAAACTTTGATGCAATATCGCTGCTCAAGTTTTTCTGTCATTTTACAAGAAACTGAAATCCGACGAATGCTTACTATACATCTTCACTCGTTGGCCGACCGCCAGCAACTGACGCAGTGTTGCCAGATATGAAGATTAAAACGTAGCGTGGTTGTGCTTCAAAAGTAGCGGATTTGAACTACTTGTAGCCCAAATATAAAAATAAATTATATTGTAGCTATTTAGTTTTACTAATTTATTTATTTATTTATCTATCTATCTATCTACCTATATATATATATATATATACGAAGGTCACTACGAAAGTTTTGAGATACGCATTCTTGTGGCACAGTATTTGAATTCCAAGAAACCCAGATTATATTTGGGTTATCGTTTTTCATGCGTATGTAAAGAGAATTATTATTACCGCACAGGTTAGAAGCACCATCAGTTGCAATATCAAAGCATTGTTGAATACTGATATTAATATCAGACAAAAAAAAAAAAAATGTTCAACAGCATCATGCAGCCTGTAGTAGTAACTGTGACGAATTAATCCCAGGAATTGAGATACTATTCGATTATCCTTTGACTTACAATATCTAATACACAAAAATAAATGTTTCACAAGAAATATTGGTTTATTCATGAATGGCAAAATTAAAAAAAAAAAAAATGATCCTTAATTTTATATATGAAAACAAAAAAGTAGCGTATTTTGAAGATTTATAGCCCACAGATAATTACAGGTAGCCCAAACAGTAGCGTGTCGCCCAATTCGAAATTTTTGTAGCGAGGGTACTTAAAAAATCGCCCAATCCGCTACTTGTAGCCCAATTTGGCAACACTGAACTGACGCTTTCTGCAGACGGGAAAAATTCACGACTGTGTATGAGTGTCCCCTCTACGTTTACGCTGAAGAAAGTTTTCCTTGCGACATTGGTTTACGGGGGAGATAAGGTTCGATACTTTTTGAACACACCTCCTATGAGGAAATGTACAAGAAGGATAAATCTATGGAACTTCGGAGGAAAGAAAGAGTATTATGATGTCAGTAGAAAATTAGAGGGGAACCCGGCGGGAGCTCATGTGGTTCGGATTCCATGTTAATCAGTAGGTCCCGTCTCATATAGCCTCACTGCTGAAAGAGACGTTAAATCCTAATCAACTCAACTCAATAAGAAGGGAAGATAAACGGCGACAGAAGTAGTCTCTGGGAGATGGAAAGAATGCGTTGAGGAATTATACCTATATGAAAGAAGGAATAGACAGTGTGGTCTGGATATTGGAATAGAATATGAGGTAGGCGAAGATGATAAAGGATTTAGTATTCCTTCAGTGCCTGGTCAGAAAGGATTGGGATTAGACCTAGGTTGTTTTTATACAAAATCAGTAATTACAAAGAGAAAGCAGACGTAATGGTAGATAGACCAAAAGAGAAAAGCAATTTGGTAGGATATAGCTTAGAGAAAAGAAAACTTACTACAGTACCTTGATGATGTATTGGTCCTGCAGGTAAATCTGTCCCCCCCCCCCTAAACTGGCAACTGCTACGGATAACTCTGGTCCAATACACAATGATATAACAACCTCTGCGTGTTGTAAAATTAAAGTCTTTTCCAAGCAATTCGCCGAATTCATAATTAGGAAGCACTCTAAACATGGTGTAAAAGCAACACTACACATAAAATACAAAAACAACTGCTGCAATGAGAATTTTCGTTCTGTTACACCTATAATGAAGTTTTTCCTGGAATTATTGTATCATTTTTACATAACTACCTGTCTGAAATGATGGAAACCTGAATAGAAGAATTCAATAAGAGAGGACAATATTCATTATAAATATATGCTTTTACAAATGGCAAATATATATAAGGAAACTATGAAATTTGGTTTAGAAGTAGAATTCCGAGACATCCTGTAGGAAATCATACTGAAACACTCATACTGAAACTTCTATTTCTATTAGGGTCTACTTGAAACATTGAAAAAAACACCAATAAATTTAATCTGATTTCGAACATGATCATTAACAGCAGTAAAACAAACACAGCTACTATTATTATTAAAATAGTATGTTTTACGTATAACATTCTGTTTTGTAAAAAAGTAACGTTATTTTCTCGTAGTCCTCGTCCCCCAACAAACTGTTCAGAATCGGCTGTCTTGGAAGCAAGAAAAGTTGACAATTTATCAAGCGCTAATTTAATCTTTTTCAAGGACAATAAAAACATCGTCCTTTGCTGAACGAATAGATTCATGACAGTTTGCAAAGAATACACAACCAAAGCTCCCCATACTCACTACATTCGTCACTCTCAGGACGAAACAAAGCCTTAGAAATTCACATAAACTTCATAATACAATGTCTGCAATCATTCTCTATTAATTCACAAATTAATAGTCAAATTTATCGTTGTTATGATGCCAAAACAGGGAAACATGTCTTTGATCGTTTTAAAAGTACAATGTATCAAAGCAAAAAATGGTTTCCCAGGGCTACCCACAGGGTCCCAGGCGGGGTCCAACTCAAAAATTGAAAAAGGTAAGAGGGTCAAGTAGCATATCGTTGGAAACCTGTATGGAAATGAAAGAAGACGAAACAAGTCTCGACTCTCTAAACTTACCCTGTGCAAAATGGCGGCCGGTCAAAATGTCAGCAAAACGTCATTGTAAAGTCTATGGCCACCCAAAAAAAAAAAAAAAAAAAAAAAACTGAAACGGGGAGACAGATGTCAAAACAGGAAACATGTGTGTCATCTTTTCAAAAGTACAATTATTGAAAGTAAAAAGATTTGTCCCAGGGTCCCAGACGGGATCCTACTCAAAATTTTCAAATGGCACGGGAAGTCAAGTAGCATATCTTTGGAAACTTGTTAGGAAGAAAGAGGACGAAACAAGTCTCGACTCTCTAAAAATTACCCTGTGTAAAATGGCCTCCATTCAAAATGTCAGCAAAAACATAGTAAAGTCTATGGCCAAACCCAAAAAAAGATCTGAAACGGTGAGACAGATGTCAAAACAGGAAAACACGCGGGTTATCATTTCAAAATCACAATGATTGAAAGTAAAATTATTTGTTCCAGGGTCCTCTACAGGGTCCCAGACAGGGTCCTACTGAAAATTTTCAAATGACAACGGGAAGGGGGGGGGGGGTTCAAATAGCATATCGTTTAAAGCTGTTGTTAAATAAAAAGCAGATGGAACAAATCTGGAGCCTCTACGATAACACTGTGCAAACATCTTGCGTTTTAGTTCTTCTTTCTGTTGTCGGGTTTTCGTTTGTTTTCACTTGTGCTCAACAGAAAGAAAGAAAATGTCCCTACTGTGAGATTCTGCTCTTTGGGTCCAGTAATGTATGAATAAAAAAAATACAATAAAATAAAAGCAAATTAAGAAATAAAGAAAAGAAATCACATTTGACATCTTTGAGTATAAAACTGACTAGTTAACATATAATGTACAACCACGAACATAAATAAATAGAGGTTGGCGCCATAAGAAATAAAGACTCTTACCTCTACTTATTTATGTTTGTGACTGTGGTACTTATGCTTGCTGTTTGGTTTATCAATTATGAAATGATTCAAACAAAAGAAAATCTTGCACCAGGAACAGTGAATACGTGCAAATGTCTCACAATGACAAGTGCCGATTGCAAAGGGAATGCGCTTGGACAATCGAAATGAAGATGTACATTTTGACCGGCCGCCATTTTACGCATTGTAATTTTAGAGTCGAGACTTGTTCCGTTCTCTTTCATTTCCAAACAGCTTTCCAATGATATGCTACTTGACCATTTGAAAATTTTGAGTAGGACTCCATCTGGGATCTTGTGGAGGACCCTGGGACAAACATTTTTACTGTCAATCATTGTACTTTTGAAAATATGACACACATGTTTTCCTGTTTTGACATCTATCTCACTGTTTCAGGTTTTCTGGGGGGCGGCTATTCACTTTACAATGACGTTTTTAATGACATTTTGACCGACCGCCATTTTGCACAGGATAATTTTAGAGAGACTTGTTTCGTCTTCTTTCATTTCTCAACAGGTTTCTAACGATATGCTACTTGATCCCCTTACATTTTGCAATATTTGAGTTGGACCCCACCTGAGACCCTGCGGGTGGCCCTGGGAAGCCATTTTTAGCTTTGATACATTGTATTTTTAAAATGATCAAACACGTGTTTCCTTGTTTTGGCATCTGCCTCATCGTTCGCGATTTCTAAGGGTGGAAATGGATTTTCTGGACACCCTGTATATTCATATAACTCGCACAGTATATACATTCGGAAAATTTTTATTGCATTTTCGTAATAGGCGTCATTAGTGTTTGCGATTGGTATACAAACCATCTTCCACTTCGATATATAATATCCCTCTCTTCCCTTGTAAAAGGTAAAAGCTAATTAAATCTCAGGAATGTAGAAGTGTTAGTAGAACCAAGAAAGTTCTGTCGCTTTTTCACTCACCATCTTCGAATATCGATATGTTACCTAAGGCGTACCTGGACGTACCTGCTTTAGTCCCCATCAACATCGACGACCTTCCGCCAACCTTCTGGAGGGCCAAGGATTCCATCACCGTAGAACTTGGTGGGACGTGAAGCAAACAAGCTATGAAGTGCATTTTGTACCTCTAACAGGGATTTGAACTGGCGTCCTCGAGGGTGGTTGTCCAAGAAATGGAACAGGTGATAATCGGAATATCGGAATAATGCAATGTCCGGGGAATATGGCGGATGCAATAGTGTTTCCTATCCAAGGTATAGAATGGTGTTCCGGGTCATCCTAACCATGTGGGGCTTAGCGTTGTCCTGTACCAAAGGACCCTTTTGTGATTCAGGCGTGATGATCCCAGAGTTTTGAGTTTGTCTTGAACACGGCTCAACTTCTGACAACACACAGTTGCATTGATGCTCTGACCCGCTGATAGCAGTTCTCGATGCACGATGCCGCAAGCAGTCCACCAAACACACAGGAGGGCCTTCTTCTCATGAAGTGCTGGTTTCGGTTGTTTTGGAACCGGTTCGTAGGATGCTAACCAATGATGACGCCGCCGTGGAGCTTCGTACAGGACCCACTTCTCATCACATGTCAACACTCTGTCCAAAAATGGCTCCTTCCCCAGACGAGACTTCAAAGAAACACAGGTGTCCGCTCGCGCTGTCTTCTGGCCCAGAGTCAAGTCATGTGAGACCCATCGACCCAACTTGTAGATCTTTCCAAGATGATAGAGGTGCTGGCGAATGGTTTCTCCACTCACATTGAATTTTAGTCCCAGTTTCTCACATGTCTGGCCATTGTTCGCCTTAATTGCTGCCTGATGATCTTTATTTTGTACATGTGTTGGTCTTCCGGCACGTGGTGCGTCCTCGAATGTATTTTTCTTACCGTCCTTAAACTCGTGAAACCACCGATCCACTGTCCGCGTAGTCACAACACCCTCACAAAAGGCCTGGCATATCTTCCGCCCCGCTGCAGTGGCGTTTGACCCCAGTTTGAAATCCTACAGCATACACGCCCTTATGATGCTCTGTGGAGGCCCCATGTTCACTCTATCCTTACGCAAGTTCACGGTGTAACTGAACTGCCACAACTAGGTAGTATGTTGAATATATCCACACCAATAACTCACCTTCGCCTTGTCTCCATTCACATTCAACTGACGGTATGAAGACCAATTGAACACAGATCTCCACAAAAAAAAAAAAAAAAAAAAAAAAAAAAAAAAGCGATAGAACTTTCTTGGTTACCTTTATGTATATTTCTTGTCTGAAGCATTGATCATCAGGTGTTTCAAAATTTATCAGTACAGCCCGGATTTATATGCAAAATGCATGTTTATATTAACATGGACGAACGTATGGAAAGTATTTTTTCTTCTTTCCGACAAACTTGTAAGGATTCGTTTGAGACGCATATGTTAACGCATATAAGTGCATATTTTGAATGAATTTCGATGTGCATGTATATTTCACAAATTTTGCAGGATACTGCATATTTCCGAATTTTATTGCTCCAAACTAGCATATTTCAGAGTATATCACAAGAAAGTAGATTATATTTAAAGTGAACTGAATTACTTTGTAAATGCAGATGTAGTTTTTTTTTTTTTTTTTTTTTAATAGAGTTGAGTTTGTTGCTCACAATTCTATGTAAATTCAGTTAAGATTGCTTTCGCATTTGTTTTTCACATGCACCACTGACTTCTGCTGATATAGGTAGGAACTTTTCGATCTACAAAACATTTCTCATTAATAAACGCAGAGGGTTTACACAAGAAAACTAAGGAAGACGTTTATAGTTCATTGCAACAGAGGTCATTAAGGCATTGAAAGAAATTGAAATTTTATTTTCTTAGTATGTATTCCAATACATATGTTAAAATTTTAATGCATGTTTTAGTGCATATTTTTGATAGTTTTCGTGCATATTTGCATACATGTTTCGGGGTTAGTTTGTGCATTGATTGTTTTTAGATCAAATTGTCAATATCTTAACATCATATCACTCGTATATACACAAACATAACACATTTTCACACATTTTATCTTAGTTCACAACATACATAATAAATTTTGATTTGTTGTCTAATTCTTCCGAAGATCTTTTTTATTTCTTCAAGTTCTTCTTTTTATTTCTTGAACCTGGATCCGCCGAATAGAAGTTCAAAGATCTAACCACTTACCTGCCACCTCACTTCAGCTTACACTCAAACTATTAGCTACTTAAAATCTTTGCATATAAGACTATACACAAGATACTAATGATCTATAAGGAGAGGGTCCTTTGTGAGTGTCACAATGACTTACTCAAGATTTCCTCCTCTAACTCAAAAACAAGTTATAAAGACCTTCGTCAATGAGGAAAATATCATGAAACATTCTTCAAGTTGAGGCCACCTCATCGTTTTTAACGGTTGTCCCGATTTACATTACTACGAATTCTTCCTCACCTTAACTTCTAACTTAAATGTAAAAGACTAAGGAAGAATGGAACAAAACGAAACGAGAAAAAGAAGAATCAGCGTTAAAAATATGAAGCTACAGCAAGAGTTTGGTTACTCTTTCTTATGAGGTGCTTTGTGTATAGGAAACGGGGAGTGAAGTTCTTCTGAGAGTCTATCTGATCGAACTGGAATATCGATCGTCATTTGTAGTCCATAGGATTAGCATGGAGCTAAATGGAATTCGGAATGCCCCGTTACAATAATATCCATTTTCTACTTAAAAAACTCGGAAGATTTTATCTTTTTCAATACTTTTTGTTTTATTGTTTTACTCGATATTCTTCATAGTTCGTTATTAAAATACTATTAGAATACCTACATTGGTTTGTTAGGACAACAAAATGAGGATATTGTCCTAACAAACCAATATAGGTATGTTGCCAGTAAAATAATTTAGATTGATCTAGCCCCTGGTGTGTAATGAAAGTATTTCATGTCATGCCCCCCCTCTCCATCACAAAATCCTGGCTAAACTAACCAATATATGTTTCCAGTAAAATAGTTTAGAATGATCGGGCCCCTGGTGTGATAACCGCAGTACTTCGTCACGGATCCCCCTATTAGGAAATACTGGCTACGTGACTGCTTTGCATATATTCACACTAGAAATGTTTTGATATTCAGTTCGTGAGTTTCTTACAATAAAGGTACAATTCTTTATCTCGAAGAATTTCTTTTTCTGTCTTATTAGCTAATAATATCTCTCTGGCTTCCGGTCATATCTGTCTGGTGTTTACACATTCAAAAGTTATATGTTTCAGCGTAGCCTCGGTCTGTCCGTCACACTCACAAGCTGGAGTTTCTTTCAGTCCTAAGCTATGCAGTCTGTGATTATATGGTCCATGTCCAGTTATATAGTGTAATAATCTTTCTGACATCCGGAAAAAGGTCATATGTTCTTCCTCCTTTCAGTGAGTTCCCCAAGTGTATTGCCATTTATCTAGTATCATTTCACTTATTGTACTTTTGGTTTCTGCTTGTTCCCTAAGTACCATTTCTATTTTGTGTCTATTTCTCTTTTTCATCCAATATGTTGCGGTGCGCTGCTGTATCATTAGGTGTAAAGGGGTATCCCTAATGCGACTAGAAGTCCATCCTTTGATGTTGTGTTGTATGCACCCGTGAACCTAATTAGAACATTTCTTTGAATTCTGTCTATTGTATCAACATTTTTAACATTATTTTAAGTTATGAGCCCATGCACTGGAAGCGTATGCTGTTATAGCAACAAATATTGAGTTTTGATTTAATTTGATTGTCTTGAGGGGCAAGTGGAAACATTTTTATCCAATGGTGATTATTTTGTTCATGACTTTTGTTGCTTTTCTTTTACGTATTTTACATGCTGTTGGAAGTTTAGTTTGTCATCTATCATTAGTCCAAAATATTTTGTTGTTCTGGATCTTTTGATGATTTTATTGTCCACCTTTACTTGTGGGTCTGTCTGTAGTTGTCATTTCATTAGCATACATGTTGTTTCTTCTGGTGATATTTTTAACTTGTTTTGACTACACCATTGTTGAATAATTTCAACTGCAATGTTCGGTTTCTGTTCGATTTCATTCCTTGATTTTCGGGCTATTATCATTACTAAGTCGACCACATACGCCACTACACAATTAATGTCTTCACTTTCCTGTAACTCATTTAAGCAGGACTCTATCACTACATCCCAAAAGATTGGTCCACACATCAAACTTTGCGGGCATCCTTTTGTTGTGTATTTCCATTTCGTTGTTGTTGGGCTTGTAAACTGCACTTTTCTATCTTTACAGTAATCACGAAGGATTTTAAAATGGCCAAAGGATCTATACAAATTCCTCAAACTTTTGAAGAATAGCAGCCACCACATATTGTTAAAGGCAGCTGAAATGGCGATACATATATACCTATTACATATTTTTCTTCCGTTGTATCCACAATTTCTAGTACTTTGTAAATGGCGTCTTCCATCGGACTCCCTTTCCTAAATTCATATTGATACCTGTTCATTCCCATCTTATGTCGATGGTTAGTCAACCTATTGACTAATACTTTCTCTTGCAGTTTTCCCAAAGTACTTATCAGATATATAGGTCTGTATGATTTAAGCTTTATTGGATCTTTGTCCTTTTCTGAATCCCTCCAAAATGTGAACAGCCGCCACTGATGAAAACAGGCAAATAATACCATTAATATATTATCATCTCAAAGAACTTCTACCTTAGGAAATTTGAAAAGGGTCCCGGCTACTGTTCAGGGCCTC
Organism: Thermobia domestica; assembly: GCF_964235325.1. Lineage (NCBI taxonomy): Eukaryota > Metazoa > Arthropoda > Insecta > Zygentoma > Lepismatidae > Thermobia > Thermobia domestica. The sequence continues at coordinate 93,927,128 of NC_137468.1, forward strand.
GTAATCAGGTGTTGAGTACCTTCATACAGTTGTATTCAATATACGAGGGCAAGTCAAGAAAGACTTGGACTGATTTTTTTCCCGGCAGTTCTGTTAACGCTGGAGCTTCATAGTTTGGCATACAAGTAGGGTGGGTCTTGCTGTGCATATATATAAAATGTTGTTAAGGAATCATTGCATGTTTGGTAACCACGACTTTTTATTGCAGGTGATGTTCTGCGCCGCCTCTAGAAGTCGCCTGTAGAAGAAATGGAGTCATTACGAGATGAACAATTTGCAGCTATACGGTTCTGCTATCGCCTGGGGAAAAGTGCAACAGAAACTCTAGGAATGTTGAGAGCAGCCTACAAAGATGACGCTCTGCCACGAAGTACCGTGTTCTGGTGGTTCAAAGAGTTTAAAGAGGGCCGAATGACAATCACGAAAGCTGGTGGACTAGGTGTATCAGCGTCAGCTGTTACTGAGGTGAACATTAACACGGCAGCAGTCATTGTTAGAGAAGATCGCCGCATCAGTATCGACGATCTGGCAGCCGCACTACGCATATCTCATGGCAGTGCCTTCAAAATTTTGCATGACCACCTCCACATGAGCCGAGTGTGTGCGCGATGGATTCCGCGACTCCTGACACCAGAGCAGAAGGCCGTTCGAGTGGAGACTTGCAGGGAGCTGTTGCAAAGGTTTGAGGATGGTGGAGACGCCTACCGCACCGTGCGACTTTTTTCTATTCCCTGCCCTAAAATCCAGACTGCGTGGACGCCGCTTCTCCGATAATTCCGAGGTTCTGAAGGCATCGGAGGCGGTTTTGAAGGACCTCTCAAAGAATGGCCTGCGACACGTGTTTGAGGACTGGAAGACTCGAATGAAAAAGTGCATTCAAATGGGCGGGGACTACTTTGAAAAGGATCATGTGCCTGTTGCTGAGTAATAATAAATTGCCTAGAAAAAAAATCAGTCCAAGTCTTTCTTAACCAGCCCTCGTACCTAATAAATATGACGTTATGGCAGTTCTGACCTTTGGGATTCATTCTTTTTAAAATAAGCTATTAAACTTCGTCTGTCAAAATGAAGTCCTGTTGTTATTGGTGCACTTCTTTTTAGAAAAGTGTAGCCAAGCATTCGATAAGGGTTCATGCTGCCGTAGACGTATCCAAGGGGGCCTTATCATATGTATCTGTTCGCATGGAATTAGTTCAACTTCAGTGGTAGTATGTGAAAATAATAATAATAATAATAATAATAATAATAATAATAATAATAATAATAATAATTATTATTATTATTATTATTATTATTATTATTATTATTATTATTATTATTATTATTATTATTATTATTATTATTATTATTATTATTGACTCAAGGGGCCCCGCTGAAAATCCCTGCCTTCTCGTCCGCGCCAGTCCGCTTCTGGCAGCGAGGACTTCATGTTCACCTTACTCCTTCGATTTGTCGCGCATAATCCCGAAGGGACCAAAGCTAAACATCGCCAGTCATGTGCATGTAGTTATTATTATTTTTTCCAGACGAATTGTTTCTAACGTGAGCTACGGGGGTCAAGAGTAACCCCTGTCTATACATCATGAAGGGAAAAATATTGAAATAAGTGCGTACAACTGTATAAATTTCGATGGCAACTGTGTCTGATCATTAGAAAGAGAGTATGGGAGAACTATGAAATTAAGTAAATAGATGCGCGTAATTTTATTATAAAATTACATGGCGAACGCATTTTATGTGACCCCAAAGGGTTATCGTAAAATTTACACAGTTAAAGGAGCACTGTAATTGGCCTAATTAAAAAGACCTCAACGATTTATCCGTCTAAATGCGACGTCTCCTTCATCGCCTCCATGGCGAAGTCGGAGGAACACGTGCTTAGTAATCATAAGGTTGGTGGTTCGCGCCCACCCCGGCCTATTTTTTCACATTAATGTAAACAAATCACGCATATAGGCGATTTAACATATTTTGAGGGAGTGATTTTGTGGTTCATTGGCGTTTCGTCGCATCTCTGCCTTTGGTGGAACGCTGGTAGTATAATTTCAAAACGTAAGTGGGGCCACAATGTATCGTCACTGCGAGGCATCCAATTTTTGCGAGAGGTCGCTAGTTGCCCGTTGCCGCTAATGGTCCATTGTCGCTTTTGGATGGAATAGCTTGAGTTTCAGGTTTTTATCGTTATTACTTTTCTTTTTTACCTTTCACGAAAGCAAATCTTCCATACAAAATAACGCAATAAACAGAAAATATGTATAAAAAGTATGTATGAGTGTTCGGGCCAACATCATGTTTTCGCGGACCAAGGGTTAGAGATTTCTATTTCCCCAGTATCGACTAAACTGGATAAAATGTTAAACTCTACAATCTGCAATGTATATTAATGGCTCTGAAGGAATATAATTATAAAGAAATACCCGAAGAAATATATTTAAACTGCAGTTTCACATAACATTAGTCTCGATGATCAAGCAGGGCGTTAAACCTCCTCATATCTAAATGCTGCAACTACTTCTATCACTCATTTTCAACAATTTACTTTGAAAATTTAGATTTGAATTCTCTTGGCTATTGTTTCTACATAACATTTCCTATTTTATTATGATCGAAACAAGAATTTTACAACATTGAAATCGTAAACATGTGCAATTTGCTGAAGACACTTCACACCAACTTTTCCCCCCTAAATTAACAGCGATGTCTTAGAATTGTGGGATAAGCGTTGGTTTCACATGCCAGTATTCGTGGGTTCGATTCCCGTAGGGTAATTAAAGTAAGATAACATGGATAATATTCCATTTTTCTCGGTCTTAGTGTTTGCTCTCGTAATAGAACAAAACCTACTAAACACGTCTACAAGATGACGTCAGCAGTATCAACCTTGATTCGTAGTGTTTGGGAACCTAACGTATTTAGCGAACAACTGATAAATGCATAAGACATATCGTTAGTATTGGACAAAATACGACAGATCAAAAGCAAAGGTTATTTGTTTGCCAGCAATTGCTTATATTTCCACAACTACTGCTAGAATTATTAATGTTTTAAGCAATTCACAATTTCATATACATTCCATATCAACAAAAAGATTTGAAACTGAATAATCAAAACCTTCATAATATAAAATATGTAGCCAAGTCTCGACTTTCCAATAATAATAATAATAATAATAATAATAATAATAATAATAATAATAATAATAATAAAGAAATAATAGATTTGCAAAACGAATACATAAACAATACCTTCGAAAAGAAAAATAATTGTCACAATGGGATTCGAACCCGGGTCTCTGCCATACGTGTTTCATGCATTATCAATCTTTTTTAAATTCGCTCCAACTATGGTATTGTTCCCCAGTGACACCCCACGTCCTTTGGACTTATTGCAAACACGACAGGGACACGAATACGGAAATATCGAGGACACTTAAAATTCCGACCTTGCTCTTCAGAGCCCATTCGATCCGCCAATTCAGAGCCCATTCGATTGGACTTAACCTCACACTCGTCAGTAATCTGCCACAAGTTCCTCATACAAAGATAAGAAAATAAACTAGTAGTTACGGAAGATTAAACAGAACTTTCTATTTCTACATGTGTTGGTATAATTCAAAGAACGCGAAAATAATGTCTACCGTCTTTTCTTCTTTGGAAATTAGAAGTTAAGGTGAGGAAGAATAGTAGTAATGTAAATCGGGACAACCGTTAAAAACGATGAGGTGGCCTCAACTTGAAGAACGTTTCGTGATCTTTTCCTCATTTATGAAGGACTTTATAACTTGTTTTTGAGTTAAAGGAAATCTCGAGTTAGTCGTTGTGACACTCACATAAGGAAACTCTCCTTGTACGATCATTAGTATCTTGTGTATAGTCTTACATGTAACGATTTTAAAAAGCTAATACTTTGAGTGTAAGCTGACGTGAGGCGGTAGGTAAGTGGTTAGCGCATTGAACTTCTATTCGGCGGATCCAGCTTCAAATCCCGGACAGGTTCAAACTTTTTCAAATGTTTCAATTTCAACACATACTCAGTGTGACAGTCAAGATCTCTCCAGAAAGAAAAAGATGTTGGAATGAGAAGAGTTGGAGAAGTTTTGTCAATAGAAACTATGATTCCAATTCTAGCAGTTGTTCTAGATTTGATATTTTCGTCTACTTTCAAAAATTTTCTGATTCATGCGTGCTTTTATTTCTTTGAACATACAGTATATAATGAAATAATACATTACATACACAGGAACATTGTTATTAATAGGTCGGTGTTCATTGGAAAACACACTCTGAACCATAGAGATTTATCTCATAATGGAGAAATGTTTCGTGCGTCATCTACTCACAATTTTACTTGCATAAAGACCTGACTCAGTGCTACCAACTGCTGTCAGTGCCATGGAAAGTTACGTGTAAGTTGGGTTGCATCTGTCAGGGGTTTTCACAATTGCAAACTATCTCGAACCCAAGTAATGGAATTAGATTACTTAGGGAATAGATACTTTTGCTGATGGCTGTACCTAGTATTTTGTTCAAGGGTATTAAGCATGCAGTATCGATCCTGTTGGGTCAGTTATATAAACATAAATATCATAAGGGCTGTAGGAGGTGAATCTACAATGATGAACTCAAAGATTATGAGGATAAAGATACTTCCGTTCTATTTGGTATATGGAAAGTTACGGTTATGGACGTGGAACAAAAATAAAAATTTACTGAAAGAAGAACTGCTTTCTGTCCTTTCCAATTAGGACAAACTTTATGGTTCAGTATAGTGACAAGAAAGCAGATACATTTGTCAATGTGGGTGTGCATGATACTGGTTAACGCCCAGTTCATACAACCTCGAACACATTTCTTGTTGTGCAAGGTCAGTTTCAGCTATGGGTAATATCATATTTCTCAAAACAGCTGTTTACAAAAGTTACAACACAACTCTGCAATGATAGTTTTGCGTTCATTTCTCGGTTTAATTATTAAGTGTGACCAGTCTTAGCCTTTATTATTGTATGAATTTGTAAGGAAAATTAATGAATTTTATATCGTAAATTTATTCCCTTGTTTTGCGCGGGGAAATTATTAATTCATTACAGTATTTTTAAAATGAATTACCACATTGTTGTAAATATTGGGAGTTTACTTGTAACTTTATTTTTGATAATTTATTATCTGAATGCGCTATTTAAACGATCGTCGTGGAACATATACAGGGTGTTTCAAACAACACGAACAACATTAGGTAGGTAATTCCTAACACCAAGATAAGACAAAAGGTACATGAAACAAGTATTTTAGGAATGATCCAAAAATGGATCAAAAGATTGCGATCTTGGCAAAGAATTTTAGGAATGATCAAAAAGTGCATCAAAAGATTGCAATCATGGCCAATTATTACTTTTTGGATCAGGAGTCACAACATTTTTGAACAGCCCCTAAATCGAGTTTCCGTATTTTCTACGGAATAAACACATCATACTGAGTTAAGTGACAGTTTTGGTGTGGCTACACTATATGTACCGTGTCCTGCGAAAACGAACTAAGCGCCACTTTCATACTTTTGAGAAAATTACGTTTAAAGGTTGATGTCTAGCACTAGTGTAGCCGTAATCAAAAGTGAAATTATGTTTCTTTTTTTGGAAAGGTGTTGATTTTCCTCTCTTTTCGATTGTGCAAAACGTTCTAATGCTTATCAGGAACCAATCGTCGCATTTACGTGGATTTTCAAAATTTGGCGCTTAGTTCACTTTTGCATAACACGGTACATATGTAGTTCTTCATATATGGGGCGTACAAAAAAATGTTTGATTGAATGAAATATATTCAATTTTTTTGGATCAGAGGTCACAAAATTTTTGAACGGCCTCTAAATTGAGTTTTCATACCTTTTACGAAATAAGCACATCATACTGAGTTAAGTGATAGTTTGGGTTTGGCTACATTATATGTAGTTCTCAATATATGGGGCGTACAAGAAATTTTTGTATTGAAAGAAACATATTGGAGTTTTTTTAGATCAGAGCAACAACATTTTTGAACGGCCCCTAACTCAAGTTTTCATATTTTTTACGGAATAAGCACATCATACTGAGCTAAGTGATAGTTTGGGTTTGGCTCCATATATGAGGCGTGCAAAAGTTTTGATTAAATGAAGAAAATTGAATTTTTGGATCAGGGGCCACAAAAATTTTGAACGCATCCTAAATCGAGTTTCTGTATTATTTGCGGAATAAACATGTCATACTGTGTTAAGTGATAGTTTTGATTTGGCTACATTATATGCAATTCTCCGTATATGAGGCATACAAGAAAATGTTTGATTGAATGAAATGTATTGGATTTTTTGGATCAGAGGCCACAAAAATTTTGAACGGCCCCTAAATCGAGTTTTCGTATTCTTTTACGAAATAAGCACATCATACTGAGTTAAGTGATAGTTTTGGTTTGTCTACACTATATGTAGTTCTAGAGATATAAGGCCTACAAGAAAATTTTTTATCTGAAATATATTGGATTTTTTATTCAAAAATGAACTTTAAAGGTCCATAGCTCCAGAACTTTGGGACCTACTATAGCAGGGTCAAGAATCACTTTGGAAGTAATATGTGCGCTATCCAAAAGTACATGTTTCAGAGTCCTAGGGTACTCACGCAACAATTTTTATCCAGGGAGTTTGGCTACGAACATAATTTGAAGGACTCACCAACAACCTCTAAACGTTGTCGGTGTTGTTTTGAAACATCCTATATATAAACCTTAGGTGAGTCCAAGGATCTCAAAAGTTTCGTCAAACGCGTAACTATTGTTGTTACTTTATTGAAATTGAACTGTGGTCGGGATAGTCTGATTTCATTCATTACAAGTGGCGTACGACCTAATAAAAAGGGGAGGTTGTTTTATAATCAGCAACTGAAGTCTATAGAGGAAGTTTATCAGTAAATTAGTGAATATAGATACAATGAACTTTATTTTTTAAAAAAAGAAAGAAGCAATAATAAATCACGATCCCAACTAGGATGCCAGAGGTGCCAAAAGGGGTTATTCGTAAAAGCAACAATAAAAGAATTGACTTTTTTTTTTTTTTGCCAACGGCCACATTCGGTGAGACCTTGTCCCCAAAATAATATTCAGAGACCTTATTTTTTTTCTTATGATGTTTTGAGCCAAATTAAACACGAAGAAGTCGTTGTTCTCATAAAACTGGAAGTAAGTTGAATAACGGCCCAGGCCTGTGTTGATCGTTGATGAATGACTAATTTAATACACTTGGAAATTTTTAATAAAATTAAACACCTAGAAGTTCGAGTTAACTACAAAGATTGTTTTCGTGAAAAGGCTATACATAAAGATACTATGCTATTAAAATATTCCATTTTAGTCGCAATTTCTGTGAAAGATTCCACTCCCTCTCTTCCCTGCTTTATCCTCTAGCATGTTCCTCGTGATATAGTTTCTTCTTAGCGAATGTCCCAACCAGTTTCTCTTCCTGTTGTCAAAATATATATAATTGTTATTTTCTCCTCCATCATTTTTAAGACCCTCTAATTTATTTCCCGCCTCCATTGGCCTTCATAGTCACATCTCGAAAGCTTCCAGTCGTTTTTCATCACTTTTGCGTAATGTCTATGTTTCAGCATACAGTAATACTCCACGCGAAGAATTTTATGAGTTTTTCTCAATTCTTTATTTAAGGTTCCACGAAAATGGACGTTTCTTCCTTCTAAAGACTTGTTTCATTATTCCTACCCTTGCTTTTATTTCATTTTCACACTACACATCATCACTAACAATACTACCAGGTATCGAGAACTATTCACCTGCTCTATCTTCTTCCCTCCTACTTCTATATTTAACACTGACCGCTTCGTTCAAATCACCATAACTTCTGTCTTTCTAATATTTATTTTCATCCCATATTCTTCATAGCCCTTTCTCAACTTTTCTAACATCTTATTGATTTTTATTTTTCAGATTTCGCAACAAGCGCCATATCATCTGCAGACCGTATACACCAAATCATTCTACCTCCTACCGAAATGATATTTTGATTATGTAGGTTCTTTTTCACTATCTCTTCTAGTGTGTCAAGATACATATAGTATTTGATGTATTGATACTTAATGCAAAAATTTAATCTAATTCAGTGGAAACAACTTATTACTAGTCACTTCCAAGAGTTGAAACTGTTTCTTGTAACTTACGCCTTTCATCAATGTAGAATCTTGGTTAATATCAAATAGGCCATCAAACGGAGTCGTAATTGCATTACAAGACTCCGCCCCGAATCAAGTTCACACAAACTGGCCACTTGGTTCTGTTTTGATCCTGCTAACGCGATTACCCAGCTAAACCAACCTCGAAACGATGTCTTGTACAGCTCAAACATTCCTATGTGTATCCCCTCCCTACACGCTTTACCACGCATACGTACAAACATCAAACACCTGAACGGATACATATGTGATTTCTATTGATGCATTTTACTTTGAGTGCGCAAAGTAATAATAATAATAATAATAATAATAATAATAATAATAATAATAATAATAATAATAATAATAATAATTCAAGTGTAACATGCCAATTTCAATCAAACTTCACATACTTACAGAAGATATATAGTTGTAAAGTCCTTTGAGACTAACCCATCTACGACCACAAGAATTGTAGACAAGGAAAAAAAATATTTTTGAGCTACCTAGAATAAAATTGAGATGTAGATTTAAAAGATCATCACAAGTTGATCATTTCAACGATTACCTAGTCGTGGTCTTGAACAAATATGTTCCTATGGTCAGAAAGGTTTTAGAAACACATAAGTATAACCAGTTCTATATTATATTATAAGCTTCTTTTAACTTTTTATTCCTCTGCATAGTATTACTAATTATGATGCTTGTATATCAATAGCAGTGCTTCCTATGTGCGTAATAAATCCGTAAGTAGCAGGTAAAACTTACACAAAACCTAAGGCTGATTACAAAACTGTTATAGATCAGTTTATGCTTATATTAATTAATATTCAAACTCATTTAAGTAATGTATGTATTTATGTTTTTTAATATTGAACGCATGAAAATAGACACATTTTAAATTATCCGACACAATTTTAGGATAGTTTAAAGAAATACACGTATGTTCCTTGATTGTGAAGGGGTTAAGTGGCTAACACCCGTATTTTCTATGTGCGAGATCTCGGATTTAGATTTCTGATAGAAGTGCTCGACTGACGTAAACACTGTGGTATTCTAGCAGTAGGTCATGTTTTAAATAGCTTCAGTGCAAAAAAAAAAAAAAAAAAAAAAAAAGGAACTTAAATTCCAATCAACATACAATAGGTACTAACACGCCTGTGTTCTGGTAAATGAAAAATGTTATTGTACGTGAGAGGGTAGGCTAAAGAGATTCTGGGCTGACACAAAAGAAATCATTTCTGATTCAAGATTTTTTTTTTCTGTTAGAAAGTAGGTCTTATATGCACTTTACTTCTTACAATGTTACATGTTCTCATGTTGATCCGTTTCTTCCCTGCAGATGGATTTGTGAGCCAAGATAAAGCCATCTGTATATAAGCAACGTACCTCCGATTGTACACTAATTCGGAATCTCTTCATGACGGGTGGGACGCCCAACTGATCAGTTAGGATATGTAAAACACTTTACAAGACAAAGATCCATCCTTTTCAACTGAAGTTATAGATAAATGAAGTGAAACTTGGACGACAGTTCCTCAGTAACGAACCTCGAACTGGGCGCCTGCATGCTTCCAACGACAACATTAAGAAAGTGCATGACATGATCATATCAGATGGTCGATTGACTTACAAACTGTTGCAACATGTCTAAGCATTTCTATTTAGTACGCGCACGTCAATATTCACCATTATTTGGACATGTGCAAGGTTGGAGCGCATTAGGTTCCCCGAAACTTGTCAGTTGATCAAAAACACGAAGAAGTGATACTACTAGGTGCAAATGAACTTCTTTCTCTTATCTCCGTTTCGTCATCTCACGTGATTTTCTTCTCGTGACTTAACGGGGGTTGATAAAATAGCCCTCGTATTTTAGTTTGTCTACCATAGACAAACTCTTTCGTTTGATTATTGTGGAGTAGTCAGCTTTAAAACACAGTGTAATCGAAGCAAACTCGATTGCTCTAGGTTGAAGAGCAGAATACAGCCCCAATTCATCGCCAAATGAGTACAAATTATGGCATTGTGATAGTTATATGTGCGACTGCTATAGAGATTTTAAAGAAGGATTACCAATGTACACGACGAGTGTGGTCAAAGGTAGAAATCTATGGCGGCAAATAACATTGTTAAACGCGTTAATAATATGCTTCGTAAAAGGTGTAGAGTACAATTTCTGAACTGTCTGCTCAGTTTCCTGAAATTTCAACATCAGTGCCTGGAAAAATCGAATTACATTTGGCAGACGCTTTAATTGATCTTGATATGTTTTAAAGGTCGCTACTCAAGAATGACTCAAAAGCAAAGTCTGTCTATTGGTGTGGAGTGTGGGTAACGTCCAATGAAGAGTTATGTCTTGTAGTTTCATGATCTCCGTCGTTCTCCTCTAGTGGCTTAGAGTTAGGAGAGGTTGAAAAAAGAAATAACTCTCAGATCTTCTAAGAGATAAAGGCCGTGTCCAAAAGTACGAAGTGCACTTTTCGAGTATGCACACTCGAAGACTACAAACGGGGTACACACTAGAGTATACACTTCATCAAATTAGCTTTTGATCCGCACTTCGTCCCAGCACCTCACTGTGGTAGACAGTGAAACATTGCATACATGCGAAATTCTCCTTTCTTACGTTATCAAACAGCTTCAGCTTTGCCGTACCTGCAAATATTTGTCATTTCGGATCTTTCACGTGCAGATTAACAAGAGCGGAGCATAAAGGCAATGGCTATATCATATTGTGTCATGTGCACAATAAACTCGTAACAGCATAAAACAAGCTAAACTATTGACAATGTTCTATTTTATTAGGCATATCTGCGCGAGAAAATATTTACTAATCCACAGGGAGGAGAATAGCACTGGTAGTTAGGGCGCTGATGACACAGTTGGGGATGCTATTTGCAAGCAATGTAACTTACTTTGTTCGCCCCTAAAATAACTTAGGGATTTCCCTGCAAGGAAAAGCACACAACTTGCAAGAGCGTTAGCACACCGAAGGTACTGAGGAGAGCGTTATTTACAATAATGTGGTGCAAAACTACTTTGGAAAATGCATAGTGTATCAGATCTTAGAGAGTTCATATTGTGTACAATTGTTTCCTGTATAGTAATTACACAACAATAACACTGTAATTGTGTTAATTGTACTGTATTGTTTAAGTTATAGGCATTATCATTGGACTAATTTTACCACATTGCACTAATAATTAAGTTCTCTAGATGTTACTCTTTCTTTGTGAATCTACAAATTTTACCCTTAAATCTTCGAAATAGTGACTCCATATTCTTAATCTGCACAAAAAATTAACTTAGAAGAGTAGCAAGGAAAGAAGTAGTGCGATTCAATAGCATAAGGATCAAATGTACAGGAAAAAGCTATTATGTCACTCAATCTATAAGAATCACATACAGTGTTTCTTTCAGAAACAATGTTCCGGGGGGCCACATTTAGTATTCCGGGGAGGAACTGCTGGTACTATTCTATTTATTATTATATTATATACGTATTATTTTGATCTCTTCCTGGAGGCACTCTTAGTGCTCCGGGGGGCAGTGCCCCCAGAAAACATGTCTGGAAGAAACACGATCACATTACTCAATGTGGATAAAGCTAATTAAATTAAAACGGTATATATATATATATATATATATATATATATATATATATATATATATATAAAGATTTCTATCGTATAAGCCCACTTGAATGAAGTCTTGTACACACATCAATACTATCATGGATTTTACTACGCTTTCGGCACCCTACATCTCTATTGATGTACACCCGCTCTCTCTCTCACATGCTTCCCGTTGCGAAAATGGTGACTCAGTTACAAAACAAATCCCATCATCCAAGTGTAACCATTAAAAAGTTTTAAAAACTACGAATATAATAAGAATTTTAGGAAAATTAAGAGACGATTTTATGAAAAAATACAGTATTTATGTTATGCAATCGCTCTCACAGTTCAACTACACGGAAGGAATTACTTGTTCTAATCGTTTCACAGTGGATACAGTATTGGATTATATGGATTAAGAGGGATTTGTGTAATTTGGTAAATGTGGAGAGATAAATTTTGGGCCTATATTTCAGTTTTGGTCAACTGTCAAAAATGCAAAATATACGGTAATTGACATATTACGGTCCCTCACATAGACCAAGTGCAAGGAAATATGGTAGCTTTGAAAAGGATTTGTTTATTAGAATCAAAACTAGAAAACTATGCCTATCTATTAATTCGTAGGCCGTATTATACCTACGAATTAACATTTGCAGCTATAGCTGTAGCCATAGATTAATTAATAATCTAGGTATTCATTATTCTATACTAAAGCTTAAAATTATAACTCATATGCCATTAGTTTATAATTAAAGCGCAAATAGCTGCATTACTGATAGTCTAATTATGACAATCAAGCTGCATAAAGCATGCAATACGTATTTTAAACACAAATGTCTTTATAGCATTATTAAAGAAACTATTTCGTTGCTTTTCCTACACTGTTTTAAATTCCATTGCATACTCAGAGAACATGACATAAATACGTTTGTTATTTTTGCAACACTTCGATATTGCACTTATACATTCACTAATTTTTATATATTTATCTGGTAAAATTATTATAAGATCACAAAAATACTTCAACAAAAATATTAAAAATATGCCTGTTAACATTTTATTTTGACATTGTCTTTGTTCCTACTACGAGGAAAAGCTATCTTAGGTACACAAGTGTGCTAACATAGTGTACATCATCGCATACTACGTACTATGCATTCGCAGACTTGTGAACTTGGACCTTTTGATGCACACTACGTGACATCAGTTCCGGAAAGAAGCGTACTTTGAATGCACACTTGTATCTTTTGGACACAGCCAAAGACATGGGAGATGAGATGATAAAATAAATCACCACCATTAGAGATCGAACCCGGGCATCCGCTTAGAACTCGCCTGACTACGTCATTGCTACTCTGGGGATAAATACTATATTATATATATATATATATATATATATATATATATATATATATATATATATATATATATATATATATATATATATATATATATATGTGTGTGTGTGTGTGTGTGTAAGGTCCGTTGCCACCCCGTGTATATTCGGAACGACTGCTGCGAATATGAGTAAACGCTGAAACACGTACGTAATTATTGTGAGGGGCTTGAATTTTAAGCTATAAAAGGTTCATCCCAGACATCCCCAAACAGGGGTACGGGAGTAAACTTGGACACCTCAAATGCAAAAGGGGTCGAGTAGTGTGAACGAGCTCGACAAAAGAATTTTTGCTAGGTTGCCGACATCTAAATTGGTTGTAACATCAAATTTCGGAGTGAAGGCCTTTGATGACTTTTAGATATCTATGGCTTGTGAATGTGGTCCTTCTACTTTGTTTTTTATTTTTTATTATTATTTTTAGGCAAGGTGTAAGTATCGTAAATACCGGTACTTTAGTAAAACTAGAAAATGATAAGTTATTGGGTTGAGATTTTGATTCTGTGCATGTTGCCTGTAGTTTTGCAAACGGAGAACCATTTTGCTGTGACATTGCATTGCCATGAGAGTAAGGTTTTAAGAAATGGTTATTTTAAAAGTGGGAATAAAGAGTTGCTAAAATATGGACATCAGAAAGAGGGATCAAAACTACCGGAGTTTAGAGAAGTGGTAATCACTACAAGATTACCCCTCACATTAATGACGTACATGTTTCTGCGTTTACTCACATTTGCAATCTTTTGGAAGACACATGGGGTGGCAACGGATTTTATGGTTCCGGATTTTAAGTTCCAGCCTTCTAGTTCTAATAAAGTAGGGTTGATAAATAGATATTTCCATTTGGAAAGTAGTCCTATGAAGCAACCGTTTCTTAGTAATGCAATGCTTAGAAGTAGCCAAATGATTATTAGATAGTCCTAATAGAGTCTCTAATGTTCTGTAATTCTAGTTGTTGCATATCTTATAGTAATTTCTAATATAAGTTTGTTAACATTGATAAGTTACTAAATAAGTACTTGAAGCACTGGATTCGCCTACATAGTAATTTTTGTATTCCGTAAAATTATTTTCTAATTTCATCAGAGATTTAAGCATTACTTTGAAACAATATTTAGGCAGGAATCACATTGAACAGAGTCAGGATAGCAAGCCCAAGCAGAGAGAGGCAGGAGGGGATGCAGAGATAGAGACTTGAATACATTTTGACCGTATGATTCTATTACAAAGTTGGACAGGCCTTTGTCTATCACAAGCTCGAGTGAATATCCAGTACGAGGCTCTACTGCATTGCTTACAGTACTCTGTGTACTTCGGTTCTGCTGCCCTGTCCTCTGGTCAATGTAGGGCCAGCCTTATAGACATTATCCTTTTTTTTTTTTTTTTTTTTTGCAATATACATAAAAGTTTAGACCACAATGGAAAAGAAATTTACTTTACGGAACTAACACAATACTTTTAGATACCTTCATTGTGTTGTTTGTAAATTTCTAAGGTCTGTGGTTTCCATTCTTCTAATATGAATTTAGAATATCCATTTAGGAAGCCTAAGTTGTAGATCTGCAATACTAGTTGTTCTAACATTTCTTGTAAAAAAAACGAATCTATATAATTTAAGAAAAAATGATTAGAATATCCATTTAGGAAGCCTAAGTTGTAGATCTGTAATACTAGTTGTTCTAACATTTCTTGTAAAACAAAAACGAATCTATATAATTTAAGAAAAAAATGATCCAAAGTTAACTTATTTTAAACGAGAAAGATCTCTTTTTGTGAGTGTACAAATTAGAATCGATCTGTTTCCTGAAAATGTATGTATGGAATTTAGTTCTTGAAAACAGTAATATCTTTTTAAAAAATCCGCCTTAATTTACGTGTTGAATTTTATTGTGTGATACATCTCCCTTAAGTCTTGTAATGAAATATCCAAATCTTTGTTTTCCCTATAAATAAGTAACGTATCATTTGCGCATCTACTATAATATTTAACACGTTTTAGATCTAATGTTAAAATTATATGCAGTATACCAAAACTTAATTTTGACGAGGTAAAGAGCATTTAAACAAGTTTGAAGAAGAAATGAGTTAAAATCAAGTAATTAAAATTCCAGTTCATTTCAAAGAAAAAATAAGTAAATTTCTCTTAAAAATCATTTGGTTAAATAAACGAAGAATATAAAGAATTCCTACAAAAACCTTTTGGTTAAATAAACGAAGAAAATAAAGAATTTCCCATAAAAATAAAAATCATTTGGTTAAATAAACGAAGAAAAAGAAGTTCCCATAAAAATCATTTGGTTAAATAAATGAAGAAAAAAAGAATTTTCCATAAAAATCATTTGCTTAAATAAATAAATAAAATAAAGAATTTTCCATAAAAAAAACCTTTAGCTTAAATAAATGAAGAAAATAAAGAACTTCCCAGAAAAATAATTTGGTTAAATAAACGAAGAAGACGCAGGCATTTATGATAACAACCTCAATAAAAGTGTACATTTTTCGAGAAGATAAGAATATGACTGAAAGATATAAATAAAACAATATAGAACTGACAGTATTGTTCTAACCTTGCTATTAATATTTACCTTCTTCACTGTCCTAATCTGGAAAAGAATTGCATGAATATTCTTTAAAACTACAGCGTCATCATCATTAGATAAACAAAAAAAAAGTACCTAACATTTTTCCCATAATAGGAAATCAAGTTAACAAAAGATGTATGAAGACAATAGTTTAATCCATGTAACGAGCATCATTGTTAATGTGAATGTATGGCTTAAAATAAAGGTGTGTCATCAAAGAATGCTTAAAAGCAACAACAATATGACAATGGTATATCCAATAAATGCTAATACTTCCTTTTGTTGTAGTCTAACAAAATGGAAATAAAGTATGGTGTCTTTATCTTTACAGTATATTGTTGTATATTTTAAAATTATATTATTATTATTATTATTATTATTATTATTATTATTATTATTATTATTATTATTATTATTATTATTATTATTATTATTAAATGTTCTACCCTGATTTAACACCAACCTCCAACATGATTCCTGGATGTTGCAAGTTAAAAGGCTTCAAGATATAGGGTAAGTTTCTCGACGGTTTTCAATCATAGGAGTTATATGTAGGCCTATATGTTAAATTTGTCCACAAGAAAGATCACAATCAGGAAAAGAAAACGTCAAAGTTGGACGAATGTCAAAATCGGGAGAGAAGTTCCGACAGTGAAAGAGGACCCAGACGGACAGAAGTAAAAAGGTGGGGGAAAGCGAAAAATGTATTATGAAAAAAAAAAGAAAGAGTATAAAGAAAGAAGTGGATGTATGGACAAGTAAATGTACAAAGAAGAGAGAGATATAAGTGTAGTGTATATTTGAAAAAAAAAAAATCCCACTTGACCCCCTTCTAAAACACAACACCACGGGAAAAAATGTGCACTCGAAGGCTTTCACTGATGAACTCCAACTATGATCCTAATACACATAATAAACTAGGGGCGGATCCAGCACGGAGTTCTGGAGGAGCGGATTGTAATACTGCTACTTAGAGCTACTTTACCACCCAAATTCTTCAATTTTGCATCTTGTTTGCGTGCTGAGCAACATAAGCAACTTGGTCTCCAGTCAACTGCTGATAAAGAAGTGAAGCGGATGCTGAATAGCCAGAGCACTAATTTTTTTGCAAAGGGTTTGGACAAATTGGTGCAACGGTAAGACAAATGCCTGAATCTCAATGGGATTTATATGGAGAAGTGAGAAAGAATCCACATACATATGTACGTATAGTTTACAAATGGATCTTTTTTTTTTTTTTTTTTTTTTTTTTACAACTTAGGAAAACATATATTGAACGACCCACGTATATATATATTATAATTTCGATTTCAGTAACGCGTTTAATACAACCGAGAAGTAATTCTAGTTTACAATGCATACATAATCCTTTCATCAAACGTTTGAAAGAATATTAAAGAACCGGAAAAATAATGCATTTGGTATGATTTAAGGTATTATTTATAGCTATATGAAACAAACGTACAAGTGTTGTTAAATCCACATTACAACCTGAACATGACATGTAGTATTATTTCAATTATACAATACGATATATTGCCACTGAAAAATACTCTCCTTTGTATCAACACGGTACTCTACATCCAACGTTACCTGTACCAGATGTACTAATAGGTCATTATGCATAAAAAAGGGAACTTGTTGACACACGAGAAAAACCCATTGTCACGCACACAGAGAGATTTTTCCAGGGGGCGGAGGAGGAAAGAATAACACTGGTAGAGTCAGCATACATAAACTGTGTTTACAGAGCTCTAACCTGCAAGATCCGCCATCAATAATCGTTAAAACGTGTAACTGTAAGCTTTAACAAGCACTGTTGAACATTAGTCTCTGGCTGCGTTTCACGCTCACTTTGAACTTTGGATTTGATGCTTGTCCAGGAATTACACACATACAATGCCGTTCGTTGGTTCAATTCTCGTTGTGTGTTACTACATCCATGAGATGTGACAAGTGGCCACATCCGTCAATCACGGATTCCACACATTACTAGTCACCAGACATGACATCGCCACCAGGCTTTGGTCATTTCATGCAGAGCGTGCGGAATTAGGGAGAGAGAGCTCGGTCGAGTAATTATCAGAATATGTGAGCTTTCTGTCTACAGATAATCTGGAACATTTCCACAGAAAATTGCCCTTGTACAGAATCACAAGAAATTTCATTACTAACGTAATATTCGAAAAGCTATGTCGTATCATGTGTACCATTTTATCATCTGCTCAGAAATACTTTTCCGCAATTTCGTTTAGAGAAAGTAGTTTCGTTCTTTTTTATGTTGAATTTTGCCTATAACTACTTAAGGTGGGATTAAATGTAGCTATGGAGGCAATTTTACTATTCAATTATAAGTAGTGAGTATCATACAAACGTTACCTCTTCTAAGGTCCAAATTGATCATAATATTTTCGACAGTAAAGCAGTGTTTCTTACAGACATGTGTTTTTTTTTGCGGGGGGCACCACCCCTCCCCCGGAGCTCTGAGAGTGCCCTCGGAGGATACCAGAATAATACGTCCATATAATAATAAATAGAATAGTGCCGTGTGAAAATAATGTGCGCCTCTCTGAATAATAAGTGTGCCCTCCGGAACATTTTTCCTGAAAGAAACACTGCAGTGAAATAATACAAATCAATTAAATAAAACTTTTAATTTAAATTAATGTTGTAATTTATTACATTAATAATCTACAACGTCTATGAAGGTTCGATCGATATAATACATTAGCATATCTGTGTTTTACATTGAGCTATTGTGCCACTTTTTTTTTTAAAGGAAACTTCAATGCCGCTAGATATATAATGAAAAGTGTCTATTGGGCCTGTTAAATCAAAACTATTAAGCAATATTAAGTGCATCTACTCAATCTCCGTTTAAAGCCACATATTTAGTTAGTAAAAGTCTCAAAATCATTAATGCGTTTATTTAAGTAACTTTAAACATTTTTATTTTATTGTATGGGCTATGCAATAAAACATCTATATTAAAATTTCTCAATCTGTCTTCAGACTTATGAATTTTATAGATAATACAATCTCCTACCCAGCAGTTCTTTAGATTTCTTTTTTCATCAGAACATTCATTTCTTTCCTCCTTTTTTTAAAAGACAATCATTTGACGGCGTTTCTGAAAGCAGAAAAATGGTCCAGCGAAGAGAACCTGTCCAGCTTCCGTCAGTCAATCTTCTCCTAACGTCGTCTTCGATCTGATATTTCTTCTCAGGATGGTCTCTCAGTTTTCCGCATAAGTTTTCCCCGCTCTCTTTCCTACTTTCTTTCTTTCTCTCTTAGCTCTTTCTGTATGGCATAATCGATGACAAGTGCATCTCTAAAACACAAGATTGCCAGGCAACTTTAAAATAACTTGTCTTTTCAAAACAGTTTTTATTAGAAGTCCTGAAGCCCATAAAATCTTTTCTCACTGGGAAACTATTATAATCCAGTATACTGTAGTCCACATTTATTTATTTATTTATTTAACGATCACCAGATACAGCTCCGAGGCCATTTTACACTGGATATCCAACAACAACATTAACAATGGAAAGGATTTGGGAAGGTATCGGCCAGGGCCTGTTTAGTAGGTACCATCCCGGCATTTGCCTGGTAGAACTGAGGGAAACCCTGGAAAACCTTAGTCAGGATGGTCGGCAGCGGGATTCGAACCCGCGACCTCCCGAATGCAAAGCCAATGCTCTATCACTTCAGCCACTTCGCACATTTATCAACGAGTACGGGTTCGGACTCACTATCATCCCAAACGGGCTCATACTCACTCGGACTCACTATACTACTACTTTAATTTGAAATCACCCTCATTAACTTCATTGGGGCTACTTAGGGTCTGCGAACCTCAATGAAACTCACGCTCGCTTCCATTAATAGAGCTGACGCTTAATTACTAAGTCCGAGCCCGGTTGAGTACACTAAGTCCCGAACTCGAGAGCTCTGAGCTCATGAATGTGGATATTTATAGTCCACGCGACCATTGACTTTCCATCTTCGAAAGTGTTACCAAATAAGATTTCAATGTCTCTTGTCAAACTCTGCTTCTTTCTTCCTTCTAAATATGGACTAAAGTAGTCTAGTGAGTCCGAGTGAGTATGAGCCAAATTTTCATTGCGGCTGATTCGTCTAGCTATGAACAACCAACTGAATCCGAATGCCGTATTCGGATTCGTATATTCCAAATGCCGTATAATGGCAATGTTTTCTTCTGTTGTTTACGTTAACCTCACAACCGTTACGAAATTTTACTGATCAAGAGATCCCGAATCTCTTATTGGTGGTGGAAACTACAGGAAGTCCATAAAGTCCTGCAGGAAAGTAAAGATCTATAACTTGGAAACTACGTAATGTATTAACAAATACTTGTTGGTGTACTTACAGAAAGGTTCAAAGTTTTGTTTCAGCTAGTTAAGGTTCATCGCCAAACCTCCAATTGTGCACCATTCACGTCCAATTGCAGTCTTTTTGGGAAACCAAGAATTGCGTGTTGGCGGTGCTCGTCTGGAATGTTCAAAATCACATAACTTATTTTGTTCTTGAGATCGTGCAGATTAGCTGGCTTCTGCGAATACACCTTGGTCTTCACGTGTCCCCACAGCCAGTAATCACAAGGCCCAAATCTGGTGATCTTGCAGGCCAAGGTGTGGGTCCTCTTCGGCCAATCCATCTCTCCTTAAATTCTTCATTAAGAAACTGTCGAACTTGAAGGGCATAGTGCCCCATCCTGTTGCATGTGGACCTCATAAAGGATGCCTAACCTAGTAAGTTCTGGCAAAAGGAATATCTATAGCATGTTCAGATAATTGTTACCATTTACCGTCTCTTCCTCGAAGAAAAAAGGGCCGGTAATGTGGTCCATTGAAACAGCACACCACACATTGACTTTGGGACTACCTCGCATGTACTCCTCGAATTCACGTGGATCTTTTACCCCCCGAATTTGGCAGTTGTGCCTGTTCACTTTTTCCGACACATGAAATGTGGCTTCATCTGAAAACAGAAATCGGGACAGAAGGTCACCATCTTCTTGTAAGCGGGTAAGCATTCACTCACAGAACTCCATTCTCATGTCACAGTCTTCCTCTATCAGCTCGTGCACAAATTTTAACTAAAGGGCCGGACCTTCAAATTCTTATGTACGATCTTGTGTAACGTTGACTTCGGTATTCCCAGTTCCAATGATCTACGTTTAAGCGACTTCATTGGACTCCTGGCTATGCTGTCCTGCAACGTGTGAATCACATCGTCAATCGTTCCTGGCCTTCCACTGCGTGGTAAATCTGACACACTTCCCGTTTCTTTGAAATTCTCGTACCACCTCTTGATATTTGTTTCTGCTGGGGGTGTTTTCCCATACGTTGTTTGGAACTTTCTCCGCACTGAAACGCAAGATATTAATTCCGCAAACCACAAAACACATTGTGCCTTTTCTTTAATAGACACCATCTTAAGTCACGTGATTACCAGCGCAAACATCATCGAGCATTGTGGCCAGAACAAAACTTTAAACTTCCCTTCTTCCAACCCCAAAAATTTATACACTTAAACATAACAGTTTCCAAGTTATAGAGTTTTACTTTCCTGCAGGACTTTATGGACTCCCTGTACGTTAAAATGTAGATTAAGTTACAGGGCATTATGTAACAAGAAAATCTAAAGTATACTTGTATTTTTTTATTTCTAAACGGTATTTAAAAAACACGCAGAGTATTTTTGTTACGTATATACCGTACATAAATAAATAAACCATCTATTTTAACAAAATAGAAACTACTAGCAACGAAACACATGCATTTTAGTGTCATAAAAATTCATATTATTATTATTTTCTCAAGAACTACACATGGGAGTTTACCATCAAGTAAGTCATTTTGCGCATCTTGATGTGGATATATGTCTCATATTTTTCAACAATGGGGGCAGCGGTGGCTCAGTGGTAGAGCGTTCACTTCTGGTGCATGGAGTTCCAGGTTTAAACCCTGGTCCCGCCAAGCAAACCTTGTGGTGGACAAACAGCGTTTGCGTGGGTTTCATCGGGGTTCTCCCGTTTCCTTCTACTTTCTACATTCCACTATTTCATTCATTTCTCGTCATCACCGTCTCCTTTAGCCTAGCCGGCATAAACGTGGGACGTCAAACTGAAAGATTTCATTTCATTTTTTTCATTTCTCAATAACTACTGATCAGATCTAAACCAAATTTGGTGTGCAAGTACCTCATCGTCAAAGAAATAATGATCGCTATATTTGGTGGTCGAGCTTAACCAGGAATAGGTTCAGCTCAGCTTGGCTAGCTTTGTGTATAGTGCTTTGTTTCCGGTAACTACTCCCAGAAACTGAACCAAATTTGATGGTAGTATATCGTACATATCGCATAAGGAATAAACATTGCTTATACATAGTGGCCGAACTCAGCTATGGACAGGCTCTGCTCGGCTCGAATCATCTTGCTGGATCTTCACGAAATTTGATGGACAAATAGCTCATTGTCTAAGGAATAAAGATCGTTATATTTATGGGACGAGGACGATCAGGGATAGGCTCGGCTCTGTTCAGCTTTTATGTAAAACCACTTTATTTCACGGTAACTACTGGCCGGATCTATGTAAACCAAATTTGGTGAGCCTTTTAACTAACTAACTAACTTTATGGTCTATGGAACCCGGAGGTTCAATGAAGCATTCACAACAGCTCTCCATTGACTTCTATCCTTAGCAACTGAATCTAATTTCTACTTCGTATTCTTATTTCTGCGAGATCCATATTAATATTGTCCTCCCATCTGTGCCTAGGTCTTCCTAATAGCCGTTTCCCGATTGGAATTGCAGTTAGAACTTTGAAAGCGTGCCTATTTTCTTTCATCTTGGCTACATGACCTGCCCACTTTAGCCTCCTAGATTTGATGACCCCAACATCGTTTAAGGAATAAAAATAACTATAATTGGTGGTCGAGCTTAGCTAGAGACAGGCACAGCTCTTCAATAGAAACTGTATTCCACAGCTTTGAAAGGTGAGAGGCTTCGAGTTCGGTTCATCCTAGCTAGTTAATTATTAGTTTCAACTCACTAACTGAAATGGTTCTCTTTTTAGGATTACAAGAAAGATTTTTTTTTTCTATTTTCTCGAAAACTATTTACAGTATAAGATTTTGCATTCATGCTTACCATTTTGTTCAGATAAATAAGTTTTATCAATAGGTATATGTCTCATTTTTGGAGATTTTTTTTTTTTCGTTAGAACCTGATAATATTGTGGAACTATTAAAAATGAAGAAAGCAGCTATGAATAGTGTTTAGAGTTCAGAAATGAATGCTCGAAGAATAAAGAATGAACATCTATATAAAACTTAGTCCAATCTGGCAACAGTGAAAAGTATTATGCCCATCAAACGTTTTGAAACATCTGGTTATCTCTGTAAGCTTAGTAGGCGTTTTCTCAACTGTCTCTCTCTCAATCCCTTATTCTGAATAATATTACAGTTACACTTACGGCAAGATATTTATCACTTCATTTCATTCATAAGGCGCTCGTAATCGTAGAAAATGAAATCATCTCACTTCAATGTCCATCATTCTTTATATGATTTTTTTTTCTACTCTGGCACAGATATAACCTACCAGATGTGTCACTGTCCGAGAAATGGTTCAAAATCATATCTATAGAATTCTTTCCACTACCCACATCTATTTCTTTGTCTTGCCTCCATTTTCTTTTACGATAAAGTCCATCTTCCTCAATACTTCATGCAAAAAAGACTTTTAAAAAAAACGCCAGACAAAATTTTCTTTCCACAACAGAAAAAAAATGGAGTTCTAATGTCTATAAATTCCAACTATTATGAGCACATTTCACAAATTTTAAGAATAATAAAAGAAAAAAGAAAATAATAATTCGTTTCAACAATTAACATGATTTTAAGTTTTACAGTATTACTAGCTGAATCTGCACTGTGTACATAGTGCATCATTCCCATATAAGCATACATCTCGTCATTTCTTACAACATATGTACACGTCCCTTTGCAGACACAAATGAAAGACGTCTTGATAAAAATTTTCAAGGGGTACCACAAAGGAGAGATTTTTTTCGATTATTTTTTTTAATACCTCGCACTATTTGCTAAAATTTGAGCCTACTTCCGTTGGAGTTTCTAATTTATGTATGATCAGTGCTTTTTTCTTCTTGCATGCACTATGTAATAAGTAAATACATTAAACACACTATTAATTATAATGTTGGTGATATATGGTGTTCATTGGGCAAAACACTCCAAACAATAAAGATTCATCTTAGACTAGAGAAATGGGTATCTTTCGTTTTTCAATCATAATTTGGTCATGAAACAAAACGCCTGAGAGATATACAGCCCTGTACCCAAATATGTGGTGCTGGAATGTATAACTTGTAGGATATGGTGCTTTACTTTTTAAAATTTCAATACTTTCAGTGTACCTCTAAAAATGTGGTAAAGAAATAATGGCAATTTTTTATTCAACTAGAACTGAACAATCTACTCAAAATTTGCAATCGATCAGTAAAGTCAGAATCTTTCTAGAGCTTGTGGTCTCCGAGATATCATTCTCAAAAAATGGCCACAAATATCTAAACGTCTACAAACATAAAAAGTTAACATTTTGATATATACTGTAGATAACCGTATAACGAAAACAAATTTATCCAAAGATGAGACCTATATATATATCAGCCGAAATATCTCAGTATTTGATAATCTTTGTATATCAGCATAGGTGCCAATTAACTGCTTTGGTTCTCTTCGAGGGAAGGGGGCTCAAGCACCCATAGAGGGTTTAAATGTAATCTCAAGGAGATCAAGAAATAAAATCGCTAAGATTATTTTTTTAAATAAAGAAGTTCATCAAAAAATATATTTACTTGCATGACGGAATATTAAACTGTGCTAACAATCAGCAGGTTTTCCTAAGCTCTGTAAGCTATAATAATAATAATAATAATAATAATAATAATAATAATAATAATAATAATAATAATAATAATAATAATAATAATAATAATAATAATAATAATAATCGATAGTCATAAGAAATTGAAATTTTGTAGAATTACTTCATTATGTAACTGAGTTTGATACTTTTGCTTTAAAGTAATGAAAAAAGTGAGCTAACATTTATATAAGTTGAGCTTAAATCACAAGACAGTTGAGCCATTTTCAGTTTTCACTCAAAAAAAAGGAAAGAAAAGAAAAGAAAAGAAAAAAGAAACAGTAATCTCAAAGTAGCCGTTTTCGTATCGACTTATGATGGAGTCTTGCTGAGTGGCATTTGTTACTGTTCTTGTCTGATTGTATATGCCGTCACGGAAATGTCGAAGCGACAATTAGAACAATAAACAAATAAACCTTAAATTCCATGTTAAACTTGGCAATAAATGAAATCAGGAACACGTTACTCCAAATTTATGGAGATAATATCGAAGTGGCAAATCTAGCCCAGTGCCGAGGGGGCCTAAGCTCCCCTAGTTTTTTTGAGTGACAAAAATAATAAAATTTATAGTAAACTCATATACCAATCATAATTTGAGTTCTGGCTGGCTTCTCCAGTTGTTATCTTCTAGACCCGCCACTGTATTATCGTAAAGAAAACGGCAATGTGTATGTATTTCTGAGGGTAAGAAGAGTCATTGATGAAGAGAAATCATGTCAGAACGGTCTGCAATGAAACTAATTGATGAAAACATTACCAAAAAAATCATCGAATATTGGGGGAAATCGTCAGCTAAATTGAAAAGCACAGCAAATACAGTAAACATTGAACCTAAATAAGATAGGAAAATCTTAATTGAAAAACTTGGTGTAAGAAAGATATTTACAGAAAGGGTTCCAAGGGAGCTTACCGAAGAACAAACGCATCAACTAACACGATCCTGCTTGTGAGGTAGTTTTCAGCCAGTAAAAAAGAAAGAAGAAAACATTGGAATACCCTTCTTACTCTCTGGGTTTGGATCCAATGACCTTTTTCTTTATCTGAAGAGTTGAGTTGAGTTGATTTTGAGTTTAATGTCCCTTTCAGCAGCGAGGCTATATGAGACGGGACTTACTGATAAACGTGGAATCCGAACCACATCAGCTCCCGCCGATAGTCGAACCTGGGTCTCCAACGCCAAAGGCGCGTACGCAAACCGCTTAGCTACGAAGAATCTCCATTACCGGAAGATAAACTAACATTGAGAGAAAGACATTTTGATATGCAAGACATGAAGGGTAATACGACTCTTCTAACTAAGGTTCTCTCTGATGCTCATTGTAGAAAAATAACTCGGAACTGTTTTCAAGAATGAACAAGATGCGACTAGACAACCAATAAATAATATGCAGGACTTTCTTTACAACTAAAAACGAAATTATTACAGAAAAAGATCGAAACAAACTTACGTAACAGAATTCCTTCCGCTCTCTCGCTCTTGTATTAGGTAACACTTAAATTATCATTATTCGCACTTTTCCTAATTGAATAAAGCAAGCACTTCTGATGATATTATTAACCTATTTATTGTCATGGTTATTTCGAAATATTCTTCAACAATTACCCAATAAAAGCAACAGCTACATTATGTATGATTCAAAGAAAAATAAATTAGCATGTGGAGGCAGCGTACAATTATTCTGAGTAAAAACAAGTTGTTTTCCATCCATTTTTTTTTTATTTATGGAGGTTATTCAAGGACGAATACAAGAAAGCAAAAATACTTTCCCAATCAATAGTGTATTTCCTTATCCAGCAGTGAATAATATATTTCATTTTTTTTAACGTGATCACCTATACTTTATTTTTAGATACCAAAAGTGATCCCACAGTAAACCTGAAGAACAATATAAAAAATGAAACTGATCTTGTGGATCATATTAGGGGAAAATGATTTTATTGATTGAAATAGTTTCCTGTATATAGTTATCATCTGCCTCGTACTGAGTGTTTCATCTCATTACTTTGATTAAAATGCATATGCCAAGCTGGGGGCAGGAGTCATAATTTAAACTAAAAATGTATTATCCCATAAACCCCTCAAACGAGGAACATAAAATTCCTTATATAAACTCCTTATTAAATTCAAAATTTTCGTTTTAGAGAAAGGAGTCAAGAAACGATTTTATAATATTTACTAGTATATTCAGATTTACGTCCCACGCATATGTCGGCAAGGCTAAACGAGATGATGAAGATGAGAAATGAGTTGAATAGGGGGAGTGAATAAAGTAGGAAGAAACAGGAGAACTCCGAGAAACCCCACGCATACGGTGTTTGTTCACCACAAAGTTCACTTGGCGCAAGCTGGAATCGAACCAGAGACCCCAGGCACCAGAGGTGAACGATCTACCACTGAGCCACCGCATCCCCACTCACGAGTATATTATACTCTAGACCTATATAAATGGATGAATGTAGGATGTATGTATATTCCAGAATAATTCTGGAACGCACGACCTTACATAGTACAGTTTCTCATTGGGCTACTCGTTTCCGTAGTTGTGTGAGCGTAAAGTATGATGCAAGAACAGGAAGGCCGTAATCATCAACCGATGAAAGAAGTGTGCAACTTGTGGCAGATATACTTGATCAAAATCGCCGTGTGACATGTAAGAAACTGACTGACATCACAGGGATTCCATCTGCATCAGTATACCGAATTCTGAAAAATGATTTACAGAAGAGAAAACATTCTGCCCGATGGATCCCCTGCTACTTGACTGGACGTCAGGACAATGCAAATGTGCTTAAAAAAATTCAATGTTGAAAGTGAGGAGTTTCTGCGTCACATTATTGCTATTAGGATGAAACGTAGATAGAGACTTTGATCCGGAGTTTAAATCACAATCAAACGAGTGGAGAGATTAATCTTCTCCAAGATCAAAAAAGTGTCGCAAATCTCAATCAAAGTTTAAGCAAATGATAATTTTTTCTTACGACCAAAAAGGTGTTATCACAGCGGACAGAGTTCCATGTGGAAGAAGTGTCACAGCAGCGTATTATTGTGAATTCCTGCTGAAACTGAGCAGAAAAATGCATAAAAAACGAAGGTAGTTGTTCATGGCGGGTCCACTGATTCTCCACAACAAGGCTGGCCCACACACCGCTAATCCTGTGCGTACAAAGCTTCGCAAATACGGTTGGGAAATGTTAGCTTATACTCCCTACACTCCGGATATGAGCCCATCACACTGCGAACTGTTCCCGAAGTTGAAACAACGTACGCGGACGTCGTTTTCCATGTCTGGAAGAGCTTTCTGCAGCCGTTATCCGAACCATTCGACAGCTTCACAAAAATGGCGTACTTGATGGAATACAGAAGCTATCGGGACGTTAGGATTCCGTCATTGTCAAGCAGGGAGATTATATTGAAGACCTGCAAAGATATCCTCTCCAAACAATAAACATGTGTCACAAAAAGATAGTGTGCATTGTTTATGAATTGACTCTCGTACTATGTACATTCCATGTCCCTAACCTAAATCTTTTGCTCGTGTATGACTTTTCTATATATCTTCCCCATCTTTCTCGTCTAATGGTTCCCCTCCCAAAGATTTGAATGGGGAGATATTTTAAAATCCTCGGAATTGTGTTCTGAATTGTGAAAGACCATTGTACATAAGTTCTCCTTTTGCTGTCAGCAAACTAGGGGAAAATAGAGTGGTGGTTTCCCGTTGCCTTCCACCCAGCCGTTAAAATTACTCTGACCACGGCTGGGACTAATGTCCAAGTTGCCGTACCAATCACTATGATTTCCATCAACTTCACTACTGGAGAACTGCTGCCTTTCCCCTGAACACTTTTCGTCTGGCTACTTCATTCAAATCAATTCAGTAGGAATAACAATTCTGGTATTTCACTCTAAATTTCTAAATTTCACAGTAGCACGTAATGCTCTCCAACTAACACATCAGTGTCTTCGTAAAGGTGGTACTTATCGGAGAGGTTTATGATCTATGTTAAAAAGAAGCTTTTATTCCGTACTAACTGCACCAACTCGTGTTCTCTATTATTATTATTATTAATAATAATAATAATAATAATAATAATAATAATAATAATAATAATAATAATAATAATAATAATAATAATAGGTTATTTTCTTCGTTTTTATATACTTATATGAAACGTTTATTATTACGTGGTATCAGTAAACCACTTTTCTCTCCACTTGGTTGAATTTGTAAATTAAGTCATTTGATAGTAGCATTATTATTATAATTATAGAACAATGCGCTCACGCCAAATCTTCAACCATTGTGCAAGATCAGCCGCCCTTAAAAAAAAAAAAAAAAAAAAAGGACTGACTAGTATTACGGTGAAAAAGAAAAACCCAAATCATGAACATCAAGTAGAAGATTATTGTGATTACAAGGAGTAGATGATTCAGATTTTTGTAATAAAAAAAACGAGAAACAATAAGGAATTTTAAAAATCCTGTATTTTTTAATGGCTTAAGACATACAGGAGAGAGAGAGAGAGAGAGAGAAAGAAGAAAAAGCACATGTATAGTCTTTTCATGATACTTAACCAATTAGACAGCCGGGTCTTATAGGATAATAGCTGGATATTGTTTGCATGTTGCGAAAACATAAGACATTATTTTTTAAAGCAAAAGAAAAATCTTAGATAAAGTGCAACGTAGTGAAGATCTCTAACTAAAGAAACAATGCTTTTTTTTTTTCTACAAGGCATTTTCAGTATACCTTGATAATAATCAACTTGAAGTGAGGGCAGCAACTTTAACTCAGGAAGATTTTTTTGGAATTCAATTAAGTTTTCTAACTCGATATGCATTATATATATATATATATATATATATATATATATATATATATATATATATATATATATATATATATATATATATATATATATATATATATAATCTTTTACTCCCTTTCGTTCAAACAGGTTGTTCTTGCAATATAATTGTGGTGTGCTAACATGGAACTCATCCTAGATTGTCATCTTTACAATAACTTGCAGGTGAGCTTAAAAGAAATTTAAAAAAAAAAAAGTTTCTATATGCCTATTCCTACCTAGTGAATGACCGTTTAAGTGCCGTTTTACTTGGTTCTCATGGCTTACTTTTTCAGATTAAGACCGTCGAACTCAATTGAATACACAATATCTTCCTTCCTTGCAAAACTTTTTTCTTTAAGTTCCTTTGAAAAGAATATACGGTTACGAAATTTGATATTATCTTTCTTTGTTTTACTGTTTTCTTAAAAGAAGTCCTTTTCTTAAATTTGTTCCCGAATATATTAAATTATCTTTACATCATATACATAATTTGTATTTAATTAGGAGAAAATTCCAGAAGTTAATGTTTAAAATGTGCACAATAACTTTATTAAAATGAAATACATAATATGTTAATTTTTCCCTCGCTGTTTTCCGAAAAAAGGAGCATTACCGTTTTTGGAGATTATTTATGACGTAGTTTCCCGCTCAAAAAAAAAAAAAAAAAGATTTAAAAGGTACGAGTTTACGCAAAGATTGGATCTTATGAGTAGGAAATTCACACAGATAAATGTCTTGACTGGTATAACATGGTTGTTTACCGTATTAAACGTAGACTTTTACTTTGAATTTAAGACGCATCTTTCTTCGGGTTTTAGATTATTGAAAATTAAGTTTCTCCTTGAAATAGATGACATCTTGCACTCAGAATTAAATTGAATATCTAGTTTAACGTCCCACAGTTATCGTTCTTTAAAATGAAACAAATGGGTTATTAATGAAATTGAACGATTATGAAAAATTCCGCGGAATGAAAATGTGAGCTGAAACTGGAGAACCTACGGACGCTAAGCCTGTCCACAGCAAAGTCACATGGCCTGGAATCGATTCAGAGCCCCCACAGAACGGAGAGTTCTTGCATTAAATTTGATTTCGATTTGATTTTTTCAAAATTTAGCGTGCCTTTCAGCAACCAGGCTATATAAGACGTGGACCCACACCTTAACGTGAGACATGAACCACATGAGCTTCCGCAGGGAATACAACCGAGTCTCCCATTCCAAAGACGCATACTAACCACTTAGCTACGAGGAAGATGTCTTGCATTCAAGCAATATGTACACCATGATATTAATGTACAATAAAACATTGTTAATCCGGAACAGTTGGGGAGGGATAAGTTGCCCATATTAATTAAATTACCTAAAAGAACAGTGAAAATTTCATTTATGTTCTGTTTATTACCAACAACACATATTTATTACCGTGCAGCTTTAAGGGCATGGACCTAAATACATATACTACTATATAGTAAAATGTAAAGCAATACAGTACCTACAACGCAGTAAGTATTGTATGTACAGTCTTGTGCAAGAAATATTGGCCACCCACGTTGTTTTAGAAGGCTATATTCTGGTAATATAATCAAATGAAAATGAAATCATTGTGTTTTACGTCCCATCGGTTATGCCGGCTAGGCTAAGGGAGACGTTCATGATGAGAAATGAATGAATGGTGAAATAAAGAAAGTGGGAGGAAAGGAAGAACTCCGAGAAAACCCACGCACATGGTGTTTGTCGACCACAAAGCTCACTTGATGTGAGCTAGGATCGAACCAAGGACCCCATGCACCAGAGATGAACGCTCTGCCAGTGAGGCACTACGGCTCCTATATTCTGGTAATAGTATGTAGGAAATTTAATAATTCATCTCTAAATAAAGATCTCAATTGGTCAAAGAAAATTCATAATTGTTTGATTTAATTCCGACTGTAGGTAAGAGTGCAGGGCTTTTCAAAGAGAAATGGGTGGCCAGGTTTTATCTTGTCAAGACTGTACATACTTTATATACCCTGTATTTTGATGTGCCCGACGGACCTGGCTCTGCATCACTTGAAACTCTTGCTGGAGAAGTTGAAGTTCATACTTTGGGACAGTTTGGAATGTAGAACCCACAACGTACTGTATCCAATGACCAAACACAGTACAGTATTCTTAACCGGCTATGCGATTGTTGACCTGTAGCCACAATTAAAACCTTGGATTTTTTTTTCTTTTCTTTTGCTTGTCCGAATTAAGCGAAATCCGGTTTCTTGGAGTCTGGATTAACGATGATTACTGTAATATGAAATGAAGATATTTGCACTTCAATTAGTAAATTCCCCCTTCCCGTAGATTTTTTATTCTTTACATCGTGAGTCTTCAACCCGTCAAGTCATTGCGGGCCATATTTACAATTTCAATTATACTCGTGGGCGACTAAGCTATAGACCCCTATTGCGGTGTTTAGACTTCAGCGGTTAATCGGGCAAAGTAGATACTTAAATTTTGAAAAATCGCGGATCATGCATTGAAGATCCCTGCCTTTCATGTTTGGTCTCCGTTGAAAACTAAAAATATTCATTGATCTACCCTTATTTCAATGTGGCTCATGGATTTAGTTATCCTACTGGGGAAAACTGTGAGCCGAATTATAGGGTTGATACGGCATGTTGTATGTGCCAGTGTTTAGGAAGTGTGGAGTAGTAAATTCCAATTGAGCGATAAATGACGTAGGCGCGGGCTTTTGCAATCAGAGCCAGTACAAAGAGACCAGGTTGAGCAAACAAGATGAGGGAACGAGATAGGTAAAATTGAATTAAACAAGTAATGGTAGTGTACAATGAATCAGGAATTCAATAGAACCGTGTCTGCAAAAGCATTGGCTACACCCCTTGTTTAACTGTCACCACACCAATGTCTTCTATCAACGCAAAGTTTATTGCCGCCTTCTTGTTATTTCTGTGTACTTCAACTAAGGATACAAGCAGCAAATTGTAACGTCACAAACGAGCAAATGACTAGTGTGAAGTCTCATCATTAGAGAAGGATTTGCTACGGCCCCTACTCTTTTCTTTACTACGTCTCTTACTTACGATATCTATCCCAACCAGATATTTGCAGAAACTGTGAAAGGTACTTCTAATGATATTGCAGTACATACCCTCCTATTAAAAATGTATATATCGAAATAGTTTTTTTCTATCATTAATACTCGCTGAACCTGCGCTCTCTACACAGCGCATCATTCACATATGAGCATGAATCTGGTTGTCATACCTCACAGCATCTGTACCTGCCGCTTTATAGACAATTGAAAAACGTCTTGATAAAGATCTGCAAGGGATACCATAAATCCATAATGGGGAGATTTTTTCAATATCTCGCACCGTTTGCAAGACTGAACCTACTTCCGGTTAGAGTTTTTAATTCATGTATGATCAGTGTTTTCTCTCTTCCTGCATGCACTATGTAATAAGCAAATACGTACATTACATACACAATCAATTATGTCAGTGATATATGCTACCCATTGGGCAAAACACTTCAAACAATAAATATTTATCTGAGGCTGGAGAAATCCTTCTATCATCTATCGTCGTTATCCTTCGTTTTTCATGATCATTTGCCCATGAAATAAACGCCTGAGAGATATGCAACCCATACATACATGTATGTGGTGTTGGAATGTATAACTCGTAGGATATAATGCTTTACATTTTACAATTTCAACTTCCAAACTATCCGTAAAAATGTAATAAAGAAATAACGGCCATTTTTTTTAAATATTGAATTAGAACTGGAGAATTTGGAATCAGTCAGTTGCTTTAATTTCAAAACGACACGTTTCTATCACTTGTGCTTTTCAAGATCCCATTTTCGAAATGATTGGAGACAAACATATAAACCTAGCATTTTAATATATAGACTAGCTGAACCTGCGCTCTCTACACAGCGAATCATTCTCATATGAGCATGAATCTCCTTGCCATTCCACACAATAACTGTACATGTCCCTTTACAGTTTTTTTTTCGATTACTTTTTCGATTCCGGTTGAAGTTTCTAATTCATGTATGATAAGTATATTCTTTCTTCTTGCATGCAGTATGTAATAAGTAAATACATTACATACACAATTAATTATAATGTCAGTTATATAAGGTGTTCATTGGGTAAAACACTCCAAAAATAAAGATTCATCTTAGACTGGAGAAATGGTTATCCTTCCTTTTTCATTATTATTTGGCCATGAAACAAACGCCTGAGATATATATACAACCCCAATATACAACTATGTGGTGTTGGAAGTATAATGCGTAGGATATGATGCTTTAGTTATTTTTTTAAAATTTCAACACTTCCAGTGTATCTGTAAAAATATAATAAAGAAATAATGGTCGTGTTTTTTAAACATTCAATTAGAACTGGACAATCTACGGAAAATTTTCAATCGATCAGTGAAAACGTCATCTTTCTAGAGCCTGTAGTTTCCGAGATCTCATTGTCGAAAGGATTGGCCACAAACATATAAACGTCCACAAACATATAGTCTAAAAGAACTCCAAAGATGGCAACACAGTTCATTTGTATTGATTTTGGAGAAGGCTTATTAAAATACAAAGACTTTGAACAATAATTTTAAAACATAAACGTTATGAAAAAGTTGTATTTAAATAATTTATTTAAAGTACACATATTTAAAATGTTTGTCTCTGCTAAACGTGAAATCACATATAACCGTAAATGAAAGGTTTGACAGCCAAAGTTATAGATAGGAGCTCAGGCGTTTTTATTCCTTTTACTCATGTACAACCGCATATACCTATCTTGTCACCAAGATATCTTGCACTAATTTCTGTTTCACGCGGAGCTTATCGTGAGTACCGAACCAGTGGCAACTTGGAGGTACTACGCTTACACCGCCAATATCTTCGAATAACACATAACTACATTGTAGCCTTCAAGAAAAGACAGTGGATTTTAACGTGTAATACTCTTACTACAGAAACTCATCCCAGCAAATATTGGCGTAAATTCCATCAACTTACTGGCGAAACATCTCGTACACTCTATCCTCTTATTCACAACCATCTAGCTCTTAATACTGACATCGACAAGGGGAATCTTTTTGCTACATTTTTCCAAGAAGTCTTCACTCCTCTTTCTGGATGGCACACACCGCAGCGCCTTCAATCTTCGATCAACCGTCACGCCGATCCGACCGCTCCTCATCTACAGCCATCTGACCACCATATTCTGGAACCTAATAACCCACTTACTCAGGCTATAGACCCAAATGACATCAGGACTATTTTAGCAACCAAACGCAGTACGGCACCTGGATTCGACTCCATCACCTATGCTCTCATCAAACAGGCGCCTCCTTCTTTCATTCTGATTCTAAGTCATATATATACTTTCATTCTGCGTACTGGCTTCTTTCCGCTCGATTGGAAGTATTCTAAAATTCTTTTATTTCTTAAGCCTAAGAAACCACCATCCGATGTACAGTCGTATCGCCCGATTCATTGAACAAGTTGTCTCTGCAAATTGTTAGAACGTATACACGTTCGACTACTCCACGCCCACCTCCAAATGCAAAATTTTCTGCCGACCCATCAAGCTGGGTTCCGACCGCGCTTCAATACGCTCGATCAGCTCTTAAGAATCACCACTGCTATTTATAACCAATACAACAAGGGATTTCCCTCTTGTTTAGTTACGTTTGATTTGGAAAAGGCATTTGATAAGGTGTGGCACCCTGGCTTGATATACAAACTACATAACTATATGCTGCCCATATCTTACATACGATTAATCAATACTTTCTTAACAGGACGTCTTGCATATATTTCTATTAACAACGCTTTATCACACCCCATATTCTTACATTCTGGCGTACCTCAAGGTTCTTCTCTGTCTCCTTTGTTATGCTTATTATACGTTGCTGATCTGAGACTCACTCCTCACGTCCAAGTCTATCAGTTCGCTGATGACACAGCATTTCTCATAACAACTCGCACTATCCAACGTACTAACGTGGACAACACGCCAGTTCCTCTTACATCATCGTTTACTTACCTTGGGGAGATATTTGACATAAAGCTTACATGGACTCCGCATCTTAAGAAAATCGTTACGCAAGCCAAGAACAGATTAAATCTACTTAAACGTTTACTTAGCACCAGCTGGGGTTTACGACCACCTACTGTCCTCCACACTTACAAAGCTTTTATGAGAAGTACTTTAATCTATGGTCATACAGCTTGGGCCGCAGCTCCCGACAAATTTTATAAACAATTGTCTATAATGGAGCGGCATGCTTTTAGATTAGCCTATCGAATTCACTTACCAAGCCCAACCAGACTTCTCTACGATCTCATAGATTTTCCACCGTTTCCCACCCATCTAGAACAGCTTCGCATTCGCTACATTACGAAACGTTTTGATTTAAGACACCCAGTGCTTCAGGATATACCGTACTACGCTATGACCGAGACAATGATACACCGCCACGATACGTTGACACTCCGCTCCAACACTATCTCACACTCATGGGCGGCGATTAGGGGGAGCAAAGGGGGGCAGTTGCCCCCCACTTTTTTGAAATTACCCATTAATGTATATAGTTTCATTTGGAAATATAAAGTTTTGTATGTATTATTGGTTCATAGAATAAAAATGGTGCCATAAAATATTTGTCGTTCCATGAGTACGTATTGGTTGTCTTTCTGTGGAATTAAGAAAGCTACAGGAATTGCGTTTGAACCAGGGGCGTCATTTAGGGGGGCAGGGAGGGGCATTTGCCCCCCCTGAGTTTGAGATGTATATAGATTTGATCAATAGAATAGTAGTAAATCAGAGAAAAATGCAAAATTTTACTTATATCAAGGGGTCTTGCCCCCCCACCCCAAGCAAAATCTGAAATGACGCTCCTGGTTTGAACTGCCACTAAAAATGGCCCAAGAATTAACCTATTGGAGCACCACAATTCAAGCGTACTTTTAATTTCTTCTTGCAAGGGTTCGATATGTTAGCCGCTCTGGAACTAGTTGAGATAACATTTTGCAAGAAAAGAAATCCTTCACAAGTTATTCTTTAATTGCACAAAAATCGACAGTTCCTAAAATGTATTTTCTTCTTTCTAATAATAAGGAATATTTTGATTTGATTTTTTTCAGTTTAACATCCTGTTCAGCAGCGAAGTTATGAGACGTGGAGTTAATGATCAACGTGGAGTCCGAACCACGTGAGCTCCCACCGGGAATCGAGCCCGGGTCTCCCACGTCTAAGGGGCGTACGCAAACCGCTGAGCCATGAAGGAGCTCAGTAAGGAATATTAATTTTGCAGTGTAATATACGAGTTTAGGGGTGTACATATACAGTTTTGTATATACAATTAAATTTAGTGAATTCAGCATAATTCTAGGTTTTAGGATTATTTTGTATAACTGAAATGTGGAGTGACTAAGTATTGCTGAGTTTTGATATATTCCAAGAAAGTGAAAACTGTACTTAATGGCAGCGAACATGTTTCGGGAAGCTGGAAAAGTATTTCTTTAAATGTCGTAGCATATGCTTGTAGTATTCACTGTCGTCCTAAGAGTAATAACACACATAATAGCATGCGTGGAATTAAAAATATAAGTTAATCATTAATTCCCAGTTTCAATATAACTTTTGCAAAATAAGCCTCATTATTCATTACTATGATTATTTGATTAATATTATCCTTTCTGTTTATTTATTTTTCAAATTTGTTATTAAATAGGCCCCTAATCTGATCACACAATTTTCCAGACAGATATTCACGAGCAAGGAATCAAATCTCTTCTTACACCTTCGTTGTTTAAGAGTACAAAGGGCTAGTATCTACTTGAGTTGCTCTTGTTAATTTACTTAATAAAATATGAAACAAGATATACGGTATTTTAACTGAAAAAGACAGTATCCTAATAGTTATACAACATTTCGTCAAACAAAGTGTTACAAGCAATCAGGAAAACTACCATTGATATCAAATATTCAGATCATGTCTTGCCCCCCACTTTTAACGTCCAACCGCCGCCACTGCTCACACTGTACCATTTGCAAATGGATCCTGCCAATCGAGAACCAGAAGTATTTGCCATATATCATTCACGCCATCTGTCATCTTCCATATATTCATCATATGCACAGTAATAACCAACTAACATGGCTTCTCCTGTCTCCATCATTTCCTGAATAGCCCCAGAAACTGAAGATAACTGCATCTGTCCACTAACAGAACCTCGTGTTGTGGCGTCCAGTACAATTCATCCTTACTTCATTTCCTCATCATTTTAATAAATTTTTGCTTTGAATTATTATTCTTGTTACTGTTTCTTCTTGTTATTTTCAAGCACTTAGCCTTCATGTACTAGCACACTCATATTGTTCTTCTCGTTTTATATTTCTAACTGCCTCCATGCACACGCACATAATATATTTATGTTATTAGTTGCTAATTTATGTATGCCACTTGTTCTAGCTTATATCTATTGTATATATATATATATATATATATATATATATATATATATATATATATATATATATATATATATATATATATATATATGTTAATTACTCTAAAATTATGATTAAAGGAAAAAAATCCCTTAGACTACCTACCAATTCTATAGCATCTGCAATTATGATGAAACACCTCCCCGAAGAAAGGGCGCAACCCTTTAAACGGGTAGACGACCCCAAAAAAGCGTTTTTAATTGCTTTATAGCATTTTAATAGATAGATAACAATACTACAACCGTATTGTTCTAGTCAAATCCTATTATAACGTATCTGAGTGCCTAATATTGAAAATACTTTTTCTTTCTCAAATTGAAACAATAATAAAGGTTGTAGCAAAGTTTCGATAACATCTTGGAATCAAAGAAATATGATACCTCAGATATAATTGTCTTGTTATCATACTAAGGGGGGATACCTATCCATTTTTAATCAGGTAGCTAATTAGAAATGTCGTTAATGGGATCTTTCTACTGAAGACGGATGAGGAGGAATATAGGTTTCATGAAAATTATGTATCAAAATAATAAAGTATGAGAATATTTGAATATCAAAATAAATTTTGTAGACATCGAAAGCCAGAAGCAGTGATATTTTATTATTTAATTTTTATTTGCTTATTTATTTTTGTACGTATTGTTGTATTGATTTTTCTTAAGAGGCCGAGTCACTGCGAAATTAAAATACTGCTGATTTTACAGTAATTATGTGATATCTTCAAATAGATAAAAGATAATCGATATGTGGAACAAGAGCGTCATAGACAATATTTTCTATGAGGTACTGTTATCACGAGTCACCTTGTAGC
This sequence comes from Thermobia domestica, assembly GCF_964235325.1. NCBI lineage: Eukaryota > Metazoa > Arthropoda > Insecta > Zygentoma > Lepismatidae > Thermobia > Thermobia domestica. The sequence continues at coordinate 93,966,064 of NC_137468.1, forward strand.
TTACCGTTTGCGGCCATTTAGAAACGCGAAAATAAATGCCAATTTTCTAAATGGCTGAAAATCGAAAGCAGATAAGTGAGTTGTGATAACGGTATCTCATGTAAAATAATTGTGTTTAGGAAGCTCTTGTTCCATTTTTCGATTAAATTCTATCTATTTGAAGATATCACATAATTACTGTAAAATTAGCGGTACTTTAATTTCACCATAATGGGGCCTCTTAACAGAGTACATACATACTACATGTAATCCTTCTGTAAATAGTAACCATATAATGCAATAAAAAAATCTTGTTGATAATACGTTCTGGCAACCTTGCTTTTAGATCCAGAGAAAGAGAGAGAGAAGCCTTAGTTTCTCAGCTGAGCGATTTTGAAAGAAATTTTTCTCTTAAGCAAGGAAGAAAAAGGTAGCCCTTAAGTGGCATCCCTCGTTTCCCCTGCTTTACAAGTCTTATTCCTTACCTTTCCATCTTTTCTACAGTTTTTCTTTTAACCTTCCTTCAGAATAGTTTTTTTTCTTTCACTTTCTTCCTCTTTCTCTTTCTTGTGCCCATGTTCTTATATACGGTTTCCTTCTTCGTCATCTCACCCGCCTGCATCATTAAGGATCTTGAGATCTGATGACGATATTCGGTCATTTTCTCCAAAATCACATCCGCGTGTCATCGACCTCTTTCTCTTTTTACTCTTTCTCTCTCTCTCTCTCTCTCTCTCTCTCTCTCTCTCTCTCTGAAAAGCTGGCTCGAATTCTTCAACAATCCTCGGGAGAGTTTAAACAAGGGGGAAAATGGGGGGAAAGAAAGAAAAAGGAACACTTGCATGCTTTCTGCTGCTTGAGATATGCTGAATTCGCTGCTCGCAGGATGAGGTCGCCTCTAACTTCGAAAAATTGATATCTGAAACTTTTTTTTTTTTTAATATGATGAAGCTATCAAGACACATGGTTTTCTTTTACTATTATTAAAAGCTATACACAGTACGTCATATGAATTTAGCTACCTTTCTTACTTGCCAATCTGATTGGTTTGGCTTCATATACTGTTGAAACTGTCGAATTCTTACTTGTACACAAATGGGAAAGGAGGAAAGTTGATAAGGACCATTTTTGACCTATGGGCAGCCCGGTTTTAACCTCCGCTGGGGCAGTAAGCCTTTTCTGGTTCTATGGACAGGTTAAGCGTCACGTATTTCCACCTATACAGAGTACTTGTTGTTCATTTGTTTCTGGTGGGTTCCAGAAACACGAATTACATATGAAGCTTACAGTAGTTAATGAAACAGAAAATAGCCATTTTTGTTTAAGTTTCTGCAAGAGGGAGCTTTAAACAGCAAATAAATCAAATCTCAGGGAGGGAGGGAAACATATTTACATGAAAATAAATTGAAACATAAAGCACCCTATGCTTTCTGTACGTGCCAGACGTATTGTTTGGAACTGAAAATGTGAGCTTTAGATCCTTGCATTTAGGCTGGAACTGGAAGTGACGAAATCACTTGACTCGCCCATTTTCGCTCCAGTTAGTCTCTGACGTTCATCCAATCTCTATAAAATGAGTGCCTAGGCAAGTTGAGAAGGCTGGAGAGTGATAGTGGTTACATCACCTTCCTGAGTGCCAAAGTCAAGAAAGTGTAGAGCCTTTATCTCTGCAGATAGCTATTAACCCTTTATGGCCTGTCCCGAAAAATTGGGGAAACGATCTTACTTTTGTTATATTTTAAATCTCTACAATATTATAATATTCCGTAGATTAGGTTTCCTTCACTTTTTTTATTATTATAAAAGACGTTATAAAGTTTATATAAAGATTACAAGTAAGTAATTCTGTAAAAAGTCCTCTATAATTAGACCTCCTGCTTGTTGCATCTCGAAAGTTTGAGATTTGCTGGTTAAGAATGACCCTGTCTGTTGTAGCTGGGTCTAAAGGAACCTCTTGCCCATTGCAATTTAGAGATAGGATTGATATTTCATGCCCGTTGCAACTTAGAGATAGGATTGGTATCTCATGCCTGTTGCAGCTACGAAATAGGTAAGGAATCTCTTGCCCGTTGCAGCTCAGAGACTAGGTTAAAGGAGTTGCTGCTGTCCGATGCAGCTTGGAGAAATAGGTAGGATGTGACCAGTTAATAACTGATGTCTTCTGCATCGAGGTGTCCAGTTTTATACGCAGTCTTTGAATACGGAGTCTGTGGAGGGTTTTAAGGAGCAAGGGCGCCGATCCTGGGAGGCCGGGGGGGAGCAAAAGCTTCCCAAAGCTCATGTGGGCCCCCTATTGTACTTATGAATATACAATATTTGGCATAATTTGAATGCATCTGTCTTAAAATCCTTATATACAGGGAAACTTTCTGCATCTGAATGGGGCCCTCAAATTTACAGAGAAATCGGCGTCCTTGTTAAGGGGTGGGCTCCGTATCTCTTCGTGTTGATCGGTAACGGATCCGTCGGCTGCTTGCTGGTGCTAGTGGCGAACCCCGTAATTTTAATTAGTAATATGAGAGGATATTGCATTATTATTAAGATTATAGAAAAAATGTCCCAAGATAGGTTATATATCCATTTATTGCTGCCGACGAAACAGGAAATACCAAGTATCGTCTCGATTTTCATCTCGAAAACGAGGCGACAGTCGAGAAGAGAAGTTTTTTTTTGTTTGTTTTTTAATTAGAGATAAAACGACGCATATCATTATCATCACGGATAACACTAGTCTTCTATCTCAAACACTGTTTTAACGTTACATAATTCATAGTATAGAAACTACTATAATAAATAAAGTGATTTTATGAACACAATGAAGAGTGTTTATGAACGTTTAAAGATACGCGGCACTAATACTAAATTTAGTTTAAACGTTGTTCTATCATATCTTTCGTGGACTTCTCATGACACGAGAGGATTCGGATAATTTGCAGATGAAATTAAAAGAAGAAGATCAGAGCATAAATTTTGTAACTTACATTAATTTACAAAACGAGACGAGACGAAAAGAACTCTTTTTCGACAATCGAGGCAGGACAAGAAAATTCTTCAAGAATCGAGACGAGATTTCTACAAAGTGTATATGGATGCGCACGAATCGAGTCGAGTCGAGTAGAGATTTAAGCTTCTCTCGTGAAAATGTTGTCTCGACTCGAAAATATGTTTCTGTCTCGACTTGTGTCTCGATTCGACAGTTTCTGTCTTGACTCGAATTTGAGACGAGACGTCTCCAAATTCGAGTCGAGACAAAATGTACGAGTTAAAATCTACACACACATCAGCCAGAACATTAGGACTACCTACCTAATTGTCAGTATGTCCACCTTTGGCACGGATAACAACGGCGAAGCGTCTTGGCATGGACGCAATGATCCTTGGTAGGTCGCTAGACGCGTCTTGGCATGCGTTCTGTACCTTTCCAAAGTAATAAATGTTGGAATTGGTTTCAAGGCAGTTTCTGAGTGAATACTTTATTCAAAATAACATTAAAAATTATAGATAGATTTTCGAGACATTTGAGTCGAGTCGAGATTTTTATGACTCGAAAATTCCGAAGATGTAATCAGAACCATGTATAAGCTCTCTCCGGGTACCGAACCCCGGGTCTCCCACGCCAAAAGCGCGTGCACTAAGCTCTTAGCCATGAGTGAGCTCTATAGGAGGAAACAGAAATACCTAGATTACCCACGAACACGATTGCCCACCACATACTTACTTGGTCGGAGATCGAACCAAGAACCCCATGCACCAAAAGTAAGCACTTTATCACTTAGCCGCTGTGCCCCCCTTGAAGTTTGCAATCAAATTATAAATAGTGGTAACTCGAGAATCACGATAATCGAGGTATTCTTGTGTATTCTTACTACGTACAGTCTTCTTCAAAATATATTGGTCACCCATCTTGCTTTAAAATGTCATGTTTTGGCAACTATACATAGGAAATTCTATTACTTTGGGTCTAAATAAAAATCTCAACTGGGCAAATATAATCTACATTTGTTTGATTTAATTCCAAGTGTGGTTAGAAATACAAGACTTTTCAAAGAGAAATGGGTGGACAGATTCTTTTGGAACAAGATTGTACATTCTTACTAATAGAGATGGGAAAGGATAAGGTAGGTATGGCCCATTCCTGGCCTTTGATACAGTCACAATCAACAGATGTGTTAAAGTAGATTGGACGGCAGTCGGAAGGAACAGTTTCACGATGAAAAGTAAAATTCAAATCGTGATTAAATCGCAAAATTTTCAGTCAATGAGTTCTACTTTTTTAACACATGGATTACAAATGTGGACACTAACAAAATAAAACATTCAGCGTCTGCAGACTACTCAACGAAACAAGGAAAGATGTATGCTAGGAATCACCCGCAAAAACAGGAAAAGAGAATTACTTGGATTAGGAAGATGCCAGGAGTGACGGATATTATCATGAAAATAAAGACATATCAAGATTCATTCCAGAAGAGTGATGGATATTATCATGAAAATAAAGGCATGCCAAGAATCATTCCGAAGTGACGGATATTATCATGAAAATAAAGGCATACCACAAATCATTACGGAGTGACGGATGTTGATGATTGTTGACTATGATTAAATATATGACATATTTAAGTTTTGCTGAAACCATTTGACCTAGGTGTAGTTTTATTATTATTATTAATAATAATAACTATACAAGATTGAAACGGAATTTTTGAAAGAAACTTGACCAAGTAATGTGCAACAGACCTAACAGGTGCATTGAACCAGTCATTTCATATTAACAGGTAGGTTAACATTTACAGTACTAAGCTTATGTATAACGAACATATAACCTAATACAACTCTGATAAACTAACATTTTGAAATAACAACTCGTAAAATTTTCCCTTCTCCGTAGATAGCATTAAAATTAGGATACACAAGAAATGAGTCCATCGCCTTCTAAGGATAAAGCGGAGCTTACACTTTACACAACAGAAGGATTTTGCCAACATTTTAGACTTTACAACACAGATGGTCTTAGAGGGTTACTTGTCTCTATTATTAGGAAAGGAAATTAAACCCTAAACAGCTTGTCTTTTATGAAGGGGTGTAAACAAAACATAGAGGCATCTCAGAAAGCTGTAATTGTTCTATGAGAAACTGAGGGAGAGACCTCACTCCAAGATGAAGATTTATCTTTCTCCTTTTCTTTCTTTTTTTCCCCTAGCCAATAACAAAAGACGACGTTTTTTGGGAGTAATTTACTCTCCTTTTATTGACAGTACTAAAAAGATAATATGTAGAGGATTGTTCGTCCGGGCTTTCTTCGGGAAATACGGTATATATATATATATATATATCTTTGTATGACAAAACACATTGTCTTGAGACAAAATAGCTTTATAACTTCTCTCATAAATATCAAGTTTATGTGATAGCATTTTCTAATTTACTTCTAATAGTCTGATTAACAAGAATGGTGCTGCTTATTTCTTATGTCTATCTGCTATATTATGTTAAGTGTCAATTTTGTTAGATTAACTTTAAAAGAAAGAAGAAAGAAGAGATTGATGGTTTTATTACCGTTGATTTGGAATTACTCGTATATTTCTTAATACAACGTTTTGCATTATCTTCTTGATCCATACGAAAACAATGTAAGTACGAGGTGCTACTCGGAAGTTCGGAGAATTTGATTTTCAGTTTAGCGCCTCTTTCAGCAGAAAGACTGTATGAGACATGGACCTAAAGCTTAACCTAGGATCTGAACCACTTGAGTTTCCGCCGGGAACCGAACCCGGTTCTTCCACGCCAAAGGTGTGTATGCTAACTGCTTAGCTATGAGGAAGCCCTCGGAGAATTTGAATTGTATTTTCCAAATTAATCGTAGCATATGTACGAACTCACAACGCTCCATGCCCTCCAGTGTATAGTGCTTGGCGGCGTTAAGCTGAACAAAATTAGGAAAATCTATCACAATTGGTTTAGATTATTTATTTATTTATTGTTCAACGTCCCACGACATGTCTCGATTCTAAGAGAAACAGTTATGATCAGAGTGAATGAGGTAATGGAGCGAAGAAAGTGGGAAAATACGGAAGAACCCCGAGAAAACGCACGCATACACTGTTTCTCCACCACAAAGCCCACCAGGCACGAGCTAGGATCGAACAAAGGACCCACCAGTGATGAGTGCTTTAACCACAGAGCTAGCTCGTTTAGATAAAATAATTTGATACATCCGAGAACTATATAGAGTAATTTACTTCTATTTCTGCAAATATTAATTATAACATTAAACAAGTCACGATGAATAATATTCAGCACTTCAACAGTGAGTCAATGACATAAGGGAACAAGTATTTTATTTTTTCTTCCAAAATTCTAAAAGTAAAATCTTCAAATATATTTAATTCGTTTTTCTATTCTTAACATTAAATTTTTAACATACCGAGTCCTCATATAACACGTGGTATACAGTATATGTAAGAAAAGGCGGAGTAGAACCGTACGGTAACCTTACTGTATATGTTTCGTACTGTTGTTACACACTTTATGTTTCCAAGTTTTCAGATCTAAAAGTGCTTAGAAATTAAAAATGGAAGTCAGATCGACGATCGCTGAGTCAAGAGAGTATGAAACAAGGCATTATCACCACTTCTGTTGTATATTTTAATATGTACCGCTAACTTGCGCTTCCTGTCTTGTGGACGACAATAGATGACGCTGGCGTGCTGGCAACTTACAGATATAAAATTTCTGTGATAATTTAATTGCAACTTAAATTCAACATTGCTTCACTTTAATTACTTCAAAATAGGACGAGAGTCATCACCTTATTTAGATTTGAGCATTCAGATGGTTCGTCAAGTTTTCTACTTAATCATTATAGTCCTGTCCATCTTCTGGCTGTTCCCTAAAGTAAAAAGGGCATCAGAAAGCAACTCACTTTCGCACCAGAGAAAACATTCTGGACAACTTAATACGACGGCTGTTTTATCAGCGCATCCTGAATAGGGACTCCAGGCCTGTTTAGAGCAGTGCAAATACCACTAAGCGTGGCGTATAGAAGCATGAGCAAAGTAGATTGAAGGAAATTAGGTTGAACCCATGTCATAAGGGATTCAGACGAGTTTCCAGGACCATGGCCGGATACTTTTCAGACAGAGCTTGTAAAATTACACAATAAATTCATAGAGAAACACAAATCTCTCTCTCTTTTTTTTTTTTCGCCACACTAGACTACTTTTTTAATGTATACTAGCAGAATATGGGAGGGAAAGAATATGTTTCATTTTGGATATAAAGGGCTCAATTTGGAATTAAACGGCATCAAAAGTGTCACTGTTCGTCTCAGAGTCTCCGAAAACTATGGTTTCGACACTAACATCGGCCATTTTCGATCATTGTAAATATCTTCCCTCTCCACTAAATGATAAACACCATCCCAGGTTCGAACCTAATCTATACCTATGTTGAAAATTTTGATCGAGATCGGTCGTGTGGTTCAAGAGTTCTTGAGTCAAAAACATAATCACTTTCATTTTTATTTATTTTTATATATCTACCATTCTCCATCCCGTAAGTTGCATCGTCAAAGTGATATAATTTGACGCAAGTCCGAACCTTATCTATGTGGCAAATTTGATCGAGATCGGTCGGGTTGTTCAAGAGGTATGAAATCACATACATAGTGACTTTATATTATATATATATATATATATATATATATATATATATATATATATATATATATATATATATATATATGGAGAGAGAGAGGGAGTGGCCCAAAATTAGATATACAGTCCCGTACAGATCAATTCATTGCTTTTTATATCATTTCTTATAGTTATCCATCAGGTAGACTTACTTTCTTCATTATTTGTTCTTAATGTCTATTGACTTATATCTTAAGTCCGGAACAGCCGAAGGAAATAAACCTTTAAGCTAGAATGTTATACTTGAGCAATGCAGGGACGTATACCTATTTTTGGGCCACCCTGTATAGATAAACATATCTTGAAGAAATTATATATTACTCTTGAATCCTTGGTTTTAATCTTGGAGTGTTACTTATTACTTTGAATATAAAATCTCTGCCCGTAATGGATACTAATAGATACGCTACATTATGAGATAGAAAAAAGAACTTCTGCAAATAACAATGCAATAAAACATAGAGCACAACATGTCAGATCAATCACTTGCTCGTGTTTTTGGCTCTTGTTATACGAAGGAAAAGGCTGTTGAGGTCTAAAATTATGGGAATGATATAGGCTCTCCAACTGGTGCTATATGGAGTGAAAAATTACCCACTTTCCTTGTTCCTCATATTTTCTATTCTATTTTTTTCTCCTATAGGACTTTCGTCTAAGAGAACCGTTAAGATAAGAGACAGGTCTTGGGAGCCTAATGGATTTTCCAATATTCCACTTCTTCTACTCTGGTCCATTCACCTGTTACCCATTCGCTTCCGCAGCTTACTCTGAAATTATGTAGTTAGCTGGCCACTGGTCACTCACTGCATGATTTTGCTCCACTTTTCCATAATTTTATATTATTCTCTTGTATCGTACCGGAAATACTCAAGTAAGATCTGTGAGAACGGTTTCCCTATAATAAAGACGTTTAACAGTTGGTCCTTTAAAGACATTATGAGATTTTGAAAATTCTATTCCATTTTCTTTTATTTTCTCTTTCCTTTTCTTTTCTCATATCATCTCGTTTCGCACACCTCCTTGTCTCCTCTCATCCTCTATGCCTCATGAAATCGGTTCCTCTTTTTTTTTCAATGTTTTTCGCAAAGACAATGCTCCGCCTCATCCATCCGGAAATAGAAGAGTAATTATGGCGGAAAATGAACACCGGTCTTCACTTGGCTCCGAATTGAAGTGTAATTTCCTGTTAAATTTCTAACTCGCCTCTCTCTCTCTCTCGCTCTTAGATCAATGAAAAAGTGATGATGGGAGACTCGTTCACTAAGGACAAGATGGAACGTATTAAGAAAGAAGAAAAAAGCGAAAAGAAGAGGACAATGAGAAAATGATTACTTAGGAATATCTTTAACTCAGTAGTTAACAATGTTACCAAATTCGGATAAATTAGTTCAATGCATAATACTATATATTTTATTTCCTTAGTACTGATCATGCAACTACAGTAATTTATTTTGCATCCAGACCCGTATTTAGGCATTTTATACCCCTGCGAGTCAGAAAAGTTTGCGCCACTCTTATTTTTTGTGTTCAGTTATATGTAAGCAAATATAAGACAAACCAGTTGAGAATGCTCCAAGAGCATTGCCAGAACGAACTTAAAAGAATTAATCTTTCTTATTAACTTCTACAGGCTTTATATCAATTGTTCTATGTACTTCACTATTATACTCATTAAACAAATCTTTTAATATATCTATCCATTTATAATTTTCTTGAGTATTAAAATTTTTCCACATGTCTTGTCTAAGAGTTCTGTTAAAACGTTCTACGTTGTTCTTTTACAAAGACATATGCTCAAAATGGAGGGCTCAAAATTGAAAAATTTGCAAAAATATCACCTCTCTATGACTTACGGTTCTCGAGATATGGTTCCTTAAATCTCCCGAAATCTGAACTGTTTTGGCCAATATCTCGGGAACGTTAAGAGTGGCACGAAAAATTCCATCACTTTCTCAGACAGTTTCTGATGCTCTATCGAATGGAGAGGTCAAAATTAAAAAATTCCCAAATAACAGACAAACACAGAGAGAGAGAGAGAACTCAGTAACGAACTTTTGAAGTTAATTTAAAATTGACTACAAAACAAATAGAAAAAAAAGCACTTAAACTATTCGTACTTAATATTAGTTTACAGAAAAAATCAACATAGTATCGTCAGTAAGTTATTCATCAGTTCCACAATGCCTGCAATTCCACTAAGAAAGTTATTTTATTCTCACTTTGATACTGGTAAACACACTAATCACATTCTGAAACTCCAGCTTCATAGCCAAATAAGCCGCCCAGTGATCCATGTATAAATATGGGCCTGATTGAAATATATTGGAACTTTTGATTTAAAAAAATGCAACCAAAATGTTCTAGTACGCCTTATACCTGGAGAAATACATATAGTATAGCCAAACCCAAACAATCATTTAACTCAGTATGATATGCTTATTATTCCGTAGAAAATATGAAAGCTCGATTTAGAGGCAGTTCAAAAATTTTGTGGCCCCTGATCCGAAAACTAACTTAATTATTGGCCAAGATCGCAACCTGGCCAAGACGAATTCTGTAAACACACATAAATAAAATATTTGCATTGCATTAGTGCTATTGAGTACTTTCTGTACACGTGGTTGGTCTATTTACTAGTATTTATATAGAAATGGGCTGAAAGCTGATTTTAATGGTTTGATTTTACTAATTTCTTCTATTTTAATGATTTGGTTTTAATAGTTTCTTCTTTACTACTAAGTGTATGCAAATGACCCTTACTTAGTGAAAATTAAATTGTACGATAGGAAAAAAAATACAAATTTTAGTGTTTATAAATCGACTTAAATTTGATTACTATTAAATTTATCTGTAACACAAATGCATTTTGTCAAATCAAGGGGAACTGAGAAAGAAACAAAAAACATTAAAAGCATTAAAAATTCCTGTTCGTTTCAAAGGATCAAGTCCTTCCCATATAAATCAATAAGCTGAAAATAACTGTTTGAACATTGTGTGGAAATTTCTTTTTAAAATTAGTTTTAGTCGCTATTTATTAATCTGTCCAAAAGTATAGGGTCTGTCCTGATGTGATTTATCAATGACCAAAAATTTCTCTAGAATACGTCCTAACAGTCTTTAATACGAATTGCAATAAAAGTGTTCAAAATATATCAGAACTTTGATGTGTCTAATGAACATACGGGTAGAAATGGCTTTATTTTTTTATTACTTTAATTTAGATTTTACTTTAACATTATCTGTTTGATATATTAGTATTTGACGATATATGGCATGTGTATGAAGTTGTCCTCTGTTTTCCAATAAGGTTTCTCCCGAACGGCAAAACCTTTTTTTTTTTAAAGAAAAAGAAATTTGGGTGGGTAAAAGATTTGAACCGTATTTGCCATTCGAACATTGAACATTCGGTATGCTAACCATTTTTCAAATATATATATTATGGTTATCTTTCTCCAGTTCTGCGCAATGAAGCACGACAGGGATTCGAACACAAAAATATAAAGGACAGTTAAAAATTCGACCATGCTCTTCAGAAGAACTCGAACTTCCAATTAATAGTACCTCATGATAATTAGGCTATTTGTCAACAGCTCCACTTAACCACGGCCCGAATTAATAAATGGAATGTATTTTTTTTTTATGATTCTCCACATCATTGTCTCTCATGTTCTGGCCTCATTCTTTGATGATTATTTTCTTTAATTCCCTTTGATATTCTTCGTTTTTGTGATACTCAGTAGCTCATCGGTAGAGAACTCACCTCTAGTGCTAGATTCTTGGTTCGATCCCAGACCAAATGAGTTTCTGGTTGATAACATGACCACGTGATCCCATAATTGTTTTCGGGTTTCTTTCGTTACCTCTCAAATTATTATTTCATTTAGTCTTTCGGAATCATTCACTTTCATTAATTACCCATCATCTTTAGGATACAGGACAGAAACTTGGGACATAAAACTACAAATTTCATTTCAACTATGTCCAAGGAGACTATGTATTCAGTGACAAAAGTTCTTTTCGCTTGGGCAAAATTTATTTTGGGAATGACTGTGGTATGGCTTGAACGTACAGAAAATTACAATTCTTTTTAATTTACTGAAAACTGTACTCAAATTGTCCTTCCTTCTGAAGTTATTTACGAAACTAATTTAATTTAATGGAAAGAACTTTTGTCGCTGATTGTACAAATATAATGTGGTTAAGTTTTCAGTGTGTTCTTATTCTTGTCTGTATTAAAGTATGTTTGAAATATGTCCTGTTGGAACACTATTTTGAGATAAAACACACGGTGGACAACGTAAGAGCTTTTTCTAGGGTGGGGGAGAGAGTTTTACCCATTTTAGCTCGAAAAACTGTCATGTGTGCTCAGTCTGTGTTTTATATTTGCAATCTAAGAGTGGCACAGATACTCCAACATTCAACAAACACCCTTAAGATATATCAGTCTTGTTTTATCAACGTACCTTCTGCCATAAATCACTGAATAAAATCAGGGAAAAAATTTGCTGAATTTGTCATTACATAATTATCCAGTATAATGCGTGTATGCCGTACATATAGAATCATTGTACTTCAAGTTACTCAAGAAGTAAAACTGCTGCCAACACTGCTTATCTTATTTTCTCGCATTCGAATTTTTCAATCGATTCTGTAAAAATAGTTTGGTTATACATATGCCCACTGCCATTCATATTTATTAACAAACAGTGTAATTTGAAACAGATATAAAAAGGAAGTACAGTAATAGTGAATAGGCATAATATTTATTAAGTTTTAAATTAGGGACACAATGATAGTTTCATGTTGTATTCAATTCAAGTGGGCATTCGAATTTGGAAGTTTCTAAAAAGCAAATGAGTGATTCATTTGACCATTCATTTTCAGCACGCAGACCACGACCTACAGCTTAACGTTGGATCTAAATTACATGTACTTCTCCGAGAATTGAACCCAAGTATACCATCCTTAAATCGCATATGCTAACCATATCAATGAAGAAGGTCCAAAATATGTCTTAAGTTCCGCAAGTCTAGCGGAATTCGAACTTACTGAAGTGTTTCATGACTTGACAATCGGTTCTAACTCAAAGTTATGACCTACTTACTAGTAAAAACAATAAGAAATTCGTATTTATGTTTTTTGTATACATCAAAAACAGGGTGGTCCGAAAGTCGGTGTATACCCCCTTTTAGTTTCAACAGTATAGTGTTATTTCTGGTAGAATCTTTGTACACAGTTACCTTGAAATTTTAAGAGTCTTAAGAGTCATAAACATCGGTATGATCACCATCCATGTCGTAACACAGCTGAATTCTGAGCCGAGTTCTCGCAGACTCTGATCACACATTGTTGATTACTCCAGCTTCACTGCAAATTACTGTTACCAAGCAGAAAACAAATGAACATGGATACCATTGTTGCCAGACAATGCCAAGCACTGTTACCAAACAAATGTGGGTAAAATCCAAAACCGTCAGAAAACACCAATTAGGGGTACGCCCACTTCCGGACCACGCTGAACATAATTCCAAATTTTATTTTTTGAGATCTTGCTTCTCTCTACTTAGGCCTACTGGTATGTTAGTTCTTCATAGAACAGAAGACATCTACTGATTTCATTGAATGTTACTACCACAAACTTGCAGAAATCCTCCTCTCGATCACGTAGTTAATGCACTAAACGAAAATAAAGAAATTTGCTATTGTATCGCAAGTTCTTCATTAATTTAATATTTTGAATTTATAACGAACAATTTCGCGACACCCTTGATGCTATCACGTGACACAAGAGGTTTCACGGTACTCAAGTTGTAAAGATCTGAACCTAGACACGTGAAACAAAGACCAGGATAGCTCGAATAAACAAAGCTTCAGAAAAAGGTAAGATTTGTCATATTCCGTCGTAAACTGTCGCCTCAGCGGATAAAAGATTGTATGGTTCTAGTTTTGTTATGGCCTGCAGTGGATTATAAACTGGCGGTTATCACTGTGTGAAAGGCACACCTTTCCCAAGCTTAATTTGTTTATTTATATGCATATTTAATCATTTGTATAAATAATAAATTGAATACTAATATTTGTACTTAATTTATATGTATTATTATTATTCATCACACTATTAAGTGTACAAATAATATACACCATTTATTTGCATCAATTTTAAAAACTTTATTAAATAATTTGGTTAGGTATCTAAGCATAGCCTACAGAAAGAGAGGAAAGAAACTTTTAAAAGTTCTTTTTTTGTATATATTGAAGAACTAAAAATAAAAAAAATAAAACGAAAAACAGTTAACCGCCTGTGAAGGCAAGGGTCTGTCCCCTACCCTGTGGTTTTTGCTTACCACTTTCCAATGTCAACTCTTAAAAGTAATTTATGTGACATTTTCTGTTAACCAACGAATTCTTCCCTCCCGCTGGTTAAAACTGGCTGTGCTTCTTGACTGCTCTTTTTTGGATTTTAATTAATGAAGTAAAAAAAAAAACTAATGAATAAGTAAAAACTAAAACTTAAACTAATGCTCTTGGAATTTCCGTTCTGAAATAAAACATTATTTCTTATTGTGGTACCGTTTTGTTATTTCTTTCCAAAATAATACTATAAAATTGTCTGATGGTAAAAAACATCCATATATACAATGGGCAGTAATAAGCCATGTATTTAAAAAAAATCACTAACGGGGCAAGTAACCATAAAAAAAACCACTAGTTCGCAAGCTAGAAAATGTGAATATACACAACAATTTTAAATATTGATATATTCTATCAACATTTTCTAGTTATTAATATCACTTACATTTGATATGTAATTTTTATTTCATTTATTATTTCAAAAAAATTTTTTTGGTTAAAAAAATCGCATTCCCTAAACACAGTTCCTTTTGGCACTTCCCTCAAATAATATGGGGTTGTGTAAGCTTGCGTTACACAAAAATTTTGGCGCCCAGCGTGGGGCTAACAAAAATCCATCAGACGTTGTTTTGGCATAAGTTTTCGGGATTATAAATATCGTTCCAAATTCAATTCCAAAAACATGAGAAATTATTCTAGTATGTTTTGATGGTTTGCATTACTCTAAATTGTTGTAGTGTATTTTTATTCTTTTGTTTATTGAAAAATGTTGTATTGTTCTGAATGTTTGCCTGTGTTTAGTGGAACTTGTTGCATTTATGTCATGTGTCAAAGCTATTGAACTCAAGTAGAGTTTAAGGGGGGACAGAAAAAGTTTTACAAGTACATGTTAAAAAAACGTTTGCTTTTTAAGTATTAGAGTTTAGCTAACTAGCTTAGATCTGCTCTATGGTAACAACTAGGTTACAGTTGAAGAAAATGGAGGAAAAAGTATCAAATCTAGACGACGCGCAGCATGTCAGTCCCGAGGGGGAAGAATATTTCGAAAACACAACTAATGCAGAAAGTACGGTTAGCAATGTTAGTATTGCGAAAAATAGTGAAAAGGAAACGGAAAACACGGAGTCAGGATCGGAAGAATCGAATACCACCACCATAAATCAAATATTAGGCCTATTGCTTAAAATAAAAAAATCATTGGTAAAAGTAGAAGCTCAATTGCAAACGACTAGTACAGATTTAGAGAGTAAGTTGCGTGACTCCAACAAAAATTTGGAAAATAACTTACAAGAGTCCTTAAAGAATACTGCTCAACAATTACAGGATGACCTTAGGAATTCATTAAATAACGTGCATAAGAGATTAAAGTTATCCAATTGCGAGTTGAAAACCTCATTGGAAAATTCGATTAAAGAAATTAGGTCAGAATTTAATACTAAATTAGGTAATCTTGATGAGCGGACTACCGATTTACAGACCAGGCTAAAGCGTTCACAAATCGAATTTAACCACCGAGTAGACGAGCTTACCATTGGTCAGGACGAGTTACGCGATGAGCTCAAAAATGAAATTCTGACTGCCCAGGCAACAGTATCAGAACAATTAGGCGAAAAGATAAATAATATGGAAAAAGGTATGAATAATAGAATGAAAAATATTGCTTCCAAGACGCAAGACTCGATAAATGCACTCTATACTAACGTCAATAATACTATGTCAAATTTTCAAAAAACACTTTGTAAGGAAACTGAAGTTTTAATTGCGACAAAGCTTGGTCCGGGTACGAGCAGTTCCGTGTCACAACCTGTGACATCACCGACACCAAAAAATAAGTCAGTTCCGTCAAGCTCTAAAACTATGCCTGAAAATGTATTTCCTTCACTTGTAACTCCGTCACCAGCATCACTGGTCACACAAACCAACAGCAATCTAGTCCAACTTACATCAGTCATGTCCTCGTTTATGCACAGAAACTTAAGTTTACCTGTATACAAAGGCATGGAAAATGAAGCTCAAACTTATGGGTTTATGATTGATTTGGATAATTATTTTGAGTTAACAGGTATAGCTCCAAAATTACGTTTGTCTTTTATACCAAAAACTCTCAAGGGCTCTGCATTGTGTTGGTTTAAGGTAATGCAAAACAAAATCACCACATATAAAGAATTTATCACCCAATTCAAATCAACGTACTTGAATCATGAGAGGCTGGCAACACTGAGGGCAAATATACTTACCAGCCATTATGATCCAAAAGTCAACAAGCAGCAACCCTCTGATTACTTGTTGACTCTGTTACATCAAAATTCTGTGCTGGATCCTCCAATGAATAAAGAAACATTACTAAAAATTCTTCCAAGACAATTACCTCAGTGGATGTTTCGTATAGTGGTGGCAGCTAAACCAAAAAGTATATCTGAGATGCTTGCTGTAGTAAATGAAATCCAAACCAGCTATCAAAAACGTGACAGCTACCAGTCAAAGAAAAACCTAAATATGATGCAAGTAACTCGTAAAAACCGAAATCAAAAACCACGTCAATATAAAAGAAATAATAAACACAATCATGGACCCTACACTCGAAACAGCAATAGAAAACCAAAACAAAATGAAACACATACGCAAAATTCTAAGGCCAGTACCAGTAACCGTGGACGTACTGTAAGAAACCATAATATTAGTAGCAATCACAATGGACATTCAAACAAAAATTCTCAGCGCGGTTCGAGAAAAAATCAGCGTGAAAATAGGTTTAGGGGTCAAAATAATAGAAAAGACTATAGCGATGATGAGCAGATTCAGTTACTCGAAACATCTAAGCACTCAACTATCTCCTTATAAGGTCCACTTAGGAGTTTCTTCAACCAGCAAAGTCGCCAAATTATTTAAAATTCCGGAAGTTAAAAAACCAACAAATGCTAAATACTTTGTGAAACTCGCACATAAAAACCTAAAAAAAAGGCAATGGCCAAAAAAAATATTTCAATGCACACCATAAAACTGTACAATATGAAATTAAAAAATTGGTCCTGGTACGAGTTTTTCCAAAATCTAATGCATTTGCAGGCGTGTCAAAAAAATTAATGTTGTTATATTCAGGCCTTTAAAAAGTAATCAGCAAAACAAATACAAATGTATATACCTTAATAAATCCTAATAAAAAACAAAAAATTATCAAAAAAAATGCATACCTATTAAAAAAGTACAGTCAACAAGGTGTACAAAAAAAGCAAAAAAAATTAAAAAATAAGTAAAAATAAAAAAATAGCAATAAGTAAAAAAATGTTACTATTGTCTAAGTAATATTGTTGTATATATCTTCAATAAAAAAAATCAAAGTTACATAAATATAGCCAAATCAATTGTTAATATATTCATTTAGGTATTTAATTTGTAAGCTAATTAATTGACTTATGTAGTTCAATAAGTAACTTTTCATTTTCTAATAATCAGTAAAATTACTGTTATTATAATTCAGTATTAGTGTTTTCTTTATATAACTAAATATAATATTTTCTTTATTTCTGTTCAATATCAAAGTCACGTCAAATAATGTATATTATAAAAATGTGTAAAATCTACAAAAACTAATTATATCATAACCTATAATACTTAAACTTTAAAAATAATGAAATTCGATAAAATTATATTCATAATATTATAGAATTTCAAAGGGGGGATTGTGAAAGGCACACCTTTCCCAAGCTTAATTTGTCTATTAATATGCATATTTAATCATTTGTATAAATAATAAATTGAATACTAATATCTGTACTTAATTTATATGTATTATTATTATTCATCACACTATTAAGTGTACAAATAATATACACCATTTATTCGCATCAATTTTAAAAACTTCATTAAATAATTTGGTTAGGTATCTAAGCATAGCCTACAGAAAGAGAGGAAAGAAACTTTTAAAAGTTCTTTTTCTGTATATATTGAAGAACTAAAAATAAAAAAAATAAAACGAAAAACAGTTAACCGCCTGTGAAGGCAAGGGCCTGTCCCCTACCCTGTGGTTCTTGCTCACCACTCTCCAATGTCAACTCTTAAAAGTAATTTATGTGACATTTTCTGTTAACCAACGAATTCTCCCCTCCCGCTGGTTAAAACTGGCTGTGCTTCTTGACTGCTCTCTTTTGGATTTTAACTAATGAAGTAAAAAAAAACTAATGAATAAGTAAAAACTAAAACTTAAACTAATGCTCTTGGAATTTCCGTTCTGAAATAAAACATTATTTCTTATTGTGGTACCGTTTCGTTATTTCTTTCCAAAATAATACTATAAAATTGTCTGATGGTAAAAAACATCCATATATACAATGAGCAGTAATAAGCCATGTATTTAAAAAAAATCACTAACGGCGCAAGTAACCATAAAAAAAACCACTAGTTCGCAAGCTAGAAAATGTGAATATACACAACAATTTTAAATATTGATATATTCTATCAACATTTTCTAGTTATTAATATCACTTACATTTGATATGTAATTTTTATTTCATTTATTATTTCAAAAAATTTTTTTTTTGGTTAAAAAAATCGCATTCCCTAAACACAGTTCCTTTTGGCACTTCCCTCAAATAATATGGGGTTGTGTAAGCTTGCGTTACACAACTGCTATAATTAATATTTAATGTTTGCAGCACTGCTACATATTAGACATATTTTATTTATCATTAAGCAGTCAAATTACGTGACATAGTGTCATTTGAAAATAAACAAATGCATTGGAAACATTATTTTTTGGCGAGAGAGATGCCACTTATCATGATATATATATATATATATATATATATATATATATATATATATATATATATACTTGAGACTTGAGTATATTTTATGGGGCGGTTTGCAACATTGCAAACAATGCTTGTAGAAGAGCGCAATTGCTATTCTTTTTGCAACACAGAACACAGCATACATAGAGCTCCCAGTCTATAAAAGATCTCTCTTCCCTATCTCAAGGCTGAAGAGGAGCATTCAGCCAAAGAGCAGAAGGGAAAGGGTGGGAGAGAAAAGTGCTTGTAATTACCTACGTACTCTTCAATAGTAAATTGTAAGTAAGTACTCTTTCATTTTTTAATTCTTCTTTTTTTTAAAGATCGTACGTAACATTTAACGTGGGTACATTACTTCAATGGGAGTTCTTTTGCCTTTGTGAGTACACTATCACCACTTGGGTTGTTACTTTTTTTCTTTGTTTTCAAAGGAACGAAAAATTAAAAATCTCTTTTTTTTAACATTAACAGCTTTCTCAGATCTTTTCATCATCTCTCTCAATTTACATCAATGAATCACCGCGATTTCATTCTTAAGTGAAAAGTCTATAATTGTTTAATTGAGAGACGGCTTTCCTTCTTTTTTTTTTTTATCCGTCTAAACATTTGCATGTTTAGGTGTTTTCTTGTGTGTTATGTACAGTATAAAATTACCTTTTCTTCTTTTTCTTCTTTGGATAAAGAACTTTGAAGAAGGCTCATATGGTACTTCTTCATAAAGAACAAAAAAACAGCAAAGATTAAAAGTCTTTTCAGTCACTTATTTTGACACTTATTTTCTATCTTTAGTCTTTTCTTTAAACATTTGTTTTTCATTTCGTTAGAAAAAAAAATGCAATAAGCTTATTTTCCGCTGCTGTTTACTTTTTAAATTTCTCCTACTTTTTTTTTTAAAAAAAAATATGTGTATTCATCATTCACGTTCATTTACTTACTTGGATTTTCTCATGCTACTTCATAGAGGGCGTTGTGTTAACCTGGAGCCATGGAGGAAGAATATAGAACTTCTGAAAGTAGTACTTTTGTTTGTAACGCTCAGTGTTTGTAGGTTTCCTTAAGAAAATTTCCCTGAACTGACTCAAAAATTTTCCCTTTTCTTATCAAATTTTCCCTAGTTTGTTGGGTGTCCAATTCCAGTTACGGAAGTTATGTGATGTAAGATTAATTTAGCTATATTAAAGGAAATAGCCAACCATATTTGTTTTATTCGTTTATATTGCTTCGGTTTTATTGTATTGTTTCAGTTTCTACATAACTCCATGAACTATATTAAATTAATTCCAAAAGAGGTCTGTGAAAAAAGTGTCACCATCTTTTTTGACCAGAAACAACAGAAGTTTTATAATGATAAGATTAGGGTGGTGCCGGTTTAAAAAATGACAGAAGGTCATCGAACAAAATGGTGCATATGTGCTTTTATAATGTTATTTTCAAATAATAATAATAATAATAATAATAATAATAATAATAATAATAATAATAATAATAATGAATGCATTCTCAATTTTGACCTTCAAAATCTCATTAGTTTTTAGACATCCTGATATTTTCTTCTTTGTCTAATGAAATAAGATTATTCCAGTAGAGTAGCTATCGAGTGCACGAGATATGCTAATTTAATTCTATGTTTAAGGTTTTTCTTAGTGTAATGAAATAAATTATTCCAGTAAATTCCTTATTGAGTACACAAGATATGCTAACTGCCTTTATGTTTAGTATTTTTCCTAGCCCAATAAGCAGAGAAATTAAGATTCATAAGCCCCATAAGTTATTTCGGCAGAGAAATTTTATTGAGAACACGCAGTGTACTAATTAACCCTATAGTTAACATTTTCTTGCTAGCCTAGTGAGATATGCTATTCCAGTGGAGTACCGTAGTTATCAGGAACAGGAGTTAATCCTATATTTAACATCTTCTTCGTAGCCTATGTTATTTCAGTAAAGTAGTTATCCGGAACAGAAGTTAACCCTATATTTAACATTTTCTTCCTAGCCTAGTGAGATACGTTATTCCAATATAGTGGTTATCGAGAACATGAGTTATAGTAATTAACATTATATTTAACATTCTTATCCTGGCCTAATGAGATAAGTTATTCCAATATAGCAGATAAGATAGCCTAAAAATTTTGCTTGTTGGCCTATTACTAGTTTCCTCTGCCTTGTATTTTTGTTAGTGAACGGGCTAATAGTCAAAAACTGATGCCCAAGTCGATTTATCGCATAATTGACGGAAGTTTTTCTTTACTTCATGAAAAAGATAAAATGGTAATAAAAAGGCAAATACAGTGTAATAAAATAGTCTTAAAATACCCATACTAACTCTGAAGTTTGCCGTAGTCTCGAGTAAATATAACAAAATGAAAGCTAATTTCGTATTTTATGTAGAAAATGCAATTCTATCTAATTTGAAAATCTCATGAAGAAAACTGAGAATTCTAAATTAGCTAATACTGTTACAATCTACAACTGCGAGACATCATATTATAATAAAACCTAGCTAATGTATCACCGAGGCACGTTCATTTGTTAAAATTAATCCATCTGAGATAGACATTATCTAGTTTGGAATTCGAACCACGTACTTTTCAGCGAAAATGAACAGTGAATTCTAACAAGCTAATCTTGGGGGGTGAAAGAGGGTAAGGGGGGAGCACGTATATCCAAATTGAATCACCCGAATTTCATAGCCTTCTATAATTGAGGAGCGGTGTTTTTATTTGTTTTTCTCAAACTGACTGACTGACGTATTAGCTTGTAACTGGTGACTTGTTGTTGTTGTTGCATTTGTATTTAAAACATGAGGACGAGGAGAATCGGTGGGGAGGGAGGGGAACGTGAGTTGACGGGGAAGAGAAAAGAGCTAGCTCGTATAGGCCTAAACTCATCTTTGCAGTCAAACACGGGAACCAAGCAGTCAGCTAGCGTTCATGGAACTCGTCCTGAATCGTGACAAGACTTTTGAATAGGTTTTGTTCGTAGACGCGTTAAAACAATAGGGGAACAACATTCCTTGCATATGAGGGGAGAATTAACTATTTTTGTGTCCCTCGGGAGTGTATAACCAAGTCAACAAGAACATACACAAACTGATATACTGCATAATAGAAAGAAAGTAAAATGTCCATATTTTGTTGCTTTTCTTACCATTGCAGCACTAATAAATACTACTAACGACAGTAAAGTGGATCACACGAAACACATGAATGAATTTGGCTTGTTTTTATAATAAGGGTTAATCAAATCTAAACAATGGTGCCTAGATATTTATGCAACCCGAAACTCGAACAGGTTATGAGGGTTGCATATAAGCGTTTCGCGAAACGTATATTTATGAATGAGTGGGATGTGGATAGACACCGTTACCTGTGAAGCTCTAACAGCTCTAGTTATTTATTGAAAAAAAATAAAATAAAAAATTGGCTTTCGTTCAAGAGTTATCGTGTAGAATAACGAATTACATACAATCTTATTCTTAATTCTTATCTTATACTGGAATAAAACCTAAATCAAGACCTCTCTATAAGAAATCCGCTTAATTTACGCTAAAATAGATTTTTTTTGTAAAAAAAAAAAAAAAAATAGTGCTCAAATTACGTGAAGAAATACGGTGTATATGGTATACACTACCGGAAAATAAAATTGCAACACCCTATAAGACATGAGGGAGATTGGTGTGCTTCCAGTATTGGGTTCTTTGGTGATAGTGAAGTAGATGATTAACTGTGTAACAGTTTCGGCCAACAGATGGCAGCGCCACAAAGACATTTGCGCCACCTGTGCCGAGCCTGTGTTGTGAATTAGCATAGGCTGAAGATTACCAGTTGCATGAAAGTGACTCACACAGTAAACACAAGCAAGACAACATGCCACGACGACGGAATCGTGCTCCATACAGCTCCAGTCAAATGAATGAGTTCGAACGGAGTCGTATTGTAAACCTTAGAGAAACTGGTTGGTCCTTTCTTCGAATTGGCAACCACGTTGTCCGTGATGCATCTGTGGTGCAGCGGTGTTGGCAGCGATAGATGGTAACCCATTCCCGCACTCGCGGAGAAAGTTCTGGATGTTCTCGTAGCACGGACGTGCGCCAAGATCGGCGTATTGTGAGAACGGCATTGGCAGACCGCACAGCTACCACATCCAACATTCCAGCAAATGTGGGCCCTGAAGTTTCCACACGCACTATTGGGAACATATTACTAGCGGCAGGACTTCGGAGTGTATTGCCAATTGCCCGTCTGCCACTGATGCCACATCATCGCCGTACAAGGTTGGCCTGGTGTCAGCCAAGTAGCACCTGAAGGAGGGAATGGCGTTCCGTTGTGTTCAGCGATGAAAGACGATTTCTCTCTACGCAAGTGATGTTAGATTGCGAGCGCGATGTCGACCTGGAGAGCGTCTGCTCCCACAGTGCGTAAATTTTCTTACACCCCCTAACATCCTCAACATTACCCCGTACTTCGATGAACATCCCTCCGAAGTAGTTCGCTCCATCACCCCTAACATACTCCTAAATTGAAATTGCAACCATTAGCATACTCAGAAATTTTTGCCAAACTTTCTTGCTTCTTCGAAAGATTACAGATTAGTAGCAACTACATAGGTTTCAGAAAGGACCTGTTTCGTTTATTACAACTTTTTTTTTTTTTTTTTTTTGAGATTTGGTATCTGCCACACCCATCATCTGAATTTTTCTTCGTTCAGTTTATCTTCGAAGAGTCAGCTAAAGATAGAAAAAATTTGTATTTTCCCAATTCCTGAAATAAACGGAAGGTAATCAAACAAAAGGTATAATTACTGAAATGACCAAGAGAACCTGTAACCCCCGTCCACAGCGATTTCTCCTTTTTTCAATGAAAAATGAAGTGAAATCTAAGTTTTAAGGCCTTCAGTTATGCCGGCTAGTCTAGGCTAAAGAGAAGGTGATGATGGGAAATGAAGGAAGTTGTGGAATGAAGAAAGTGGGAGAAAACGGGAGAACCTCCAGAAAACCCACGCACACGGTGTTTGTCCACCACAAAGTCTTTTCAATGAGGGATGGAATAGAAACTATTCAGGTATAACACATTTTACCTCTGGTTGTCAGAGTGTGAATATACTTCCGAGTGCGATTGTTTACGACTGTTTGCAATAATTTTCGAGATTATGAAGAGAGCTGGAAATACACTGGAGAATTATTTTTTCAAGAAGAAAGAAAAGATATGTTGGTATCTCTAACAAACATTTCATTTGTAAAAATTGATGTTTTAAAAAGAGATGATATAAAGTTTAATTTTCTATTAGATTTCTAACTGCTAATGCGAGCACATTATTTCGATTTTATCAAGTGGAAAATTGAAAAGATAGACAAACATTGGAGAGCTTTTGTAAAAACAAAATCATTTTATGGCCTTTAGGTATCTATTGCTCAGACTGGAATGGGATAGGACGTAGAAACACTCGGCCAGAGCCTTTGCTATGATACAATTCAGGCAAACTCCTGGTGAAACTAAGAAACCATGGAAAATCTCTGGATAGTCATCGTTGAGTTCAAACACAGGTTCCTCCCCAGTTCGCATTGCAAATCCGTACTCAAGCCATTGAACCACGGTAATGGGTACGTTGGCGTGCTGGGTGATATCAAAGACAAAATCAAACTTGCACTCTTGGTTCCAAGACAGCTTTTCGCTTTTGACATATATTTAAATTTTCTGGATCGCATCGTTACATAGGCCTATTCTGATGATGAAGTGAAACAAGCTATTCTAGTATGTTTTAGGTGTATTAACAAATTTTTGTATGCTTAAACCTTCCAGGCATTAGTTAAATGATGGGAAAAAGCAGGGGAATATTTCAAACAATAAATCCAGTTTCCACTCTTTGAAATTTGTTCTTTCATTTTCTTATCTTAAAAGTCACGAGTTGACTTGAACAACCCTTGTAACAAAGTTCAATTATTGTTTATTTACTAACTGACTTTTAATCTAAAAGTATCCTGCCAGAGGATCTTTCAGTGATAAGTTGTAATTTTACCAAGGAATGAGAATATAATTTTGGCTCTGAAATCCAAGTAAACTGTCGCTGAAGAAATATACTGTGTAAATTTGTAGAATGAGGTTTCCAAATATTTGTACGTTTTACGATTGTTCATATAAAGGGCAATATAACAAGCTTTTACTACAATGCCACCCACCGTCTTACATTTTTCTTTCTCTACTTAAAAATAAGAAACTGGGGTTCAGTTTTATGAGAATTTAAGGCCCAGTATGGCAAGTAAATGTTTGGCTGGTCAAATGATAATATAATCAACCGCTACATTTCTCGCCTCTGGATGATATTACGTAGTGTACTTTTCTTACGACCGCATGAGAAAAGTTATTTACTTTGTAGTACATTTTTCGTTCTTATCTTTTCTCTCTACTCAGGCATACAAAAAAAAAAAAAAAAATGCAATTTTGCTATCTCAGGACGACACATTACAAGTCTTCAATCTCTATTCTACATGAAAACTTCATGATAGAACATATTATTAACTTCGAATGACTACGTATACCCGTGTACTGAAAAAAAAAAAAAAAAAAAAAAAAAACAGCCTTGTCCTTCCATTAAAATCCCGACAATTCTTATGAAGCTAATCATACCCCAAAGTCCTTCCAGAACATTAAAATAAAATTTTATATATATAAAAAACATAACTGTATTTAAAAATATGAGTGTGTAAGGATCATGCTATTTCTTCAAAGACATTCAAGAAAAATTTTATGATTTATTTAATGGAATTATTTAGTCATTAGTTCTGTTATACATAACAAAAACAACATAGATATATATACTTTTTTTTTTTTAATTCGGCCTCCAAGTTCTTTAGTTTGATATATCTCACAAAATGTTTCGCTTACACTTGATTTTTGTGTTTTAAAAATATGGCGTTCATCGTCTCCCACATTCAATTACCCCACACCATACCCAATCACTTCTGGGATTGTGACAAATTTATTTACGTCTCATTCACCAATTCCACAAGGCCGTTTAACTTCTACTTGGAAATAAATAAATCCACAAACATATTGATATACATATAAATATTACTTTCCATTCAACTTCGCCGCTGTCGGGTAAGTATGAGAGGTATCAAAAACTGTTAAAGAGTCTTCATCCCGGCGAAATTAAAATACCGCTAATTTTACAGTAATTATGTGATATCTTCAAATAGATAAAAGATAATCGAAATGTGGAACAAGAGCGCCCTAGGCAATATTATTTTACATGAGAAACCGTTATCACGAGTCACTTATCTGCTTTCGATTTCGAGACATTTTGAAAATCGGCATTTATTTTCGCGTTTCTAAACAGCAGAAAACGGAAAGCCACTAGGTGACTTGTGGTAACGGTACCTCATGCAAAATAATATTGTCTAGGGCGCTCTCGTTCCATATTTCAATTATCTTTTATCTATTTGAAGATATCATATAATTACTGTAAAATTAGCGGTATTTTAATTTCGCCGGGATGATGACTCTTAAGGCAGTTTACACGGACTGATTTGTTTGCATATTATCACCTTCTAAAGTTCTAAACAGTTCTCTTGCACAACGACACAGTGAAACCATGTAGTTTCTGGCTATAAAATTAGATATAAGGAGAGATCAGCTTAACTGGACGTCCTGAAACCTAGCACTAGCACTTGTTATTGGTAGTCTGGTCATTGAGGACGAATTATTGATGTATTAGCCTTCGAATGTTGATAAAGACCCATGAGGTGCGGTTGTGACGATGTGTATGCATTTGGTTGAGGCACCTGCTTCGCTTTTTTTTTTTTTTTTTTTTTTTTTTTGTCATGTAATAACAGATTCTCCTACTGTCATGACTAAGGACCGGAGTTTAAGATGCAAAAATGTGGTAGGAAAAAGGGAATAAAAGGGGCTGAAAATCATTCAAAAAGGTGCTAATCTTTATTAAGTACTACAGTATACAGTTACATGAACAATCTTTACAATTTTATTATAAAAATGTTGAATGTTCTATCAGTTTGAGGTTAAATAAAACAATTTTGCAATTTATGTCAAATGTATAAAGTCAAGATTTTAACAATATTTGCTGGTGTAATGAATAGTTAAAACCAACTCGGCATTTTTTAAAAGTATTAATTCAGCAATATTGCGGTTTGAAAAACCGTTGGGTTTTCAGAAATTGGCTATACTTGATTATGCAAGACATTTCTGTTTTCGAATGTTAGTTTCTGTCGCTTGGGGCTCAGGAAATCCTTGTATATGGAGAAACTTCGCTTGACATCAACGGAAACTAGTGGTGCATATCTTGTAAGCACATGGACAGGAATTTCAGTTGACGTTGTAAAGGTTTCTACGTCCGGATTGTTTCGCAAATTCAGTTCAAATTTGGCCCTTGCAAATCCGTCAAGATTGCGTTTAAATTTGTGTAATATTATGTGTAAACCAGATTGAAAATAAAAACATATTGTTCAGTCCAAAGTTTTAATAAAAGAGAGAAAAACAGGGACAATAATGGTGCTGAAGGCTAAAAGAAGTAAAAATAAGAGGAAATTTT
This sequence comes from Thermobia domestica, assembly GCF_964235325.1. NCBI lineage: Eukaryota > Metazoa > Arthropoda > Insecta > Zygentoma > Lepismatidae > Thermobia > Thermobia domestica. The sequence continues at coordinate 93,993,425 of NC_137468.1, forward strand.
ATTAATCTACCAAAAAAGGTGCAACATTCACGAAAAAGGTGCAACAAAGTGCGTTCATTTAAGTTCGTTTTACGCCCTTAAATACGTATCTTGAACTTTGGTTGTTATAACAACAACGTTTTTAGAAAAGGTGCTGCACCTTAAAATCCGCTCTCTAGTCATGACTTTTTCCTCGTCACTGTGGCATGTTTCAATTTGATATCCGTGATGAAATCGACGACGTAGTAGCGTATATTGTCAGAGTAGCATTAGTGGCAGAGCTTTTGATATACATAGAACTATGTCTCTTAGCATGCTGAGTACTCACGTATTAAGTTCCTTGCTACCTGTGACCATACATATAACTCCATGATATAATCTGTTGGCGAGTTATAGAATTGACCTCGAAAGCTTTTTATGTCACCTCGTATACCGTAAGAATAATTCATGTGTCTTATACGAGTTCATGTCGTTCTACTACGCCTTTGTTTCATCGCTCTAAGACGTTTATTGATTCCAGTGCTGCATATTAGAAATGTTATTCTAAATTTGTGGAGAAAATCTCTCTTAGAGTAACATGTTAAGCAAACTAATTTCTAGGAGCAATTTCTGTAGTTTTCCCTATATGAAATCTCTTTGAAAGCTGACTCATACTTCAGGTTATGGGTTATTTTTGCTAAAAGTACGAGTACATGTGCTTACTTAACTAATCTCTGATAACTCCCTTACAAATACATAAATGTGCTAAGCACTCAGATCTTCTACAGATTTTGTATTTAAAACCAGACTTGAGCTGAAATATCATTTAATAATCCTACTTAAATTTAGGGAGAACCTTCCTTTCTGGATTGGTACTATTGTTTTCTGAATAGCTAGCATATTGGTTGCTATGGTAATAGATTCATGTCATAGAGCTGTTAGTGTTAAAGTTGTTTTTTCTCACAGTTTACTGAATCCAGAGCTGTGAACATGGTTCATAATCAAATATAAATACTCCTGGCTGCTTGCGAATTTTCGTTGCTTTTCCACTTTACTTCTTAATAACAATTTCTTATTTTTTGTCTATTTTTTAAAAAAAAATCAGGATACAAAGTAGTTATGTTGATGTTAATAAGCACGTTGGATCTGTTCCCAATATAAGAGGGGCAACTACGCAAAAACTTCATAACACTGCAAATGTTGCGAACGTTGTAGCGTAATGAGCTGTAACGGCAAAGTAAAATGTACTGAACCAAAAATTCCATGTACACACTGTAATGACTGTCGCATTAACATAATGAGAGAGCAAGCATGAAAACATCTAAATAATGTTAGAAAACAACTTATTAATTAACAGGTAGTATAGTGGAAATATAGCTGAATTAAAACTTAAATGAATGTAATAGGTTAAATAAAATATGTAAATTTCCATAGACCAAAATCTTTTCCTTTACTTAATTATTAACATGTCAAAATGAACTGAAACCTTTTCCAAAACATAGCTACTGTTAAAATTTTGTGATTAACAGGAAAAAACCTAATTAGCGATAGCATTGAGCATCTTGTTGAAGCAACGTAGAGAAAATAAATTAACCATGGTTAGAAAAATTTAAGGTTAACAAATTCAATATGCAAGCCATTCTCAAAACTTTAAAAAAAAAAAAAAAAATCCAGCTAGTCCACACTCCAAACTAACAGAAATTCGACGTCGCAAGATATTAGTCAAGAATTAGCATGGTTCCATTAAAAAAAAAAAAAAAATATTTCATACTTTTTTTCCCTGATCCTTTTTTGTGTGTCAAACGGTATTGTATAGCACTGTACGTATGCCATATTCAATTTTAGCTAGCTGTCTTTTTTTCAAAATAGAAAGTTTTCATTAAAAAAAAATGTGCTCTAAGAAGGCCTTTTCTAAAAGTATGAGAAAAAATTGCATTTAAAGGCTTAATTTTTGAATTCGATTGTCAGAATGTAAAAGCTAAACTTTTTTCCTTGTTATAAGGTCACAGGACGTTCAAACTCGAAAGTTTGGCTTCAGAGTTCAATGGCAAAGCGCGATCCCATGTGAGTATAAGCCATAGAAGTATGTAGCTAGCCAGATCGCGAGCCTCATAGACGTCAGTAAATCCATTTAGATTACTGCGTGCGAGGGAATGAACGTGAGATCGAGGGAGCGCGAACCTCATTGATAATAGTGAGTGAGAGCTTCAGTGAAAAGTAGTAAAAGCTGAGCCACGCGAGCTCCAGTGAGCCACGGTTGCAAAAAATGATCTATGGGGAACATATGTGAGGAACATTTGCCTTTGCTTTAATGAAAATTAGTAATAAATGTACCTCATAAAGGTGAATATACCTTGTTTTACAAGAAAGAAAAAGAGAGAGAACGAAGCCTGATGGGTGGTCTAGTTGTTGCTACGGAAATTAATATTCGACTGTTTAGGAATACTAGCAGCACAAGGTATATATTGCTCCATTTACAAAGTAATTTACAAAAACAAAAGAAAAGAAAAGAAAGAAAAGAAAAGAAAGAAAAGAAAAGAAGAAAAGAAAAGGAAGAAAAAATAAAATAAAGAAGAAAAAACTTTGGCAAGTAAAGGCGTTTTATTTCCATTGAAAATGTTTTCCGATCGATATCATGTTTTGTCAGACTTTATTCTAATTGCTACACATTTATATGAATATATACATACAAATTAGCTTATATGCTTATGCTATCTTCTTTTTACTGTCTTTGTTAATGACAGTGTAAACAAATTTACTTGCATAAATGCATGTAAAATTGATAATGAATATGTAAGACGTTGTTTTTAAGTGCTCTTCATTTCAATGACAAGTATTTACTACTTCTTTAAACACTGGGTATAACTCCTTAATTACATTTTACTTGAATGGCAAATGTGTGTGTGTGTGTGTACGTTGTATATTGAACAGCCGTGGGTAGAGATATCAAAAGAATAACAGGCATGAGTATTTCATTTAAACATTACGCAATCTTTATTATATTTATGCTAACTCTTGGTGCTTTAATCTTAAGAAACAATAACTTCACTGTACACTGTGCAGATGATACGGTTATTATGGCTAGAACCGAAGAAGGACTACAGGAGATGATGCGCAAAATAGTTGACACTGGGAAACTATATGGAATGGTAATCAACATCGAAAAGTCGAAAGCCATGAATATATCCCGTGGAAATCCGCCCTTACGGGTCAGAGTAGAACAAAGAGAACAACGAAGAGGTCGGTAATATCAAGTATCTGGGAAGTATTTTGACAAGAGACGCTTACTTCACTAAATAGATCAGGTCAAGAACTACCATAGCTAAAGAAGCATCTAACAAGAAAAGATCAATCTTAATTAGCAGGTTCAATATTGGACTTGGTTGGTCAAGTGCTATATATGGAGCATGGAACTGTATGGTTCAGATTTGGACATTACGGAAAGTTAGAAAAGAAATACTTAGAGGGCTTCGAAATGTAATGTTGGAGGAAAATGGAGAAGATATAATGGATAGAGAGATAACAAAAGATGTTTTAAAACGGATAGGAGAGAGAAGAGGACACTGTTACCCAGTATCCTTAGTAGGAAGGCCAATTGAATTGGACACATCTTGTGCTTGCGAAAAAAAAATGTCTTCTTCATACCACCATAGAAGGAAAGACGGAAGGAAAATGAGGAATAGGAAGAAGAAACAAATGATCGATGATTTGATAAATAGAAGAAAATATACATATTTAAAAGAGGAAGGTGAAGAATGAAAAACGTGGAAGAAACGTTTCTAGGCCTAAATCTTTTAAAAAAAAAAAAGAAAAAAGAAAACTCATTAGTCCCGGGACCTGCAGAAAGGTAGAATACTTTAATAATAATAATAATAATAATAATAATAATAATAATAATAATAATAATAATAATAATAATAATAATAATAATAATAAACTATGTTTTTTAAAAAAACTTATTTCACTTAGACTATTTATTTTCTTTGAAGTTTCAACTGGATACGTTTTTGATTCAAATTTACGATACTGAAATTCGAAATGGCGATCTTCGCTGGTGGCAAAGACATCGTATCATTAAATAGCCCTATTTCTTCTCTAACTTCCATAATGTCCAAGTCTCTGAATCATACAATCCAATACTGCATACACAATACTTGACCAAGTTCCTCCGCAATCCAATGTTAAGCCTGCTACTTAACACTGATTTTTTCTTATTGGATACCTCTTTGGTTATGGCAATTCTTGACTTGATCTCTTTTACTGCAGTAAGCGTCTCTCAATTGAAATTATCGACCTCTTTAAGCTTGGTTTAAAGGGACAAGTTTTGCCGATAGATGGCACTACTGTCTATGCTTGCCTATGCTTGGGACGCTGAATTGATTGCAGAACACCACTTCTCCCTATCTCTTACCGTTTTTGCTCTATAGAAGTCAATATTTCAACCTAAAGTATTAGTAAACTTCAACCACTTCCGTTTTCGGTAGAATGTTATAGCTGGTGTTCTCTTGAGACGCTGGACCGATTGCATAAAACTGGATGTTGCAATCGATTACCGTTTTTGTTCTACGGGGATAAAATTCAAACCGGAAATTTTTGACTTCTACTACTTCTGAGTTGAGTAGAGGGTTGGCATAGGATATGAAATCTGTTCTTGGGACGCTGGATCAAAAAAAAAAAAAAAAAAAGCGCTTCTAGATATATTTACCGTTTTTGCTCTATGAAAATCAATATTGAAACCAGAAATAGTAGCAAATTTCAACCACTTCCGTTTTTGACAGGATGTTACGGATGTTGATGGTATGTTTATATGATACACTAAATCGATCGCAGCAAACAGCTTGTCCCTGTCTATTACCGTTTTTGTTCTACATCGAAAAAACCTTGAAATCGGAAACTGTTAATTTTAACCACTTCCGGTTTGAATAACAGGTTAATATAAGTGATAGAAACTGCTTTTGTGACGCTGAATTGACTGCTAACAACAGCTTTTTGATATCTCGTACCGTTTTTGCTCTGATATCTATCGACAGACAGACAGAGAAACAGACGGATGTAACCATTTCACAAGATATCCATCCGAAAGTTATGCATAGCATAATTTGGAACTCTATTAAAAGGTTGCTCTTACTTGGTACGTTTTTGAAGTCCATATAGACACTGGAATAGCGTTTTGTTGTATTATTATGATCATTTTTCTAAAAGTACCAGTTTTACTAATACCTTCAACTAGGGGTGTTCGATAAGGCTGAGGACCTATCGAACTTCGGGAGTGAAAATTTATCGAATTGTCATTGGTTACTCGAAGGCATTCGAGTATCTGCAATTATCGAAGTTTCGGGTATTGTCGAAATTTCGAGTACTATCGGAGTTTCGGGTATTATCGAAATTTCGAGTATTATCGAACTTTCAGGTATTATCGAAAGTTCGAATATTATCGAAGTTCCGAGTATCTAAGACTTGAGGGAAGAAACTTTTCTTTCATTTCATTGTAAGAGAGGCAACTTCTAAAATGAACACATTGCATGCATTGTTTCTTCTAAACACTTCGATAATCTTGAATTTTTCAAAATATTCAAACGACTCGATAAATTGCGATCATACTGAGATCTTTCAGTATTTGCTGCTTTCAAACAATTCGAGACTCTCGAACAGTTCGTCTCGAATTTTTCGAATGTTTCTAACATTTCGAGTGTCTCTAACATTTCGAGAGTCTTGAACACTTCGAGTGTCTCAGAAGTTTGATAATTCGATAAAATTTTAAAAATCTTTATCGACGAAACGATTTTGATATTTTATCGAATTGTTATCGATTACTCGATTATCGGAACAGCTCTACTTTCAACCCCGCATATTGAAAGCTCTACCTCATGAAAAATCTTCTGAAGCCATCACTGATGGTAAAACTCGCTACTTCTATAATTTTACTACAATGTAAAGTAAAAATAATATTAAAGAAGAAAAATAATAAATAAAATATATAAATGTAGTAACTGCTGTCGCGACAGAAGATGGCAGCACAAAAATGTGACTAATATTTTTGAAATACTTTAAGGTTTAGCTCAAACAATTTAGAGTAGGTGTTCTTATTTATGAAGTAGTTTATATTCATTTAATAATACCTAAATTACTCACAATAATACGGTTTATCTTAAACCAAAATATATAATCTTTCAAAGTTGTTTAGTACTGCTACTAGCATCACACATCGGGCGCAAACAATGCTAGGACATAATACATGATACGCCCCCACGTCACCAAGCCACTCCTCTCCAACATCTTCTCACTCTATACCATAACACTCTAGACGACGATGACCCTCAAAAGGCCGATATCATCCACCTCATCTTAGTCCATGCATTTATCCATCTCTGCACTAAAGTGTTCCATTCCATCAATGTTGCTAGCAGCGGGCTTCATCTGTCTACATCAGCCCTGTGACGCCCCAGGGCAGAAGATAACCATTCACTCGTCCATACTAACATATACCCTCGTGTTTGTGACGTCCACCTGCACTTCACCTCATCTCTCATAAAAATAAATAAATAAATATAAATAAAAATAAAAAAGATGCCCACAAATAAGAATAAAATAAAATAAAATAAAATAATGCTCCAAACCCTCAATGCCCCCTATAAATAAAGAAACTTCCCCATACCTATAATCCTCGTCCCGAAGAAAGGGCGTAACCCTTTGACCGGCTTAATCTTTAAAAAAAACAAGGCTAGGTGATAGGTTGAGGTTAGGTGATTGGACAATTTTTGGAAAGTGTTTAAAATAAATGCACTGGTTAAATAATAACAACTAAAATGAACTTAGCATTTAATAGAGGAACTAATCAAGTGCTTGTTTCCATGCAATGTTTCTCTTCCATTTCCGTACATTTACAAGAATAATTAACAAACGTTGTTGTTATTTTAGCGAACAAATTTCTCTGCTTTTTGATGTTTTGTAGCTATGCATAAGGACATTATTATGTCTACACACCGATAACGTCGAATAATTGACTTTTGTGCCGATGTAACTGAAAGCGCTGATTAGATTATCACAATGTACGTCATCAGAAAAGCATCAATCAAGCTCTGCTTTTTGCCCCCTTTCATTGTTGACAACGTAGACAGTGCGTTGAATGAATTCAGTATGCTAAGTTACGGAGTGTAATAGTGATTCACTCGCTATATACAAAAGCACACTTTATTAGCAGACTGTGACCGGGACAAATGTAGTTTGGTATTAATATTAGAACTATTCACAGTGACAACGAATTTCCTTGTCCACGTCCAATGAGGATAAGCCCAGAAGCGTGAAATGATGCACATATACGTGCGTCCACAATGTATGTAAGCAGTGGCGTATTTAAGGGGGGGGGGGGGCTTCCGGGCTTAAGCCCCCCCCGAAATCTTACTTACTATAGTAAAGTATATGAAATATCTTGCAGAATTTTCACATTTCCAGGCAAAGCCCCCCCCCCGAAAGTTAGCAAAGCCCTCCCCGAAACAAAATCATAAATACGCTACTGTATGTAAGTTATGTGAAATGGAATTATTCGACTTTCAATCTATGGTATGCGTAAGTGTCGGAAGTTTTATAGAATGTCTTTGTCCGTCCGTTCGTCCGTCGACAGGTACCAAAGCGAAAACGGTCAGATATATCGAGATACTGTTTTCTGCAATCGATTGAGTTACGGGTGTCAATCCCACCAGGGACGTCTCCCTCCTTCTCAATATTGGTAAAACGGTTTTCGTCCATTTCAATATTTCAAGTATCTTTGGTCAACTCTTCCAACCTTCCCTTTCTTCCTTCCTTCCTAGGAACGCTTCCACCGGGAAAGGCACTGGAAGAAATCTTCCTTCTGTAACCACCCTCCTCTCACCAAACACACGCAATTTCTGCTAATTAATAATATATAAAATATATTTTTGTAACCTATGTTGCAATTTTTATAATAATGAAGTAATTTTCATTTTCGGTGAAAAAAATGTTAAAAGTATGTTGTAATTTGAAAATTTTAAATATTAATAAAGTTTATTTGATTATTTAAAAAAAAGTTACAAAATGTATTACGGAAAATATTTAAAAAATCCTTAAAATCTAGAGAAAAATATATGAACATAAAGAAATTTGGTCAACTATCTATGACTCAAAAGAGATTCAATCACGTAGCAGTTTGCTAAGTTCACAAAACAATGTTAGATAAACTACATATGAAAAAAAAAAAAACTAGCACAAAAGTTTGTTTCCAATTGTGAGAAAAGGCAGTCAGTTTTTGCCTCTATGAAGGTGGAGGTGTAGTAAAGTAGCAAACTGTTTTTGTTTAGATAGCGAGTACAAAAGCGGCTTTAGTTAAGCTTTTTTTTTAAAAAAAAAAACTAATTTTCAACTAATAGCCTCATTTACATTACTTGTAGGCTTGTAGACATAAAATGTTTTCAAAACTTTATTGTTTCTGAGTATTCATTTCACACTAAATTTTATCATTATTTTGTTTCTGACATATATTTGGTATCATTTATCATCATCATAGGTATTCTGACATTATAGATATTCTGGCAGGTCACTTGCCGCAACTGAGAACCTTCCATGCTCCACGGTATTCCGCTAATCTCTTCGTCTTCACATGCGATTTTTCTGTGTTTGATATCATCCATTAATTCATTAATAGTAGTCTCCTTCGCCCCTCCCTTTCATTCCTGTCATCATACCCTTTAGCATGTCTCTTATGACATAATGCCTTCTTAACCAATGTACTACCCAGTTTCTCTTCCTCTTCATAATACCATCATTTATTTACTATTCGACCTAGCTAATTATCTCCATTCTTCTCCACAACCACATTTCGAAAGCTTCCAATGGTATAATTTAAGTTAAATTGTAAAACAAGGTTGAATTTTAGTGTTTAAATAAACAAACTGTAAAGTGTGTTTTTTGTACCACATTTTCCAAAAAAAAAAAAAAAAAAAACTAGACCATCAAAGGTAAAAATATTCAAAAAATTTTTAACTTTTATGCTTTTTAAGTCAAAAATGTTTTAAAATGCAATGTACGAAGACTTTTTTTTTTATTTTCCGGGGAGGAGCCCGGACCTTTTTCGCCATAGAACAAACACAGTAAAGCATAGCGAGTAATGGGTTTTTGATATGGATTGAGCGTCTGGGAAACAGGTTCTATCTTTGAACTTATTAAGCTATTGCAACCAGTAGTTGTAAATGTACTATTTCAAGTATTGAATTCCCATAGGTTCACACTGTGAAACGAAACTCACTTCTTCAACATGAATTTCGAAGAAATAATAAAAAAAACAAAAGAAAGAAACTTTAGTAAGTAATCTCTATCAATCATTTGCAATGAAAGCCAAAATATATGAATATTTATAGCCTACAGGTTTAGGTTGTGTGTGTTTTGTGAAAAAGTCGTTAACAAAAATGGGTGTACTCAATCTAGTCTATATGTTCGTTTGTAAATAACTTAAGGAAGAGCACCAATTTTAAATCATTTCCCTTTGATAATGAGATAATGTAATTATCTGTATTTCAATTGGCCAATACGTTGTGATGTTGACAGAAGAATCTATAGGATGTAAGTACCAGGTTTTACTGGTTATTGAATATTCAGGATTATCAGGATTCAGTTCCGTTGCCATTTTTCACATTTTTCAAAATAATACGAACGTCCATATCCACTATAATAATATGGCGAGGTACGAGCAAACGGTGTGAAATACGTTTCTCTGTAAACAACATAACTTTTTATCTATAATAGCTAGGGGGCTCAAATTTGGTATATATGTGAGGTCGATACCGAGATCTAATAACCGAACCAGCCATCTAGAGTTACTCTCAAGGTCAAAAGGGAAAATTATTGAAAAAAAATTCTAAAATCTATAGAAAGAGACCCATACGTTTCAGTGATCTTAAAAAAGATATGTGTAAGTAGATGACGCACACTTACAGACACAAAATACAAACACCCACGGGTCACATTGAAGAGTAGGAAAATTCTTTTTTCTAGGACATCACTATTTTTTTTTTTTATTTAGTGCCAAATATTCATAACGATTTACAATAACATAAAGACAATTGATGATTTTCAAGTTAACAAATATTATAGGATAAGAACTCCGAATATGAGACCATAAAAGTTAAGATGCTATATACTGGTTATTTTTAGCATAAACAAACACTGTTGTTACTTTAATATATTCTGTGGAATGTCTAATTTATGATACAAACTATTGGAATACATAAAAATATAACAATAAAAAATGATATTGAAAAATGTGACCAAAGTTGCTACACTGCCATTTTTATGAGTAGTACCTAATAAGAGACCCCGGCTTTTTGTGTAAGAGTTCTTTTGTTATTTCACCATTCAATATTGTATTTTAGCCAAATTCTGTGATGGCATAAAAATATAAAACGTTACACTTTCGATGTGTCATTTTCTTCAATTTTAGAATATACATACTGTAAAGTTTTACATTTTTTGTGTGCATAAACTGCAACGATTTTTGATCACTACTTTTAATGGTCAAATATGTACCAAATCAGAAGAAATGTGTCCAAAACGACAGTACAATGCCAACGAAATCACTGGCTCTGTATACAGGACTAAGTCTAAAGGACTACTTATTGAATACAGAAATGTCGATACAAATAAGCTCCTAATATAAGACCCAATATTACTATACGGGTCACATTATGAGACCGATCTAATATACTGAACCCGTTAAGGGTCTCATAATAAGACATTCGACCGATAAACAAATGACTAACGCTATCTAAAATATAAGTGGAAGAAAATCCCTAACTCATTACATGTTTCAATACGCATAATCACTGGTATAAAAGAAAGTAAAGATAGACGAATATCGATTTACTTTCTCCATTTTCAGCGCATGATGTGTGCACGTTAAGAAAACTTTGTAGGGGCGCAATTTCTTCCAGCCCCACTATACTAACAACTCTCCACATAACGAGCTCACGTTACTTCCAGTGCTGTGGTCGGCTATTTCCTTTTGTTTTAGCTCAATTTCACTAGATTGCAGCTCTTGCTTCACAACATAGGTAGGGGTCTCAATTTAGTTGCCTATCCTCATATTAAGGGTTCTTACCCTATGCATCCACTAAGGAATATTAAAGAGTCACGCTAACAATTGTATCGTATCACTACAAAGTGTCATTATTTGGAGATATAACTGATACATCTGGTTATCATTTAGTGAGAAAGTTATCACGCGACCAGTAGCTAAAAAAGTTGCGAAAAGGACACAATATATTCCACAATCTATTGCGTTATATTGCCATCTATGTTTCTATAAGAGTCCACTGAGTTGAAGGACAGGTACTCCAGGTCTTGCTCTGAGATAATATTTGTGCATAACTTTCTTCACTCTTCCGATGCGTGTGTAATCTGGAACACCATACAAGTCAATTATTCCAACTCTATCATTTTGTTAATTCTATAAACCTAAATAAAAGGTCCATCATTGGCATAGAAAGAAGATTAACTATGACTGGAGCATCTTTTCTTCACAATATTGTAAAATTTGAAAAATGAAAAGAGAAAGATCCCGGTGGTGATCGCTTGTAGCGCCAGGTTTTGTAGTAATAAAAAGAAAAAAAAATTGAGATGGCGGGTTTTGGGTTCATATTCCGTCTGTCCCTATTTATTCCCTGTGCACCACCGTTAAAGTCTCCGTTCCTCGAACTAAAATGGTTTGTGACTCGATAAGGATTGATCTCACGGTTAGGAAATCCTATCTCCCCGCGGTGTCCCAGGGCTTTAGGGAAACAAGATCCCTCTAAAACCGTGTAAGCAAATGAAACTTGATATTATTTGCATACGTATCCTGAATTCACGTGCTGCAACGCTGAAAGAGAATTTTGCTCTAATGTTTGGTTTGTGTGGACGAACTAGACTGACTTTCACTTTCCAAGTGGACTGAATAATAATGGTAGTAATAAGAATAAAACCAGAAAATAAACGAATATCTAGAATTTAGAATTTAGTTGAAAATTCTGAAAATCAGTCTAATCCCCACTAGAATCGAGAAATGCTTATATTGCCTAATTTGCCTAACAGATCCTTTGGAAACCAATGATATGCTTGAGGTTTGGGATACAACTTGTTTATGAAAGAAAAAGCTTACGAATTTGAGGTTAACAATGTAATAAAAGTTTTAATGAGCAAATGAAAACAATAACAAAAAAAAATGTTTTCTAAAAAAAATTAAGCAAGCTGAAGGTTAATATTGAATTTTGGGTTTTCTGACAACAAATGTTCAGAATAAGGCATAAGGCCTTAAACAAAAAGAAATCAATTTAAGTAAATTACATCTGGGCTTTCTTTCTTGAACTATGTAGTGAATGAATTGTTATCATTAACCTGACACAAATAAACAAACTGTGGAATTGATGTTTATAACCAATGCTAGATGCAATCTTACATTGTTTACATTCTATATAGAGCTTTCCTGATTTACATAGATATCATACCAAACTGGTTAAATTACAATTTTGCATTTGAAAAATACCTAATTATTTGACATCGCATGCTAAGTATATAGTTCACGTTGATCAGCTGATATGTTTTGACCATAACCTTTTTAATACCTACGAGATTAAGATATTACATAGCTGGACGGAATTTTGAATATAACAACCTATATTTTATTCGGGTGAAAACTAAGTATTGAAATGATTTAAAATAAGTTAATCTAGTTGAAGTAAGTGGAAATGAGTTGAAATAACTTGAATTGAAATAAAATAAATCGAGAAACAAGTCATGACTTTGAGTTGAGATTTGTGGGAAGTATGAAAGAAACATAGAATGATCTAAAGGAGTTAAATAAACCTACTGCCTGACTGCTAACCATTTCTAATTATTTAAATTAATAACTGAGAATGAGAATAAGTGCACTAAATATGCACTTTGACATTTACCTAACAAGCATACACTATCAAATACATAAAATCAATGAGCGTAGCATTACCATTTCGTTATGCATAAAGGCTACATATATATACTCATATTAACACAAGTAGAAAATTAATAGACACAAACATATATCGATATATATATATATATATATATATATATATATATATATATGTAAAATCATAAGTAAATACATGCATACATACATAAAAAATCAAATAACACATGAATATAAATAATAAATGTCAAGACGTCTCTCGAGATTTCTTTAATCTGAATATATTGAGTTTTTTGTGATTTTCTCTTTATCATTAATAGGATTGGTATACGGCCGGACATTTTCATGTATTCCTCTAGTTTGTTCGTCTAGTTTATGCGCATAAACGTCTGATCGCTCGATTGTTAGAGGATCAGACTGACGTAATAATTGCGGCTTTACTTAGCCTACTTCGTATTTTTCATCTGTATTCTACCTGACTGTACTAATGTCGGTTCCGCTTTATTTATGGATTACGTATCTCCAACCAAGAAAATGATTAATTGCGAGACTAGTCGCATATACATCATAGTTACCAATTAATCCTTTAGCTCTCTTACGTAACATATTTTTGATGACTCATTACAATATTATTTATTAGAGTTTTACTAGTATATAGATCGAAATAGACTCATTTAGTACGTTCACTTCTATGCAAAATTACTTTACAAACACTATAATCTCTGGACAATTAAAGCAATGTCTTGAATATATTTTCTAGGAATATCTATTATGTCTTGTTCAAAATTATCTTAAAGTTCTCATATTACATGTACATAGCGCAGATGATGCATTTTTACTTCATACAAATTTCCATATGTTAAAGTAAATACTTCTTTCATCGTTAAAGGTCTACAACCTGTCCTTCGATCTACTTTTAAATTAACTTTCTTTATATGTTATCAAAAAAAATCTAAGTGACAAATAGAGTAATGGCCTAAACTACTATCTCCTTAATAAAAACAACGACATATTCACTAAAGTCACAGAATATCTATATATAAGTATCATTAAAAAAAATATCTCTATTTTAATAAGCCTTGCTCAAAAAGAAAGAAAAAAAATCTAATTGTTTAGCAATTACAGTTCGAGTTGGAAAATCTTTTCTCCACGCGGTGTAAATACATTAACAGTTTTCAAATAGTTCCGACTTTATATCGCGAACGTCTTGCATTTTATTCAATGACGAAAATTTCCCTTTTGGAATCAACAAAAAATAATTTGGATGGGTCCTACCTTTCGCCGTACACACTGCTCTCACCACCAAGCTCACCACTAAGCTCAGCACACACATACAGATGTCCCTGCGTTTACTGGCTTCCTTCTTTCGTGCGAAGTGTCCTGGATTCGGAGTTCCTCTCTTCGATTCCCGCTGCGTCCTCCTCTCAAACTGGAAGGGGCGTCGCTCTTGGGCGTCTCCTGATCCATCAAGGTGGGGCTTCTGTTGGTCCATTTCTGATAGGATGCACTCTCACTAAAAGCACTTTCAGACGTCACACTGCACCAACATCACTCTCGGTGTTAAAAGTGTAGTGTTACACGGATAAACAGTGTTTATTGTTTTTAAGCATTGTGTATAATACTTCAAAAAAACTGATTATGTATGATTAAAACTAGTTCAAGTGCTTTCGGTGCGTATGTAGGTTATTCTAATTGTCTGTAATAGCTCGTGATTACGTTTATAAGTACGAAACTCTGTCACTCAAAAACAATGTTTGTAGGCGTTTCGCGATCTATATATATATATATATATATATATATATATTAGCAGCGTTACAAAGTTTATATATATATGTTTATATATATAAATATATTTTGAAGAAGATCAATGTGTAGGTTACTATGCTAAGGAAAGATTGTAATTTCGTACACTCGGCTTCGGTAAGTTTAGCCGCACATTGTTATTGTGAACTTAACTTTTGATTATGAATGTAGTGTGTGTGTAAGTTCCGGGTATGTTTTTGTGTTGCGGTGGTACGCTGTTTCCCGGTGAAGAATTATTTTACGACTGACTTGGAGTTTTGAATTTTTTTAGCCGGCCGATTTTTTTGGATACGCCTCTAACGGTGTTTTCGATTTCGTCTGTGCTCTCTTATTCGTTAACTTATTTTGGTGTCCTAAATTTTGATTCTCTTGGTCTCCGCCTATTTACGGTTTTCGGGCGTCGTTTCTCTAACGTACGTGCTTCCTTCAAATTTCACATGTTATATCGAAAATTTTTATGAGAGTTGATTTGGCTCCTAGTCGTCTCGTGCATGGTTTTGGACCATTTCACAGTTCTATGTTAAAATTTTATCTTGGTTCTGAGTGGCGACATATGGTCTATGCTGTGATTTTGACAAATTCGCAGAGATTATATTTCTACTTGGATTCTATTCAACGAGTTAGGACTTTATTATTTTTCTCAATTTCACAAAAAGATGCTAAAAGCTGTTTTGTTCTTCTTTCTTGCGTTCACGCCGGGAACTCTGCTGTGTGTGGTTTTCTACGTGTGTGGCTTAGGCAGTGGTATTGAGAGACAATGGAAGGGTCTTCCAACTGTCCTCGCCGCACGGACAGGTATACAGAAAAAAATAAAACATGTTACTTCTCGGATAGTAAGGGAAAATAAAGAGAATGTTCTTTGGCTCTTTAAACAAACAAAAATGAAAATGAAAATTATACGCACTAATGTTCATAATTATACGCAAAATTGAATTTAAAAGATTTATTTAAAAATTAAATAAAAATGGTAATGATGCAACTGTCACAGTTATCCCCCTCCTAAGATGGAGCAGATGATGCAACTTAGTTGAAGCAGATCTCCATCCTAAGAGAAACTTTGTGATTGACATTGCATCATGAATTCTAAGTACAAATTGAGCATTGCATAAAAATCCGAACCCTAGTCAGAAATTTCAAAGTTCACAAAAATATTCTGAAGTACATGAAAATTCTTCATAGAAAAGTTGAAATACATAAAAATCCGAACCCGAATGGTTTTTACCTCGTGTGCTCTGATCTGCTAGTGGATGATAGGTCTCAGGTGTCGAGTTTGTGGTCAGTTCAAGCTGCTGGACACAAGCTTATGAGGCATGTTTTAAGTAATATGACTTTTATCTTAATTGTCTCTTGGAGTTCTTCTTTAATTTTCTTCCTTCTGGTCTGCATCATCGCAGGTGTAATAATTGGAACTCTTCGTTATTTTATCTGCGCGGGATACGACTTCTTACTTTTCTTCCAAAGTGCTGGCTGCCCTAGGTAACAAAACAACAAAACAATAATATTATATCATCTTCAGCGTCTGGGATCATCGGGAAAGAGAGCATTGGTTACAGAGGGTGGCATGGAGCTTCAATTCCTCCATGTGCGAGGGCAAAGCCAATGCTCGCACTTCTGCTTTTATCCTTCGGCCATGATTCTTCTTCAGTAACACAACTTTAAAATATAAGGAGAGTAAAATAATTAAGGCAAAGTTCCATGTCGCGAACATCCAATTGTGGGAACTTGCAAACATCTTGGTGGAATTGTCATCTGCTCGCAGCTCGTAGCTCACTATTCTTTGGCTCGGCGCGTTTTCGCAGGTATCATCACCAAGGGGAAGGGGTGCGTTGAGTCTCTGCTCTAAACGCAAAACTCCACTTCAGAGAGCTCAAATCGGGAATCCTTCTCTACCGATTGCTCTGTATATAGGCACTTCCTCGTGCATAACAAAAATTATATCTCCTGGGCCGGTTTTAATGCTGGGTTGCGCACATTGGTGAACGTCTTTTTCCAATCTTCCTCTGTAATTTTTTATTGCCTCACATCCGGTATCTGAAATAAAGTTAAAGTAAATACGCTGGTAAACAATTTCACTTCTGGGCATTATGCGTCCATATAATTCATCTTCTTATTCTTTATGTTTATCTTCTAGGGTTAGCCACTTGGATAAGAGATGCAGGTATATTCAACTGAGCTGTGCAATAGACAAAATTCTCTTATATTTCTTTCATTATTTTCCTGCTAAGTTTTCTCCTCCGCGCTGATGTTTCAGTTTTCAATTCTTCGTTTCTTGCATTAACTTCTTGCAATTCTTCTTCTTTACTTCTTGCATGCAATCCTTGTATTTCTGGGCTTCCATTTCTTTTCATGCCATTATGTATTTGAGGTTGTTTTCCAGCAAGCTGTTGCGTAACCTTGACTCGAACCTGGACCGTTGGAGGTCAATTTTTAGTAAACAAATGTCATAGCCGGGCGAATGGTAACAATGCAGATACCATTCTTGTCATTTTCGGGGTTTTCCTCTTTATCTCCTGGGTACCTCCAATTGTCATTACTCACTTCTTGAGTTCTCACCACTTTGATAGGGACAATCATTGTATCGTCTCGGCCATCTTTACATCGTGCGTCTAACTTGTGTTCTCCTCTCCTGGTACCTTCATCCTGAGCGGTAATACATGGCGGATTTGCTTCGTTCTCCCAGTTATCATCGCTCATCTCTTGTGTTTCATTTGGTCTGACTTGACTGTGAATCTCTTGTCGGTCACATGGACTTCTCTGGCCGTTGTAATTTATCCATGAATCCTGGTCTTCGACTTCAAGTATTCCTTTTCCTTCTACATTTCTGGAGTCTTCTGCCCATTTTCTCCATGGCTTCTGGTGATTATTCCTCCTGCAAAAGGTATGGCGGCGTTGCCATCCTGGACGTTTGTCGTGGAAACATTTCATTCTTGCATCCTTGTGCCGTATTGGCTGTATCCTTGTCTTCCCAGGGACCATTCTTCCACGCAGTTTGCGTTTAATCTTGGATTTCGGAGCGTTCACAGCGTTGGAAACACTTGTACTTATCTCTGCAGGTGGGTCAGTCTGTTTGGCCTCCTGGTGTGTATCTTGCACAATTTCTTCTGATGGGGTTTCCTCCAGTACCACTTCTTCCGGTTCGCTCCTTTCTACTATTTGACTGTGCTGTTCTCGTTCTGGAGTAACCTCAGCGTCTTGCATATTTTCCTCGTGAAGTGGTTCTTCTCGAATCTCATCTGTCTCCTGCTTCCCTCTGCGCTCTTCTCGTTCTCTTCTCATTTCTTGGATGTTTTCGTCAAGCTTCTTGTTTACTTCTTTTATTTCTTCTCGTAGTTTTCTTTGTTCTTCTAGTAGCTTTCTTGATTCTTTTCTTCGTTCTTCTTTTTGTTCATTTAACGTCTTTTTGAGTTCTTCTTTTTGTTGATCTAACTTCTTGCTAATATCTTCTTTGTATACATTTAACTTCTTGTTAAGTTCTTCTTTTAGTTCTTCTTTTTGTTCTTCGAACTTTTTCATTAGTGTCCGGAACATGGCTAACACATCGTTGTTTGCGGGAGTTCTGGTAGACTCGTCTGGCTGCACTTTCCTTGGCGTTTCTTCTGATGACTGAGATCGCCTTTCCTCAGTAGACGCCACTGTTGTGTTTAGGACGCCGCATGTAACACATTCCAGATGGGAAGATGATGGGGTTATTTCTTGCTCCCAGACATCTCTGCCGCAATCTGGACAAATCTGTTGCTCTCCCGTCAGCATCTTGGTCCTTATTTCTTCTGTCTGTGCCCGCAGTCTTGGCATCTGAAACTAAAAATACACAGCTTTTGCGCCGAATTATTTTTGCACACGCATTAACGAATAAAAAGTGTTTGTTAATTACTAAATTAATTTTTAAAAACAGTATTCTTGCAATATACTAATAAAATGTCTAGTTTCGTCGCTTATAATTGTTCACACACACAACACGTTTTACGTTATTTATTTATTATTCATGAAATAAACCTGAGTGTACGATCTTTTGCAATAATTCCAAAGCATAGTAATTCACACCTTAAATCATCTTCTCTTAAAATTTACTAAATGCTATATTTATCCTACATTAGTATTAATACGTTTCTAGCTTAACCCTATACATACTAAAATTTTAAAAAGTAAACGAATATATGCACACTTTAAATATAAACTAATAAAAGAAAAGTTATTCCTATATAAATATATGAATGGATATCTTACAAATACATGAATGGTAGCAGGTTCGAATTGATTTTAGCAACTTGTAGTTATTATCCTTTCTCTATTTTCCTCACCTGGTTACCTTATTTTTCTTCTTTTTCTTCTTTTCCTTATTCAATCACCCATTTTCAATACAAATAAATTCTGCAAACTGAATATTCTCTACTGCTAGCTCAACGTAAACGTAACTTACATTCTTCTGGCTGAAAAAGAAATGAAATTGGAGGAGAAAAGAACGTTGATCGTTCCTGGAAGTACTGTTCAACTTCTGTTGAGTTTAGTTCGATTCCAAGGCTCATTGTGTAGCTGATAATAATCTTAGCAAGTAGTTACTTTTTTTTTTTTTTGTAATCGAGTTCTTAAAAATAATGGAGTTCTTTGAAGCGTATTCGTCGAGACTGTAAAGTAATTATCGAGTAATTATCGTGTCTGACGATTAATTATCGCATCTAAAAATAAATTGTCGAATCTGAAAGTTAATTATCGGGTTTAAAAATTAATTATCGGGTCTGAGCGTAAATTATCGAGTTCGAAAATTAATTATCGAGTCTGAAAAAATTAACTATCGAGTTTAAAAAAAATTAACTATCGAGTCTAAAAATTAACTATCGAGTCTAAAAATTAACTATCGAGTCCCTGTTCGGATGCGCCATATTTGTAAAATTTGAAAAATGAAAAGAGAAAGATCCCGGTGGTGATCGCTTGTAGCGCCAGGTTTTGTAGTAATAAAAAGAAAAAAAATTGAGATGGCGGGTTTTGGGTTCATATTCCGTCTGTCCCTATTTATTCCCTGTGCACCACCGTTAAAGTCTCCGTTCCTCGAACTAAAATGGTTTGTGACTCGATAAGGATTGATCTCACGGTTAGGAAATCCTATCTCCCCGCGGTGTCCCAGGGCTTTAGGGAAACAAGATCCCTCTAAAACCGTGTAAGCAAATGAAACTTGATATTATTTGCATACGTATCCTGAATTCACGTGCTGCAACGCTGAAAGAGAATTTTGCTCTAATGTTTGGTTTGTGTGGACGAACTAGACTGACTTTCACTTTCCAAGTGGACTGAATAATAATGGTAGTAATAAGAATAAAACCAGAAAATAAACGAATATCTAGAATTTAGAATTTAGTTGAAAATTCTGAAAATCAGTCTAATCCCCACTAGAATCGAGAAATGCTTATATTGCCTAATTTGCCTAACAGATCCTTTGGAAACCAATGATATGCTTGAGGTTTGGGATACAACTTGTTTATGAAAGAAAAAGCTTACGAATTTGAGGTTAACAATGTAATAAAAGTTTTAATGAGCAAATGAAAACAATAACAAAAAAAAATGTTTTCTAAAAAAAATTAAGCAAGCTGAAGGTTAATATTGAATTTTGGGTTTTCTGACAACAAATGTTCAGAATAAGGCATAAGGCCTTAAACAAAAAGAAATCAATTTAAGTAAATTACATCTGGGCTTTCTTTCTTGAACTATGTAGTGAATGAATTGTTATCATTAACCTGACACAAATAAACAAACTGTGGAATTGATGTTTATAACCAATGCTAGATGCAATCTTACATTGTTTACATTCTATATAGAGCTTTCCTGATTTACATAGATATCATACCAAACTGGTTAAATTACAATTTTGCATTTGAAAAATACCTAATTATTTGACATCGCATGCTAAGTATATAGTTCACGTTGATCAGCTGATATGTTTTGACCATAACCTTTTTAATACCTACGAGATTAAGATATTACATAGCTGGACGGAATTTTGAATATAACAACCTATATTTTATTCGGGTGAAAACTAAGTATTGAAATGATTTAAAATAAGTTAATCTAGTTGAAGTAAGTGGAAATGAGTTGAAATAACTTGAATTGAAATAAAATAAATCGAGAAACAAGTCATGACTTTGAGTTGAGATTTGTGGGAAGTATGAAAGAAACATAGAATGATCTAAAGGAGTTAAATAAACCTACTGCCTGACTGCTAACCATTTCTAATTATTTAAATTAATAACTGAGAATGAGAATAAGTGCACTAAATATGCACTTTGACATTTACCTAACAAGCATACACTATCAAATACATAAAATCAATGAGCGTAGCATTACCATTTCGTTATGCATAAAGGCTACATATATATACTCATATTAACACAAGTAGAAAATTAATAGACACAAACATATATCGATATATATATATATATATATGTAAAATCATAAGTAAATACATGCATACATACATAAAAAATCAAATAACACATGAATATAAATAATAAATGTCAAGACGTCTCTCGAGATTTCTTTAATCTGAATATATTGAGTTTTTTGTGATTTTCTCTTTATCATTAATAGGATTGGTATACGGCCGGACATTTTCATGTATTCCTCTAGTTTGTTCGTCTAGTTTATGCGCATAAACGTCTGATCGCTCGATTGTTAGAGGATCAGACTGACGTAATAATTGCGGCTTTACTTAGCCTACTTCGTATTTTTCATCTGTATTCTACCTGACTGTACTAATGTCGGTTCCGCTTTATTTATGGATTACGTATCTCCAACCAAGAAAATGATTAATTGCGAGACTAGTCGCATATACATCATAGTTACCAATTAATCCTTTAGCTCTCTTACGTAACATATTTTTGATGACTCATTACAATATTATTTATTAGAGTTTTACTAGTATATAGATCGAAATAGACTCATTTAGTACGTTCACTTCTATGCAAAATTACTTTACAAACACTATAATCTCTGGACAATTAAAGCAATGTCTTGAATATATTTTCTAGGAATATCTATTATGTCTTGTTCAAAATTATCTTAAAGTTCTCATATTACATGTACATAGCGCAGATGATGCATTTTTACTTCATACAAATTTCCATATGTTAAAGTAAATACTTCTTTCATCGTTAAAGGTCTACAACCTGTCCTTCGATCTACTTTTAAATTAACTTTCTTTATATGTTATCAAAAAAAATCTAAGTGACAAATAGAGTAATGGCCTAAACTACTATCTCCTTAATAAAAACAACGACATATTCACTAAAGTCACAGAATATCTATATATAAGTATCATTAAAAAAAATATCTCTATTTTAATAAGCCTTGCTCAAAAAGAAAGAAAAAAAATCTAATTGTTTAGCAATTACAGTTCGAGTTGGAAAATCTTTTCTCCACGCGGTGTAAATACATTAACAGTTTTCAAATAGTTCCGACTTTATATCGCGAACGTCTTGCATTTTATTCAATGACGAAAATTTTCCTTTTGGAATCAACAAAAAATAATTTGGATGGGTCCTACCTTTCGCCGTACACACTGCTCTCACCACCAAGCTCACCACTAAGCTCAGCACACACATACAGATGTCCCTGCGTTTACTGGCTTCCTTCTTTCGTGCGAAGTGTCCTGGATTCGGAGTTCCTCTCTTCGATTCCCGCTGCGTCCTCCTCTCAAACTGGAAGGGGCGTCGCTCTTGGGCGTCTCCTGATCCATCAAGGTGGGGCTTCTGTTGGTCCATTTCTGATAGGATGCACTCTCACTAAAAGCACTTTCAGACGTCACACTGCACCAACATCACTCTCGGTGTTAAAAGTGTAGTGTTACACGGATAAACAGTGTTTATTGTTTTTAAGCATTGTGTATAATACTTCAAAAAAACTGATTATGTATGATTAAAACTAGTTCAAGTGCTTTCGGTGCGTATGTAGGTTATTCTAATTGTCTGTAATAGCTCGTGATTACGTTTATAAGTACGAAACTCTGTCACTCAAAAACAATGTTTGTAGGCGTTTCGCGATCTATATATATATATATATATATATATATATATATATATATATATATATATTAGCAGCGTTACAAAGTTTATATATATATGTTTATATATATAAATATATTTTGAAGAAGATCAATGTGTAGGTTACTATGCTAAGGAAAGATTGTAATTTCGTACACTCGGCTTCGGTAAGTTTAGCCGCACATTGTTATTGTGAACTTAACTTTTGATTATGAATGTAGTGTGTGTGTAAGTTCCGGGTATGTTTTTGTGTTGCGGTGGTACGCTGTTTCCCGGTGAAGAATTATTTTACGACTGACTTGGAGTTTTGAATTTTTTTAGCCGGCCGATTTTTTTGGATACGCCTCTAACGGTGTTTTCGATTTCGTCTGTGCTCTCTTATTCGTTAACTTATTTTGGTGTCCTAAATTTTGATTCTCTTGGTCTCCGCCTATTTACGGTTTTCGGGCGTCGTTTCTCTAACGTACGTGCTTCCTTCAAATTTCACATGTTATATCGAAAATTTTTATGAGAGTTGATTTGGCTCCTAGTCGTCTCGTGCATGGTTTTGGACCATTTCACAGTTCTATGTTAAAATTTTATCTTGGTTCTGAGTGGCGACATATGGTCTATGCTGTGATTTTGACAAATTCGCAGAGATTATATTTCTACTTGGATTCTATTCAACGAGTTAGGACTTTATTATTTTTCTCAATTTCACAAAAAGATGCTAAAAGCTGTTTTGTTCTTCTTTCTTACGTTCACGCCGGGAACTCTGCTGTGTGTGGTTTTCTACGTGTGTGGCTTAGGCAGTGGTATTGAGAGACAATGGAAGGGTCTTCCAACTGTCCTCGCCGCACGGACAGGTATACAGAAAAAAATAAAACATGTTACTTCTCGGATAGTAAGGGAAAATAAAGAGAATGTTCTTTGGCTCTTTAAACAAACAAAAATGAAAATGAAAATTATACGCACTAATGTTCATAATTATACGCAAAATTGAATTTAAAAGATTTATTTAAAAATTAAATAAAAATGGTAATGATGCAACTGTCACAATATTGATGCATGCCACCGTTCTGGAATGTCAAAACATTGTACAGCTTCATCAGCAAAACTTCGTAGAAGCTAGAATAAATAATATAAGTCAGAGTGAAAACGGTCGGCCAATTATTCGAATGTCGGTTATCGTTTATGTATCCGCTCAACATACCAAAATAAATATCGATCACAAAAGTTGTCACGTTCCAGGTTGGATCCAGGCAAGGTAAAACTTCTGAAATTGAAGGAACCACTCTAACGTCATCATAAAAGTTGAATTGTCTGGCAGATGTAATTGCTGTGAGGATTGATTCGTATTGAGCAGTTGTCCGGCATGTTGTGCGGATATCGGTTTTTTATAGATAAGAGTAGAAATCTTGTACTAATTTACGAGTTCAGGCGTTATATTCATTACTAAATAGCGTGACAAACATCTTGGCATTTGAAGGCGGCGCTCCAAGTTCCCTTTAAATGCTGATAGCAAATGAAAGAAAGGCCAGCGGTATTGCCACGTTTATTTTGCACACATCCATGTCTATTCCCTGTCACCTGATCGCGCTGTAGTTTGTCTGCTTAGCCATAACCACATCCCTTTTCCACTTGACAACGTCGCGTCAAAGCTTGCGTTTTATTCGTTTAGCTGAAGTGCCAAAATGTTTGTTACAGGCTTTAATATCCATTTTCCTCATGGAAGTTATTATGTCTATATTTGCAATTAGTTTACTTTTTACAGGTCGTAGTGTATGTTTTGTCTGTATCTTTCTTGGTTTTGAGGGTTTGTCTCGATGTTTGCATCAGAACTCATATCTATCAGTCGGCTATCAGGGATTGAAAATCTTAAACTTTCTTCATATTAGGGATCTCGCCATCCTCGTTTAACGAGCGCCTAGTAATAAATGCGTAATAATTTAGTGTTTAGGAAACACGACGTAATGGAAAGCTCTTATTGTTGATATAATCTGCAATCTATATATTACAATGCTAGGTTTATATGTTTGTACCCAATTCTTTCGACAATGAGATCTCAAAAACTACAAGTGCTAGAAACGTGCCGTTTTCGCTGCTCGATTCCAAATGTCCGCTGGTCGATTGTCCAGTTCTCATTCAAATTTTCAAAAACCGTGTTATTGTTCTATTCAACATATTAGGGGCCGTTTTGAGCCCATAGGATTAACATTGTTGCAGGCCGAAATGACGGTGTTAGGCAACCAGTAGAGAAGATGCGTACGGCGGGTTGACGGACATTGCAGCCACTTTAGAAAGATTTCGAAACAAAATTTTAATTTTGTCAATTTAGCAGCTTTTTTAAGTCTAAATATGCATACAGCCTAGGGCTGACAAATCTTATATTTTTCCCGTAAGTGTTACGTTTTTCTGGCACGCTCTACGTTACACATTTTTATTTTTCCCGTTAGACGATTTCTTTCGATTTATTTTAATAAATGAAAGAAATGATCTGGAGATTTTAAATAAATGCTTTTTTTATTAGTGAAAGAAAGGAATACTTGGAATACTTTTTAACAAGATGAACTAATTTTCCACATACTGTGAACAATGCAACTCAATAATTTAACTTAGTATTCAGAAAGAAAATGCAATAGCTTGAATTTTTTTCTCTTATCTAACCAGAACTCCAATCTTATATCTAACAAGGAACGGAAATGAATCTGTCATCCTAATCAAACCTAGTCCATTCGATAAAATAACAAAGATATGTTCATGTACAAAAAATTAGATGCCAAACGAAGTAAGTCTCTGGGGCCCTTTAACCCTGTTTACTTTACAGTTTAAAGAAAATAGTAGACTCGCAGTGGAATAGCTATTGCATCAGTGGAATAGCATTGTTAAGGAAACACTGACAAAAAGTATTAGTAAAATTAAGTCGTCTGGATTATCAACTCACAACAATTAGGGAATAACTATAAATTAAAGACGAGCTGCTAACTATTTTTTCAGGAGTCAAATTAAAACACAAATTTCTTAAATTGGTTCTATACATAAAACTGTATGAGTAAAAGAACAACTTTTCTTTTGTGAAAATGGCCCAGCAAAATATTAACTTTGAAAATCGATAAATTGGGACAATGTGCGTCCCGACGAGTGCCCGATCGAGACGCGAGAAGTCAGAAATCGGTACAGTCAAGAGAAAATCGGGACGGTTGGCAACCCTAGTGAGACTGTTAAGAGAAAAGTCTTCATTAAAACACAATTAAAAATGCAACAAAGATTTATGTAATACAGTTTATTAAAATACAATTAAAAATGCAACAAAGGTTTACGTAATACAGTTTATTAAAATACAATTAAAAATGTTCAGCGTTTAATCAGTAACGAGGCTTTTTGAGACAAGAACATACAGCTTAAAACATGCGATCAGAACAATATGAGCTCTCATCAGGAATTGAAATATACTTTTTTTTCGTGTTTTGTGTATTGCAATTACTTTTAATGAAACTTTCTCAATTTCTAGTAAAAATTATTCTGAGTTACTATGTAAAACTATACATATGATATATATATATATATATATATATATATATATATATATATATATATATATATATATATATATATATATATATATATGTGTGTGTGTGTGTGTGTGTGTGTGTGTGTGTGTGTGTGTGTGTTCTAAACACCATATACATTCTTCTTTCGCCCTATGAGTCGTAATATCTTCCGTTTTCTCTCTGTCTCTCTCTCTGGAAAAACTGACTACCCTATAGATATACCACATTGACTTGACACCTAGTCTTCCGTTCCAGGCGCTACTATCGGCTGAAGAAATTCCAGTCTCTTTCGCTAAGGCTCTCTCGCTTAGCAACAGCTGAACCCTTACTGGCTCAGCGGGTGGGTGTGAGCTTTAGTTCGCATTTTTGCCACATCTCAAGACAATTTGGCAGCACTATAATACAGCCACTACCTGCTATATAGTCCTACCAATGATTACTAGTAGTATAACTCAGAAGTCTTGTGTACAGTACACATAGATTTCTCAAGATACCATGTACTATATTCTCAACCCCATGAGCATTGCTTGAGAAATGTAGGAGGCTCTAGGCTCAAAACAAGTTCTTTTAGCCAATTTTAACTAGACATTTCATTCTCAAGTTATGACCTTTTATTTTGTTATTCCGATCAATTTTGTATATAGCTCAGAAATGAGGAATTTGTGCACCATGTTGGTCTATATAATATTTTTTTTTTTTTTTCATGTTTTCGTGCGACCATTCATTTTTGTTGTTGTATGGATGGATTTGAGGGTTTAAAAATTAGATTTCTGGGCTTTCTTCATATATTAACCCGTCACACATGAGAGATGGAAGCCCTCGGCGATCACACTATCCGAGGACAGGGAAGAAAGAAAAGACTGGGGAACCCAGGGAAAACTCTCTCAGGATGGCTAACCTGAAACAGTTTTTACACTTTTTCGACCGAATGTCTCCTTCAAGAGTCAAACTTGGTGACCGCTCGCACCAAAGAGAAGAGCGTTAGTAAGCTCCTGCCGAGAATTGAACCCAGTTTTCCCACGCCAAAGGAACTTTTGTCAACCACATAGCCACCAGTTTTTGTTGTTTGTCTCCGAAATAACTACACATATTAAACACAGATAGATGAATACAAATACAACTTTTAAGTTTTGGCCTAGGGATGTTACCAAGATCGAGACGTACATTTGTAAATCGAGACAAGACTGAGACTCAAAATACCAAGACTTACTCAAGACGAGA
Organism: Thermobia domestica; assembly: GCF_964235325.1. NCBI lineage: Eukaryota > Metazoa > Arthropoda > Insecta > Zygentoma > Lepismatidae > Thermobia > Thermobia domestica. The sequence continues at coordinate 94,020,895 of NC_137468.1, forward strand.
CCGAGATCGAGACAGATATTTTTAATTCGAAACGATATTTGGACGAGACAAAGCCAAGTTTTGAAAGTATCGGTTTCATCTCGAATATTGACCCAAAAAAAATAATAGTAAAATTAAATTGGTGCGCTGTTACGTTACATATGAGATGGTAAAAATTGAAGATATTTTCCAGAATTCAGAAAACTTCCGAATTTCGAAAAAAAACGATGTCAAAAAAATTCCGGAATTCAGAAAAAAATCCGATTTTTTTCCGAATTCCGGAATTTTTTCGAAATCGGTATATTTGCGATTTTACTTTTCGGATTCTGGAAAGTAAAATTCCGGAATTGGCCATCCCTAATTTGTACTTTTTTGGCGTTCAAATAAAGACATTTTTTACGTGATAAAATATCTAGATGTACATAATTTGATACAAAAATATTAAAATTATGTTTATGATGTAATACAATTATTAATTAAAATAGTTTTTGTTACGCCAAAAGCGGTGTTTATTTCTCACTTTTAGTACTTTTTATCCACCAAAAATCCTAACTCTAGTGATAAGTCAGCTCCTTATTCCTGTTGCCATTATAATAAAGTGATGGTCACCATGCAACGAACTATTTAATCATACGAAGAACATGATAAACATGTATACTGTTCAGAGAGCGAGCCAGGCTGTGTGCAAAATCTCGTTTTGATCTCTCTCTCTCTCTCTCTCTCTCTCTCTCTCTCTCTCTCTCTCTTCCTTGTTTCCCTTGTAACCAAGTAAGCAACCTGGCGGGCGAGTACATACAACCTTACGGCTCGAATGTCTTGTAGCAATTTGTCCAGTCTTTCTAAAACAGTGTGTGCGACTATCACGCATAAAAACGATAGCGATCCTTATGTCATCATAAATAACAGTGTCTTAGCTAGATACGAATAAATAAAAAAAAAATCATCTTGATTTGTGGGATAAATCTGCATTCTTAATGTGTCGGCGGCATGCAGGACCGCCAGATGAGTGGTATGAAAAATATTCTCCCTTTGTTCTTCAATGCGGTTGCCTGGTCACCAGCGAGTCGTGATGTCTCTTATATTGTTCGAGGAGTATCCGCTTTGGTAAAAGAGCGGACGTTAGTTAAACTAAACAAGTGCGTGAATGACGAAAGGAAGTCATTGAAACAGCATCCTTTATTGTATTAGATTAATCAATCTGACATAGCCTAATTTATTGTTAGTTTAACCAGTTTGCGGTTTTATACAAAAGAAATTTTAAAAGAAAGAACCATCTATCTATCAAGAAGGGGTCGTTTTGTAATGCTTGGTTGCTTGCCCGCTCGTTATGTTAATCAGATGGTTAACACCTATCTTAACAATCAAAACAATTCTTTTATAAACTTTCATTACCATCTTTGTTGTATGAAGTATATGTGGTAGCTTAGTGGTAGAGTTTATCTGTAGAGACCGAGTGTTAGAAAAGGCAGAAATGTATAAAGCTAGTTGCGTACGCAGAATTTTATAATATACATTATAAAGTATTATAATTATATATATATATATATATATATATATATATATATATATATATATATATATATATATATATATATATATATATATATAGATAGATAGATATATATATATATATATATATATATAGATAGATAGATATAGATATGAAATTGACTGTGTGTGTGATTCCTAATCAGGGTTAGTTTAACCCATCTGGAGACCCAGTACTAGAAAAACTAAGTGGCCCTTGCTGACTTCGCCTACAGTAAAAGTGGAACATGGATATGGCGGAAACTTGCCCCTTGTGAACAAATTCCATGGTCCCAGCCAAGAAAATATGTTATGCTATGCTATTTTTTAATTTGTATTTACTACTAGCATCGATTACCCGCTTCGCTCGGTTAAAAATAAAAATAAATAAATAAATAAATGCACAACTTCCTATCTCGTGTGTTTGGTACCCGTAAAATATACTATTTTTGTTTTTAGTGGCATGGACTTAAACGGCATCGGAAGTATCTATGTTCGTCTCAGCGACCCTGAAGATTATGGATTCGACACTAAAATCGGTCATTTTTGATCATTTTTATTTATCTCCCTCTCCCCTTTCCCCAAGTTGATGGGCTGAATTTGGATGTAAACGGGACCGCAAGTGTCACTGTTCATCTCGGAAACCCCAAAAACTGTGAATTTGATGCTAATATTAGTCTTATCCGATCATATTTGTATATCTCCCCGTCCCCCAAGTTGCGAGGCTGAATTTGGATTTAAACAGCATTTGAAGTGTGATTGTTCATCTCAGGAAACCCAAAAATTATAGATTCGACATTAATATCGGTCCTTTTTGATCATTTTAAATGTCTCTCCCCCTCCTCCTTGCTTACGTTGTACCGTAAAAAGTGATATGATAAAAACTGTCCCAGTTCCTAACCTCATTTATATTGAAAATTTGAGCGAGATCGGTCGAGTGGTTCAAGAGTGATGAAGTCACAAAGATAGTCACTTTCATTTTATATATAAGACTAGCAGCGTTCACCCCGCTTCGCTGCGGTCACCCCGGAACGCAATAAACTTTGTTACTTAGATAATTTTTACTTTTTCGCTTTCAAGTGATATGATAAAAACCATAGAAGATTGCAGTAAATCTTAACATTATATCGCCTGTCATTTATGTTAACCCGCCCCGCTTCGCTGCGGTCATCCCGGAAGTTTTCGCTTTCAAGTGATATGATAAAAACCATAGTAGATTGCAGTAAATGTTAACATTATATCGCCTGTCATTTATGTTAACCCGCCGAGTGACACGGTCATGCGGGTTGCATATAAATACGTTTATTTTTACCTATGATGAACTAACAAAGGATTTGTACGTTATGGACACTTGAATGGTCAATTATCTCAAGACACTGGTAATTAAAAATTAAAGTGATATGATAAAAACCATCTAGGGTCCAAATCCTAATAACCCCCCAAAAATAAAAGAAATTGGTTCAGCCGTATTAGCGTGATGAGGGAACAAAGGATTTGTGCGTTCTCTTTTATATATATATATATATATATATATATATATATATATATCCTTCCCTTTTTCTACGTTGTACCGTCAAAGTGAAACGATAAAAAATTTCCCACGTCCGAACCTCATCTATTTAAAATTTAATGGAAACTGATCGGGTGGCTCAAGAGATTAAGTCAAGAACATAGTTACTCTCAATTTTATAATATAGATTACTATTATTATTATTATTATTTTATCTTGCGCAATACAGAAACTATACAACTCGTAAAAGGGAAAGAAATGATTGGAAAGTTCAGTAGAAACTACGTGTGTGTTACGGAAATATTTTCAGAATCCACGATAGAGAAATTTATTTTCAGTGTATTCCAGTACTTTCACACTTTCCATCTTGTTCGCCTACTCCATCCACACTGTTTACGGGTAAGGTAGTATATTTCTTTTGAGAGGATACTAATAAATGCCCGACTGATAGTGAGAAGATGCAAAAATGACCAAACACCATTGCCTCTCTTTTTATCAATGCTGATGGGTGCTTTTGTGCATAATACTCCAAACCAACAACTAGTTGGTAGGAGAGAATGGAAATATTTCAATTCTTGGAGAATAGTCCTATTAAGCCTGCTGATCCTACGACACAATTCATCTTAGAGAACCAGTCTCTTCCCAAGTTTTAAACAGTGAACATCATGGCTAAGTCGCATGTCTCGTCCTTAACGGTGTAGTAATCGAAGGTAAAAAGAAAGATACATTCTCTGTAGTTGAAATAAGACGCGATTTAAGCACGGAAAAATGCTAATTTATGATGTGATAAACCGTAAAGATAAAATATTGGATGAATGGCTGCAAGGAAATGGTCAAATTAAGATGAGACGAAAGAAAACCGGCAACGAACAAATTAACGAAAGAAGCTCCTAAAATGTACTGCAATATAGTGTAATTATAGTACAGGGTACCGTCATTCACTGAAATACAGTAACTAGAGAATTGGTAATTGTACTACGATATCTTACATGTGTCAGTGTAAAAATGAAATCAACGAGAATTCCTAAACAGCAGATGTGCCTATTAGTGAGTAATTAAAATTAGTATAAAGTTATTCCGATTTATATTTATCTTTGTGTGCAATTTGTATGATACGGAAATTTGTTCAATTTGGAAAAATAGTTCGGTCCCTTGCAATTATGTTTTCAATATGTTTTTACTCTATATATACGAAAGTTAACTTATGTCCAGACTAGGCCCACCCAAATATATAGAGAAAAAGTAGTCTCTAGAGATGTGACAGAGTTGTAGCGACTTCATATGAACTTCTGCAAACTAAAGACAATTGTTCAAGAGCTCAAAGACGAATATACGTGAAAGTTCCAGAAGTACCGACCTAGAGTATAGATGGTAGTTGTTTGGAAAACGTTACTGTGGTCACAAATATCAACTTTATAAAGCTTAAATTTGAAGTTTGAAGACGCTATGTACTTTAGTATTTGTTTGGCAGTCATCAAGTGTGAATGCTCTCAGTGAACTTGTAAACATGGGAAAAATGGGTCATCGTTATTTGATACAATACATTTGAATGGTCTTAGTTCAACCAATATCAAAGCCGAGCTAGATTCTACTCTTGGGGAGTTTGCTCCTTCATTTACAAAGGAGTTTAAACGAGGCAGTACGAACTGCAAAAACGAACATCGCAGTTGCCGACCAAATGAGGTGACCACGCCAAATATGGTGAAGAAAATGACAAAATGGTATTGGATATCCGTCGATTGAAAGTGCGCGTGCTAGAAGACATGGTAGGCATTTAAAAAAGTGCTGTACGTCGAAAATATTGACTGAAAATAATTGTTTCTTGACAAATGAATCAACATAAACTTCCTTGTGTAGGTTATCTTCATTTTGAAACCAGTTTCCCCAAATAAACAATAATTTTAGGAATGATCCAAATACAAGGATGTTATACATATTTTACTTGTCCATAAGATCGAAGCTGTTGGTCTGTATCATGTTATTCGTAAAGTAATTGTAGGGCTGGAGGCAATAGGGTTTAAAGTAGTGTGTGTAATTACTGACAATAATGATATTAATAGGAAAGCTATGTCATATTTTTCCAGCAAACGAACTATGAGTATTGTGTATCCTCACCCATGTAACAGTACAAGACCTTTGTTTTTCTCATTGATTCTGTCCACATATTGAAATGCATAAGAAACAATTGGTTGAATGCTAAAGACAATGAAACCAGTATGATGTTCCCTGACTTTACTGGTGATGCTATTCATGTTGCATCTTTTGCAAGTGTGCGATTGTTATACAGCTTAGAGGAAAATAAATTTGTTAAATCTGGATATGGACTATCTGTAAAATCTCTGTGGCCTTCAAATGTGGAGCTTCAGAATGTAAAATTGGTTTTGCAAGTGTTCAATGAGTTTGTTGTTGAGGCATTGAAAACCTTAGGTGTTAATCACAATGTACCCCATAGTAAGACCACTGCGAACTTCATTTCCCATATTCTTACGTGGTAGAAAATAGTGAATGTTAAATCTCTATCCAAAGGGTCGCGTTTGAATAACAAAATGGAAGAGCCTTTAACAGTTCATCCTGAAGATGAGAGACGAAATTTCTTAGAAGAGTTTGTGCTTTGTCTAGATCATTGGGCGGCGCATGGACGTGGACTTAGCAAGGAAACAATGGAAGCTCTACGATATACAACAACGGGTATCCTGGAAATTTGTAGCTACTGTTGCAATGAGCTAGGAGCTGCTTACATTCTACAGGGTAAATTTCAGACTGACTTCCTAGAAGCACGATTTGGAAAATATCGGCAATTAGCTGGTGCTAACTGTAACGTACCACTGCGCCGAATCCTAAGTCGTTTGGCAAGCATTTTTCGTTTGAAATTAAAAATAAAACTATAGGCGTCGTTTTTTCTGAAGAGAACGATATGTTTTTGGATGACGGAAGTGAAATTTTGTCCAATAATAATTCCTTCTTAAATCTTGTGTCATTGACTGATGATAATCTCATAAAATCTAACATACATAGCAGGGTACTTTGTAGACAAGTTCCAAGAAGGTTACGTTGTGATGAATGTAGTGATGTAGTGTTAGTAGACAAACGTATGCAAGTAGGAGAAACGGGGAGTTCACTTATTGCAAGTTTAGATCGTGGGGGTCTATCATATCCAAGTGAAATTGTTGTTAATGTTGTGTTTTGTTGTGTATTGCATTATTAGAAAACTTATTGAAGAACATAACGAAGCTTTCTTGAAAGGTAATAATCAAAGAGGTGTAGTTATGTGTCTTGCTAAAAGGTATATTGATCAGAAGTTCGATGATATTTTTTCTCATGTAGTAAGGGACATGATTTGAAACAATTGAGTAAAATTATTTGTTGGGCTACCACTAATGTGATATTAAATAATTACTGTAAAAACCGAAACAACAGCATACCACAATGTGGAAAGAAACGAAAATTAAGTACTCTTATGAAGAGTTAAATAGTGTAGAAAACGCATGTTGTAGCAGTTACATTTGTTATATCTATGTAAACATGTAAAAGTATTCATAGTAAGTGGTTTTAGGTGTATCTGTAGTTGTGTCATTGGAATAAAATTAGCTTTAAAAAGCTATTTAAACTTGAAACAACAGTTTTAGAACTACAATTAAATCTAAGTATGTCCTACTTGAATTTGTCATGAAACCATTATTTTGTTTTTCAACCTGGTTGCGAATTTAAACTTGCATAATAAAAGTTTGCACTCTTCCGAAAGTCATATTTTTTATTGTTGTGACAATACTAGATTATTTTTATCCTACAAGTAGTCTTTTCTACGCGAATTTGCGAAAATACGAACAAAATGATCGTAAAAATCATTATAATGTGGCTAGGACTTGTGTTTTCCTTAAGACTACTGTGGCCTTCTAATGATGACGTCATTTTGGAGCTGTAAGGCCTTGTATTCAGGTGGCGTTGGTAAAGGTGGCTGGATCACGTTGCGCATTACGTCATGAACAATCTTACCCCCTCTCTTCCTTTGTTTTAGAAAGTGATGTTCTGTAAATTCTAACACTTGGGTCTAAATAAAGATCTTTATTGACCAAATAAAATCTACCTTAGTTTGAATTAATTCCAACTGTAAGTATCCTTAATATTAATATCACGTGAAAACGCGCCCTTATGGATCAGAGCAGACCAAAGATAACTTGAAGAGGTCGATAATTTTAAGCATCTGGGTAGTATTTTGACGCTTACTGCACCAAAGATATCAGGTCAAGAATTACCACAGCCAAAGAAGCAATTAACAAGAAAAGATCACTCTTAACTAGCAGGCTTAATATTAGACTAAGGAACAAGTCAGTCAAGTGCTATATATATGGAACATTGGACTGTATGGTTCAAAGACTTGGACGTTACGGAAGTTAGAGAAGAAATATTTAGAGAGCTTCGAAATGTGATGTTGGAGGAAGAAAGAGGAAATGAAATGGACGTACAGAGTAATAAACTATATTTTGAAACGGATAGGAATGAAGAGGACGCTTCTTGCCAGCATCTTACGTAGAAAGACCTGGGTGGGACACATTTTAAGAAGAAATTGTCTTGTTCATACCGCCATAGACGGAAGGTAGGATGGAAGGAAAGCGAAGAATAGGAAGAACACAACTGATCGATGAATTCAAAAATAGAAGAAAATATTGGGGATTAAAAGAAGAAGCTGAAGACAGAGAAACGTGGAAAAAACATTTCCAGGTCCAAACCTAAATAAATTAATGAATAATAAACTTATTAGTCCCAGGACCTTCCAACAGACAGAATACTTAATAATAGAGGTGGGTAGCCAGAAGTGTTTGATCAAGATGATACGTGCTACAGGAGAGTGACTTACCTCCAGATCGGCTATAGACATCACTGCCTTGCCCTAAATGAGAGTCGTACTCAGGTATATACCTATGTGAATGTCCTTCTTGAAGGCAGGAACACTAGGCCAGAAGAGCATGATCAAAGTGGCCAGTTCTGTCATATTACTCAAGCATGTACGAAAATCTGAAACCAGAGAGACAGATTCAAAATTAGAAATGAAATGAAATGAAATATTTGAGTTTTACGTCCCATGGTTATGCCGGTTAGGCTAAAGGAGACGATGATGATGAGTAATGAATGAAATGGTGGAATGAAGAAAGTGGGAGGAAACGGGAGAAGCCCGATAAAACCCATGCACGCGGTGTTTGTCCACCACAAAGTTCACTTGGCAGATTCAAAATTAGAATTGGAAATACATAACTAATCATGGCATTAAGAATTAGGGTTAGGAATTTCACGTACACAGTATATAAAAACTTGCACTAAGAGTTATGATTAGGAATATATCGCATATACAAGAATTAAGCATAGCATTAAGAATTAGAATTAGGAACATCATACATACAGGAACTAAGTAAACACAGCATTAAGAATTAGGATTGGGAATATTACGTACTAAGTAATCAATGCACTAAGATTTAGGATTGGGGGGTATACCACATATACAAGAACTAAGCATGGCATTAAGAATTAGACCACGTGTAAAAAAAACTAAGTAATTATGGTATCAAGAATTAGGAATATCACACATGTATGAACTAAGTAATCATGACATTCAGACTTAGGATTAGGTATGTGATGCCACTTTAGAATTAGGATTAGAGATTAGAATTAGGGCTAGGCTATGATTACTCAGATGTTTACTTGTACCCATCAATTAATGTTCAATTATAATATTCTCTGCCATATTACAGTCAAGAAGCCAGTTCCTCAACTGAGGCAGAGATTCTTGGTAGTATAAGTATGGGTGAGTATTTAAAGGGAAAAAAAGAAACAAAAAAAGAATTTGGAGCATTGAATTAAAGGATGGTAACACTTGAAAAAATGTTGAGGAACGACAATGAAAAGAAAGCATTGGAGAAGCTGTCTTCAACGGCGGCTTTGCTTTACTTAGTGTCAGTTTGACATCTGCTGGTCGCCTGTCTTGTTGCCACCAAAGACCCAAGAACACAATTACGAAGATGGACTTTATCAGAACCTGTAATCAACAGCCATTCTTGGAAGCAACAGCAAAAGGAAAGAAAGAAACAAAAGTAAAGAAAAAAACGAAGAAAAGTTCAAAAAGTATTTTTCCTCCTCTTTTCTTCCAAACTCTTCTCTCTTTCTCTTTACTACAACGTTAGGCAAGTGTTTCCTCAAACTCCGCTTCAAAAGTGTGACATAATAACAGAGCTTACTGTCTAGCAAAGGAACTAAACATGTTATTTGGAAGCATTCAAAGCCTGGAAGATACATTTATTTGAATAAAGAATATCCCAAAAGGCCCTGAAATGCCTGTAAGTAATTCCATTCCTTTCTTCTCCTCCTCCTACTACTATTACTTCTTTCTGACTAGCTTGTCCACTAATTTTTCAATTTTTCCGTCAATGAGCTAAGTTTTCAGGGAACAAGTGGAAAATTATTCTGTTCTATTAAGTTACTTTCTTTTTTAAAAAAAATAAAAGGAAAAAAGATCCTTAAAATGAAACGAGAAAGGAGAAGTTACTGTTTTTGACGTATATTTTCTTATTTTCTGTTGATAAAACTGTCAAGTTTCATTAGTAATTATCGTGTAACGTAAGTGTTATTAACTATAAACATGCATTTAACTGAATTTCATTATATATAATACTGTTTCCCCATAGTTTTTTTTCTCTTTTACGAAACAGAATGTAACAAGTGACTGTAACAAAGGAAAGAAAAATGTGTTACTATTATATTTTCAAATTTTAATCACTAAGGATAGAATTTTTAGGTGTACATTTTTTTTTCTTTACGAGCTCTCCGAAAGTACCTGAAGTAGCAAGTTTGACTTTCAATTCTCCAGCAGTGTCTTAGAAATAATTCTCCAGCAGTTATTTCCCCTTTGAAGGCCCTTTATTTTCTTAATCTGGCTCCAATCACTTACTCTTCTTCAGTTAGGGATTTAGGATTTAGATTTCTGAGCTTTCGGCATCTATGGCCATTTAGTTCCTCACGTATGAGGGATGACATCCTTCGGAGAGCACACTACTCGGGAAAAGGGACGGAATGAAGGAATCGGCCTGGGACCTATAAGTTAGGTACTATCCCGGCATTTGCCTAGTGTGAGTGAGGAAAACCCACGAAAACCTCATTCAGGATGGATGGCCTGAAAAAGCTTCTTACACTTTCTTCTACCGAGTGTCCCCACCGGGAATCGAACCCCAGAACCGCTCGCAACGAAGGCGAGAGCGTTAGCTACTACGCTATGTGGAGCCACTTCTTCAGTTACTGTTATCAGTCATCGTGAATTAAATATGTTGGTTCTTGGGTGAGAATTTGACAAGGTCAAGCAGTTTGTGATTTCTCTGAATCAGGGCTGGATCAGGGCCGGGCAAAAAAAAAAAAAAAAAAAAAAGCGGCCCCTGCTGACTTCACCTAATACATTTCTGTGAGAGTACAATAAGAAAGGTAAGGGAATATGTTTCACATCTTTGGTCATATTTTACTTTATGATTATGATTGTATTTTTATGTTTCTTTTTAGATACCCAGTTGAGATTTTGATCAGAGTAGAAGCCCGAAGGCCCATCTGGAAGCCCGGGATTATATCCTCCCTAAGCCCCCCATTAATTCGCCCTGCTCTGGATTCAAACAACTCAGATGCAATTTCCAAAGTTCACCAACTCCTTTAAACCAGAGAATATTTATGCTTTGCAGACAGAACTGTTTTGGTATCTACGGTTACAAATAATGTGATGTCTGCCATTATGAACTTGGCACAACAATGCTTAGAAAAATGACAATGGTCCATCTAATTTCGTGAGGCAACCGGTAAATTGTTTTGCTAAAGAAATGCCTGAAGTTAGTCTTCGGAAGAATCTAAATGTTGTCGGATTTACAACATCTACAGATTTGTCATTCCAAATGAATAAGTAGTTTGCCCCATTGGTTTCTGCAGATAAAGAAAGAAACTACAAAGACGTTTTATCTCCAAATAGGAAGGTGCTTATATTCAGCAACTTAGAGATGTTTAGTATTAGGTATAATAATATATTGTCGTCGTTCAGGAAGAAGTAATTCAGTTCAAAGGATTGGTTTAGACTTAACTCGCACAAATTTAGCTCTTCTTGTGCTGTATTAACTTATTCAAACTCAGATTCATCTGGTAGAACAACGGTGATATAGAGAGGTACGTATGTATATTATTTTCTATTATCCGAAATGGTATTTTTTTTTTTGGGGGGGAAGTAGTTCTTTTTTACACCTTACACTGAGAAAAATCCGTTTTCTGGACAGCGGTATATTGCACAAATATACGGAATTCTCTTGCTTACTACAGAAATCAGTATGAAGCATACGTTATCCATATGCTACATAGGCACTGCCCTTAGATGTTACATCATGCCGTTATAGGATGTCTGACATCTAACAGTTTTCCGTATATCACATGCATATACTTATGTTACATTCCTCAGCTATATGTTATATACTTCCATTTGAATGTGAGATCCTGACCACCTATATTGTTTCATACGAAAAGTGCTTATAGATGGAACACTTATACAGAAAGTATTATAAAACATGCGTTTTCAGTTATACGTCTGCTGTACGTTAAGTGCAAAAACTACAGGAATTACGCATATAACTTATCTTTTTACATACGCCACCTACAATTTTTCTCAATGTATTTTAGCATTTTTCTTCATTTTCTTGCATGAAAATGAGCTCTTTATGTGTAATGCAAAATTTTTTTCACAAAGCAAATGCTACTTAACTACTTTTAGAGAAGAAATTAAACAAATAAAATTCCAATTCTTTTTAAATCGATCAACTATCGACCGAATATTTACCACTCGACAAATGCTCGAAAAGAACTGGGTATACAATACTCCACTACATCAATTATTTATTGATTTTAGAAAGGCTTACGACTCAGGAGAGAAACATTGTACTACATTCTTACAGAATTTGGAATAGGTACCGAGAAAGCTAATTACATTAGTTAAGATATGTCTAAATGAATTCCAAAGTAATGTCTGGGTAGGAAAATTTTTGTCCACGACCTTTCACGTCGAGAATGGCCTGAAACAAGGAGATGCGGTGTCGCCATTACTATTCAACTTTGTCCTGAAATAAGCTATGAATGGTATTCACCAGGTTATGGCTTATGCTGATGATGTAAATTTAATAGATGATAATAGGAGAACAAAAGAAAGAAATGCAGAGGTCGTATTAAACGCTTGCAGGTACATGGGTTTAGAAGTAAATGCAGAGAGAACTAAATACATGGAAGTACGTCAGGAACATAATACGGTAAATTGTGGATGCATTAAAATATCAAATAGATAATACTTTTGGTAAAGTAAATACTTTCAAATATCTAGAATCAATATTAACAGACGAAACCATATTCACGAAGAAATTAAATCTCGACTAAAAGCAGGGAATTCGTGTTGTTATTCAGTTCAAAATATTTTGTCGTCGCGAACCCTATCGAGGAATTTGAAGCTTAAAATATATAAAAGGGTCTAGGATGTTTCGGTGTAGGTTGTTTCGGTATACGGATGTTTCGGTGTACGAACGTTACGGTGTTTCGGGCGTTTCTATGTAAGGACGCTAGGCTATAAAGGACGTTTCGGTGTATAAAATATTTGAGAGCATTAATCATATGCTTGTAATGAACAGTCATGAAATGTCATGGTGTAGCTACTCTGCAATAGTGTAAAGTGTTTAACATTGTTATTGAGTCAATTACAGGATGAAACTACTACGCCAATGCATTCGTGACAATAATTTCGATTCAGATGTGTTCACAGGCAAGTTTTATAGAATCATAACCAAATCTAATTCAAAAATAAAATTTAATTCAAATTTACTGCAAATATTATCGTCATTTCTGAATAGAAATAAATATATTGCACAAAGTTCCTGAGACACAGTAATAATATACAGACTGTTCCATAATTCGTGTTATTTTCTACAGTGCTGGGAGAAGATGAAGTTTATACACTATTAACGTACAATTTGGCACTCTTATTGAGAAATATCTGAATTTTTCGAATTTCTAAAGAAAATAAGAGAAAATTGCTGTTTAGCCCCCCTTTTAGGGGTGAAAACACGAAAGTTCATTTTCCTTACGGGAGATTCAATGTTAAATTTTAGAAGCAGTTTTCTCCAATAATTATTCGTGAAGATTTTAGAGCAAATGAGTTGTATTTGTTATGAAATCCAAAAACACTCATTCACAGAGCTAGTAAAGCCGTCTCAAACATTTTTTTGCGAAGGTCCCCCTTTTGGGGGGCAAGGGGCATAAAAAGTTGGTGGGTGATATATTACCAAAATCCCAAAATTTATTTTCGGAATGCCAGTAAGCATGAGATTAATCACAAATGCCACAGAATTAATGCTCCAATGTCCTTACATGTAAGAGTGACTAATAATGGGGCTACAGCCCCCTTTCAAAAATAAAATAAAAAAACATAAATATCCTTACTAGGGACATACGAGAAGAAATTATTTTTGTTAATTAATGTGAAATTTGGCGTCATTGTATCAAATGAGTATGCGTTTTTCAAATCTGGAATGTTATTTTGATAACGCACCGCCTTAGGGGGGCACAGGGGGCGAAGCACTCGATGATGGATCTTTATAAAAATTCAAAATTTTGTTCCGGAAATGCCAGTGAGCGTTAGATTTTTCACCACTGTCACAGAATTAATATTCTAATGCTTCTTGCATGTGCCAGTGACTTATATGGGGCTATAGCCCCCTTTCAAAAATAAAAAAATCACCATAAATATCCTTAGTAGGGACATACGAGAAGAAGGTATTTTTTTTTAATTAATGTAAAATTAGGCGTCATGATATCAAAAGAGTATGCGTATTTCAAATCTGGAATGTTATTTTGAAAACGCACTGCCTTAGGGGGGCACAGGGGGCGAAGCACTTGATGGTGGATCTTTATAAAAATTCAAAATTTTGTTCCGGAAATGCCAGTGAGCGTTAGATTTTTCACCACTGTCACAGAATTAATATTCTAATGCTCCTTGCATGTGCCAGTGACTTATATGGGGCTATAGCCCCCTTTCAAAAATAAAAAAATCACCATAAATATCCTTAGTAGGGACATACGAGAAGAAGGTATTTTTTTTTAATTAATGTAAAATAGGCGTCATTGTATCAAAAGAGTATGCGTATTTCAAATCTGGAATGTTATTTTGATAACGCACTGCCTTAAGGGGGCACAGGGGGCGAAGCACTCGATGATGGATCTTTATAAAAATTCAAAATTTTGTTCCGGAAATGCCAGTGAGCGTCAGATTTTTCACCACTGTCACAGAATTAATATTCTAATGCTCCTTGTATGTGCCAGTGACTTATATGGGGCTATAACCCCCTTTCAAAAATAAAAATAAAAAAATCCCCATAAATATTCTTAGTAGGGACATACGAGAAAAAGGTATTTTTTTAATTAATGTAAAATTAGGCGTCATTGTATCAAAAGAGTATGCGTTTCTCAAATCTGGAATGTTATTTTGACAACGCACCGCCTTAGGCGGGCACTGGGGGGCGAAACATAAAATGATGGATGTTTAGAAAAATTCCAAATTTTTTTCTGGAAGTGTGAATGAGTATTAGATTAATCACAAATGACACAGAATTAATATTCCGATGCTCCTTGCATGTGCCAGTGATTGATGTGGTGCTACAGCCACCTTCCACAAATCACCAAAAATCACAATAAATATCCTTAACAGGGACATACCAGAAGAAGCTTTTTTCTATTGGTCGATTAATGTGAAAATTGGCGTTATTGTAATAAAAAGTTATGTATTTTCCAAATCTGAAATGTTATTTTGGTAACAGGGGACAAAGGGCGTGGTTGGTAATTTTTAGCTTTGTAGATCACAGGGGCCGAAGTATAAAAATTCCAAATTTTATTTTGGTAGTGCCAATGAACATGAAATTAATTGCAAGGCACACAGAATTAATGTTCCGATGCTATTTCCATGTACACTCCGCAGCAAAGAACCTGCAACATGAGTATGTAAGTTTATTGTGAAACTACGACTAACAGCACAGGGAATCAACATAACGTCTAAGTGGCATGAATCACGCCAGGAGAACCCTCGGCGTCCTCCCCTGCACACTTATTTTGGAGCAAAAGACTTCGTCGTTTCACAATAAACATATATGCTCATGTTGCGGGTTTTTTGCTGCGGACTGTACCAGTGACTGATATTAGGCTACAATCCCCTTTCATAAAACAATAGAAATTCATGATGAATATCCTAATACGCAAGGACCTACTGGCAGAAGGTAAATATTTTTCATTATTAAAGTGAAATTTGGCGTTATTGTCGAAAAATGTTTGTTTACCAAAAGAGCTAAAGCGACAATATGATAATGGTCATGTGATGATCTCTTTTAGTGGCGTCAACTCAAAATTTGATTGGCCTAACTGGAGTTTCAATGTAAAATGCGGGAAGCAGTTTGCTCTATATTTATACGAATTTTGCTGTAAATTAGCAGTTTTAGGTAGAAACTACGATACCATTCCTCTTCTTCCTCCCCTTTCATCTATGATGGTACATGCGTTTCTAGTTTTATTACGCCAAACCTCCAAATTGAGGAAGATAGGCAGTAAGAAAAATTCAAACTTTTCGTTATTTCCCGTGAGCATCAAAATATTTGGAAATATACCAAAATTAATGCTTAGAAGCTACCTCCATGTGCCAGCGACCACTTTAGTGATTCAATTCCCCCTTCCCGGTCCAAAAATCATTTAAAGAACCACACCACTTTGTTTTATTATCTTCCATGCTTCTCTCTGGCCTATTCAGAATGCATGCTAAGAGATGTGTGTTTAAGAAGCACTGGAACACGTCCGAATCATTTGTTGGCGTCCCACTGTAAGCTGATTTTAAACAATGTCAACAAACTTTTGTTTGTAAAACACCCTGACTCAACTTCTTGTTCATGTGTGCTGACAACAGTTTCAGACCTTTTCTTATCGCAATACACCAACGATTTACGAGTTAATGTGTTGACAGTTCAATAGGATTTCGTGTCTGTAATCAACACCTGGGTTAGATTGACTTCTTCGGAAATGGACATTACATAGTAGGTGAATCTCGGGGATAGACTGGCTTAATCATTTGATAATTACTTGTCGTTTCCAGTATACTTTAAGAGTGCATTCATACTGTAGTGTCTTTCGATCATGCAGTCTTTAATTCAGGATCAGCGTGCTAATGTAATTGAATGGTACATTTTATCAGAAAAATCTGCAAGAGCAACAAGATCCCGTATAGTTAAAGAACTCGGATTAAAAGTACACGATATGCAAATTCATCGTTTGTACAAACAGTTCCGCAACAATTGTTTTCACACTGCCCATCTTGCATCTAGAAAAAGTGCAGAAAGATCTTCAAGTGTATCTACAGGAGAAACAAAAAGACAGGTGTTGTTATCTGTTACTAGTTCACCTCGGAAATCCCTTGCTCGTCGAAGCTTAGGCTTAAATATTAAGAAAACTACGCTACAAAGAATTTTAAGAAACTTGAAGGTAAAACCATACAAGGTTCGAATGGTTTCTGAATTGTGTGCAAGTGATTATGGTGATCGTGTTTATTTCTGTAACTGGTTTATCGAGAAGTTAAATGAAAACCCTATGTTCTTATTTCAAGTGATGTTTTCCGATGAAACAAAATTCTTCTTAAATGGTTCTATGTCTTTATCACATGCAAGATATTGATCATCGATACAGCCGAACGTGAGTTCAGAAGTGTCAATGGACAAACGAGGAATAATGGTTTGGTGTGGTATAACTGCGACTGAGGTGATACGACCTTTCTTTTTTTATGAAAATGTAACAACGTCATCATACCAAAAGCTACTAAGAGAAAAAGTATTTGCTGAACTTGATCGTTTAAAGTTAGGTCAAAGTGATGAATTATGGTTTATGCAAGATGGAGCGCCAGCGCATCGCTCAAATACGACTATAAATCTTCTGAGAGAGAAATTTGGGGAACGGATTATTTCTATGGGGTCAAGTGTCGAATGGGCACCAAGAAGTCCGGATCTTACACCATGCGATTTTTTCTTGTGGGGATTCCTAAAACAAATTGTCTACCAAAAATCATGTAACAGTGTAGAGGACTTGAAACAGAGGATTGTCCACAGTATAGAGATGATCACTCCAGATATGTTGGAGAAGGTGTTCACAGTTTCTTTATTAAATCGCATTAATTTATGTCTTGCTCGTTCAGGAGGGCATGCCAAATAAACGTAAGTTGATTTTATGGGTTTTTACACTTAGGTTAATGATCTTTTTAAACAATTAGTGATAGTAGAGCCAGAAAGAGTAGTTTTCAACAAAGAATAATTTCCAGCAACTGATTCTTATTCCTCGGGAAACATTTGTTTCTATTACAACCGTGTGTCCGTGTGTATTCCGTCTGCAGTACATACGAGTAAGTTGTTATATGGAAAGTTGGATAATACGGTTATTGTGTAAGAAGTAATGAAAATACATGCTTTTTCTTTTTACGAATAAAGCAAACAATATTGAAACTTAAAGCTCACTTTTAATTTTTAAGATCTTACTTTTCATTTTTTTTTCTGCTATGTTTTCCATTGTCATTTTGTGTTCTATTTCGAGATGGTTCTGCTTAAGTGTGTAGAAAATACGTAGGTGATTTGTGAGTGAGATTTTCTGCTATAAAAAGAGCCCTAATTGATTTTTAAAAATATAAAATTCTTTGATTATATTCCAGTGACACCATAACAACAAAGCTATATGCATAATCAGTTACACTGACAGAAGTTATTTATTTACAGTAATTTACAGGTATATTGCATATATATATTTTTTTTTGGTTTTGCAATAATGATAACTTACATATTAATTATGACATATTTATTGTGAATTTTTGTGATTTTTTGGAAGGGGGCTGTAGCCCATATAAGTCGCTGGGACATGCAAAGAGCATCGGAATATTAATTCTGTGACATTTGTGACTAATCTCACGCTCATTAGCATTTTTAAAATAAAATTTGGAATTTTCATAAAGATCTACAATCTTATGCTTCGCCCCCTTTGCCGCTAAAGGTGGTGCGTTATTAAAATTATACCGAATTAAAAAAAACGCCAGCGCCAAATTTCACATTACTTGATTTAAAAAATAGTTTCTTCCGGTGTGTCCCTGTTAAAGATATTTATCGAGATTTGTGGAAGGGGGCTGTAGCCCTATAAAATAACTGGCACATGCAATGAGCATCGGAATCTTAATTATGTGTCACTTGTGATTAATCTGATACTCATTCACACTTCCAGAATAAAATTTGGATTTTTTTAAAATAAAGATTCAAATGCTTATGATGCGCGCCCTGTGCCCTCCTAATCCGGTGTCACCAAAATAACATTCTATATTTCAAAAACGCGTACCTTTTTACTAAGATAAATTATTTTACATTAATTTGACAAGAAATAATGGTTTCTCGGATGTCCCTGCTAAAATATTTATGGCTAATTTTTATGTGATTTTTTGGAAGGACGCTGTAGCCCCATATCAATCACTGGCACATGCAAAAAACATCGGAATATTAATTCTGCGAAATTTATGATTAATCTGATGTTCACTGGCATTTCCAGAATAAAATTTGAAATTTTTATGAACGTCCATCATTTTATGTTTCGCCCCTTGTGCCCCCTAAGGCGGTGTGGTACCAAAGTAACATCCCATATTAAAAGACACATACCTTTTTGGCACAATAACACCAAATTTAACTTAATTGATTTTAAAAAAATAGTTTCCTCCGGTATGTTCCAGCTAAGGATATTTATGGTGAATTTTTAATATGATTTTTGGAAGGGAGGCTGTAGCCCCCTATCAGTCACTCACACACGCAAGGAGCATCGGAATATTAATTCTGTGACATTTGAGATTAATCTGACCCTCACTGGCATTTCCGGAACAAAATTTGGAATTTTTATAAAGGTCTACCATCGAGTGCTTCGTCCCCTGTCCCCCCTAAGGCAGTGGTTACTAAAATAACATTTCAGATGTGAAAAACTCATACCTTTGTGCTACAACGACGCCAAATTACACATTAATTGACAAAAAGTATCTTCTTTTCGTATGTCACTACTAAGGATATTTATGGTGTGGCGGGCCGGCGGTATGCGTTTGTGTAGACCGGCACCCACACAAGAGAGTTTTGTAATTTACCAAAATACTTTTAATTTGTTAACCAAAGTTTTTGTAAAACACCAACTATAACTCGAGCGGCAAAGTTATACTGGAACAGGAACTTAGCTAACAAAACAGTTTGAAGAATTTTAGTATTACACGGTAGCGTTGGCCTGGGCCAAGACTTATTTTTTAGTGGAAACAATGGAATTGTTATTTTGATTAAGGTTTGATAACCAACAATTTTTTGGGATATTTTTTGAAACAAAACTCGACAAATATGTTTTTTGCAGTAAGCCTGCAGTTTATTGGTTCTAAGCAAATTACAAGAACCAGAGCTGGGGCAATAGTGTAAGTACTTTGTATATTGATAAAAGAGTTTAACTTACGTGGCGGCGTTTTAATAGATAGTAAAAAAAATAACTCACTAAATGTTATTGATAAAAACAAACTTGACTGTAGCACTTTTTATAATAAAACAAAACTGCACTAGACTGGGAGGGCACGAATCAGTCCTAGTGGGTAGGTAGGTAAGAGGTATACTATTTGATTTACCGGTCTGCGAACAGACATCAAATAGGGTAGGCTACCAGAGGTTAGGAACAGGTTACCGTTTGATCTACCGGTCTGCGAATAGACATCAAACAGGGTAGGTGTAAAGGTTACCGTTTGATCTACCGGTCTGCTAGGCAGACATCAAACAAAGTTGGTTACCAGAAGGAATTAAGGTTACCGTTTGATTTACCGGTCTGCGAACAGACATCAAACAAGGAAGGTGTAAGGGTTTATCGTTTGATCTACCGGTTTGCGAACAGACATTAAACAGGGAGTTACTATTTGATTACCGGTGCGTTTTAGGCCAGCTAAGCAATAAACTTAGAGTTTGTTAAAACACACATTAAATAGGGGTGCGATAGAACTTTAGCCGTCAACTTCCTAAGCTTGCCAGTAGTTTTTGGAGCGAGTTCGGGCTGAAGCGAAACTTGCGGAAGTAGATTGCTAAGTTCGGAAGGAAGTAACTTTAGCCGTTAGTTTTTTAAGCAGACCAGCAATTATGGGAGAACTCTGGCTGAACCGTTTTGCTTTTAGAAATAGATTGCCAAGTTACCGTGAGGATTAGGTAGGGTAGTACTTTGACCGTCAGTTTCCTAAGCCGACCAGCAATTATGGGAGAACCCTGGCTGAGCCATTGAGCTTTTGGAAACAGATTGCCAAGTATTGGGTAAACTAAGGTAGTGAGGTAGGTAACCAATAGATTGAGTAGGCAGGCCTCCGTAGAGGCAGAGAGGTTGGAAGGCAGAGGGATGGACAACTAGAGACTTTTTTGTGATAAGTTCCTGAACTGAGACGTACCTAACGAATTGCGTACTCCTCGTAGTTTGCACGTCTCTGAGGGGTTCAGGAGAGGGACGTTGTCCGACGAGAGAGCCCAAAACATGCGTTTTTAAGGGTCTCGGTCGGTGGTGCAATTGGCACCAATTTACGGTTTGTGTGCAAAATAGTAACGTGAGCAAACGTTGCACTAGGACCGTAAGGTCAGAGGTTGAGCATGCGTGGAGATTTAAAAAGTATCTAGGGCGGAGCCCGAGGGGGACCAGTATCCTGAAAAGAAAGATTATTGGCTTTACACACGACTTTGAGTGCACAAGTATTTGGAAGGGTTCCACTCTGAGGGGTGGAGTTGCTAGCTATTGGAACGAGCCATGCCATTAACATTTAGATTGGCTAGAACAAGGTGCCTTGGGCGGAGCCAGGCAAAAGATAAGATTTTGTGTGTGCGCATGCGTGTGCATGTGATGTGTAGTCTTTGAGTTTATGTGTGTGAGCCCCTTCCTCTGGAAGAATGAGGTTACATTGAGATATTACAGAGAATTGTACAAATAGTATCTTAAACTATAAACATATATTAAACATAAAAGATTTCAAGTAACAAACTTGAAAGGTTTTGTACATAATGAACTCAAGACCCTTCGACAGTTTATCTTACTTGTTTTTGATTAAGACACACATATATATTTAATATTTCGAAGAACGAAAAAGAATTTTCTTTTTAGAAGCAAAAATGACATTTAAAAAGATACACTAACTATATGGGTTTTCTTAACAGTATTCTACCACTAATAATAATAATAAGAATAATAATCTAACTTGTTAAAAGACTACATAAATATATAAAAAAACTAAGCTTTTGTATCGAACCAGAAGGGGAGAATGTTTATTTTAACTGCTGTTGACCTACAGGTCAGAAAGGGGTAACTCGCTGGCGAGACGCGAAAGCAGACAGAAGGTCTGGTTTCCAGCTAGGGAAAAAAAAGAACACTCAACACGAATTTGTATTTTAAAAGAAGTAAATGGAATACGAATTCTGTTGCAGGTTTAAAAATAAAAAAAGAATATTTATTCGCAAAAAATAGTTTGCGAATTTGTGGCCCACTACAGTCCTTCCTCCTAGGGAAAGAAAAATTTTAACTGTAAGGCAAAATTTCAATTTTAACTGTAAGGCAAAAATTTTTCGTACTAACTACAATCAAAATTTGAAAAAAAATTGCAAAATTAAATTTTTAACGATAGTTCCTAGACCTAGTAACTCTCTGATGGAGATGAGGTGAATTATCATCTTGTAGTTTCTCGTTAAAAGTTATTTTACCAGAAGCAGCTCGATAAGTAGCATTAAGAGCTGGACTATTTGTTTGTACACCTGCAATGATTGTTGGCTTAAAACATATGGTTTTGATACAGTTTGAATTACACCATTTATTTTTATGTCTACAACAATTAAACTTAAAACTATAATACACACAAAGAAATATCAAAATAGTAAACATGATTATATAAGTTAAAATAGAATAAGAAAATACATGATTACTTTGTCTTATCTGCCATTTTTGTTTATTAATTAATTTTTTAACATCCTCAACACGATGGCTGGCATATTGTAAATTTGTAACTTTGTGTATGATATGATTTAATGGCAAAGTAAATTCCATATTTTTAATATTGATCTTTGAGTTTGAGAATATACAACAATTAATGCTATCATTTAGTAGTGGAAGCAAATTTTTACTTGTATTGTTACTTACATATATTTCTTGAGAACTGATTAAGGAATTTGGACCATAAGTTTTACAGTTTTTATCTAAAGTTAATTTTCCAGTTTTATGAATCAAAACAGTTTTCGACACATCATTTTCACAAACTATTGTTAATTTTTTTGGGAATGGCGAAGCGAATAGCCATTCATTATTATCCAATGAAATCCATAAAATATTTTTTAATTCTACTATACGTTTGTTACAATTTGCTGGAATTGATTTAACAAAATCAATAAGTTTTACTTCACAGTTTTTATTACTATGTGTAGGTTTTAGCGGAAATGTTTGTTTGCAAACCCTTGAAAATGAAGTTAATTCCTTACAAGCATTAAACATATGTTTATTAATTTTACCATAATATTGTTTTGATACTTTAATAATTAAATACGGATTTTGAGGCTGTATAAAGAAATACTTATTGTCTTTAAGCTCAGTTGGAAATGGAATTAATTTATACATATTAAATCTTAAATTATTAGTTAAAGGTAAACTAATAACATAACCAAGAATTTTCTGATTGATGAAAACATTTAAATTTACAATTTTTAATAATGCATAACCTATTGAAGAGCCAGGTGGAATGGGTAATGACATGCCTTGTGGAATCACAGAGGCGCTTAATTTAAAATGTTTTAATATTTTTTAGGAGTAATTACATGAGGAGATAAAATACCAGATTGAGCATTTAGAATGGATTGTAACAAAATTTTAAATGCGACATTTAATTCTTTTAACATAAGTGAAATAGAATGCAGATAATTATTTCATTTGACCTTCACTTTAAGTTTGTTTATTGAATGCATAAATGTTTGACTACGAGCATTAATTTCTTTTTTAATATTTTTAAACCTTTTTGTAAAACTTGTTTATTATGTTCAATAGATAACACAGTATTATTAATAGTTTTCAAAGTGGCTTTTACAATAGTTATTGATTCTTTAGTTAATTTTAAAAAGTTTGACTGTTTATTTTCTAATTTACTAATTTGTTCTGTATAGTAAGTAGCATCTTGAGAATCTAAAGTACCAAACAAAATTTTTGATATTTCACCAACAAAATTAAATATTCCTCTTTTGGTTTTTACCTTGGTTTTGACAATTTGATTTATGACTGAATTAGTTTGCTCAACCTTGTGTAGTTTTCGGATAAGTACGTCTAATTGAGGTTCTCGACGAGAACGATCGGAATAGATAACTCTTGATTTGTATAGTTCGTTTGCTGTTCCCAAGTAGGTGGAGACACGGTGTAAAGTTTGTTCATAATCGGACAGATTAACAAAGGTCACAAGCTTCCATTGTCTGTTATATAAAACTGCTTTTCCTAAGAAGTCATAATATATACTAACAGTATTTGTTATTGTTTGAATTTGAGAGCTAGTGACATTTGCTGTTTGGATAATCGGAAGAATTACCGCCAAGCAAGCAAGCAACGAGAGAGGATGTCTTATGATGGCTGCGAACAAAAATGGAAACTACATTACCTACTAATAGTATTTACTAATAATATAACTTTAACCTATTAGCATGAACTATAAATGTTTTTCTTTGATTAGCAATAGTACAATTAACACCTTTAACTTTAACTACTTTGTATGGACCGATCCACTGTGAACCCAATTTCTTGGATCGTCCTTTTTAACAGATTTATTTTTAAGTAACACTTGATCGCTTACTTTAAACAATTGTTCTTTATGAGAGGCGGTCTTATCATATTGTTCTTTGTTTTTAATCTTAGCTTGTTTTAGTTTTGATCTGGCTAACTCGTAACTGTTTTGAAGCTTCTGCTTTAGGGTCTTGATGTAATCATTATACGCGTAATTAATGTCGGTAGATTGTTTCTGTAATATACCAGGGATGTTAGCCATCCGGCCAAACATCAACTCGTGTGGAGTATAGTTAGTTACTGAATGCGGAGTTGTATTGTAAGCAAAAGCAGCGTATGGCAACCAGACGTCCCAGTTTAGTTGATTTTTAGACACATAATGCCTCAGATACTCAGCAAGAGATTTATGAACTCTTTCAACGAAGTTAGCTTGAGGGTGGAATGCACTAGTATGTAGTTTCCTAATCTGGAACATGCGACACATTTTCTTAAAGGTATCGCTCATAAAATTAGTACCTTGATCGGTTAAAATGGTTTGAGGTATACCGAAAACACAAATAAATTTCGTCACAAATGCTTCAGCTACGGTTTTTGCATCTTGTTGCTGTAGGGGAATGGTTACTAAATATTTTGATAATTCATCTTGGCATGTTAAGATGTATTTGTTTCCGAGAGAACTCTCAGGAAACGGCCCTACAAGATTTAAAGCGCATTTCTCAAATACTACTTCGGGAGTGGTGGTCAAAACCATGGGAAGTTTGACATTAGGTTGGGTGAGTTTGTTCTTTTGACACGACTTACATTTCTTTATGTATTCTTTGATATCGGTGTTTAGTCTTTTCCAAGATTTTGGATCGATATTGTTTAATTTTAAGTACGATTTGATTTTAGCTATAGTTTGATGAATACCTTGGTGTCCACCGGTAGGAAGGTTGTGAAACTTTTTCAGAATCCTACTTTTTGTTTCTTCGTCAAGGGTAGAAGGTTGACCTTCTGGATCGGGGTTTAAATATGCAATACGACTCAATGCATCAGCATTGGTATTACGGACACCTGCTTTATAAACAATCTTGTAATTATATTTTTCTAGCTTAATTCTCCATCTTAAAAGTTTACTACTAGGATCTTTTACACTAAACACCCAAAGCAAAGGTTTATGATCAGTCACAAAGGTTGTTTCCTTTCCAAAGATGTATGGGCGGAATAGTTTGGCAGCCCAAACTATCGCAAGTAATTCACGTTTGGTTGTGGAGTAATTTTTTTAGCATTATTAAGTGTACGACTAGCGTAAGCGATTGGTTTGTCTTGGCCAATTTGGCCCTGAGACAAGATAGCTCCAATTGCGACTTCTGAGGCGTCACAGGTAATAATAAAGGGACGTCTCATGTCAGGATATTGAAGAAGAGGTGGTGATGTCAATTTTTTCTTCAAGGCTTGGAACGCTAGTTCTTGTTTAGTTTCCCATTTGAATGGAACATCTTTTTTTAATAAAAGAGTGAGAGGTTTGGCTATATTGCTATAGCCTTCAATAAATCTACGGTAATAAGAACTTAATCCTAAAAATCCACGCAATTGCTTGACATTTTTTGGCTGCGGAAAATGTAACACTTTTTTAATTAAGCGAGGGTCTGGCTTCAGACCTTGATCTGTTATTTGATGTCCTAAATATGTCACTTCCTTTTTAAGAAATTCACATTTATCAGGCTGAAGTTTGAGGTTGTAGGTTCGAAACCTATCAAATACAAGTTTCAATTTTGACATATGTTTCTTTAAGTCTTTACTATAGATACAACAATCGTCTAAATACGAAAAACACTTTAATCCTTGCAATCCGGATAGAACAATATTCATTATTCTCTGAAATGTTGCGGGGGCACCGCATAATCCAAAGCTCATGCGATTATACTCGTAATGACCATATGGTGTACTGAAGGCGGTCTTACTACGGTCTTCAGGTTTAATTTTAATCTGTTGGTACGAACTGGCTAAATCCAAGGTCGTAAAGTATTTTGATTGCCCTAACTGATTCAGTATTTTTGTAATATTCGGTAAAGGAAAGCTATCTCCAATAGTAATCTGATTAAGCCTACGAAAATTTAAACATATACGAATCTTAGGTTTGCCTGATGCATCCATCTTTTTTGGCACTATTAATATCGGAAAATTCCAAGGACTCTTGCTTGGGGAAATTATACCTTCATCTAACATTTTATTGATTTGATTTTGTACTTTTGCCTTATGTACCTCGGGAATACGGTACGGTTTCTGAGTCACGACTGTACCTCGTTTGTCGGGATGAATGGGGATGTTATGTTCAATCACATCAGTATAGGAGAGTTTGTCTCCCTCTAAATAAAATAAATCATGATATTCTTTACAATGCGACAGTATTAATGCTTTTTCTTCTGGATTCAAATGGTCTAATCGCAAGTTTTGCCTAAGTAATTCTAAACGCGATTTTAACCCTTTAGTTTGACTTGCATTGTCAGATTTGCTCAATGCATAAACACTATGAGATTTTGTCATATCAAGAAGTGGTTTAAAATTTAAAGAGATTGGAGGAATTTGTACGTTTACCTCATTTTCAGTCAAATTCAAAATGCTAGTAACACATTTGTTATCGGATGCTTTAACTATAGCGTCTGGCAGGAATACACCGTCTGCCAAAGTACGTTTGGACAAAAATCCTATTCCATTATTTTCAGTCTTAACTTCAATTAGCTTTTCGGTACGTGCTGGGATCTTTACTTTAGTTCCTACATCAATTTTCAATTCAGCTTGTCCGTTATACGAAATTACACAATGATGTTCAAGAAGAAAATCTCTGCCTATTATACCGGCTACATTAGGAGGTAATAAATCACTACGCATTACATGAAAAGTATGAGTCACTCTATTCTTGCCTATTTCTAATCTAAGATTTAATGTATCTAAAGTATGGGCATGAAAATTATTGAATCCATGCACTGGAGTGGAGTCACATCTATGTATCTTTCTCAACATTGACTCACGTAAATGGCTATACTTAATAAGCGATAGATTTGAGCCTGAATCTAATAACATTTTGTAATTTTTATTTAAATCCATCATTTGAACTTTAATTTTACCCTTTTTATCGATTATACTCTTAGTGGAACATTCGCATAATTGGGCGTAACGTCCAATTGTATCAGACTTAACAGAATTTCGATCAGGTTTCTGAGGTGGGGACACCTTCGTACAATTATTACTCGTTTGTTCAGTGGAACAAAGGAAAATCTTCTTAACATTATTATTTTGATTTTTATTACTATCAACACGTTTCTCTAATTT
Source organism: Thermobia domestica (assembly GCF_964235325.1). Taxonomy (NCBI): domain Eukaryota; kingdom Metazoa; phylum Arthropoda; class Insecta; order Zygentoma; family Lepismatidae; genus Thermobia; species Thermobia domestica. Next base: position 94,048,103 of record NC_137468.1, read on the forward strand.
AACTCTGGAGGAGTGGTGTCTCGATAAACAACATAAAGACTTATTCTTGCTACAAGATTTTGGCTTGGTGCTGTGGTCAGCACGGCATTTCTCTTTTAATTCACAATCATGCGTGTCAACGACGGGATGACGACGCGGTGAGACATTATTCGGTTTTGGTCGCGGAGAAAGTTTGCGCGGTGTACGGCGCTGAGGACACACATACACTGGGCGACGCGGCGAAGGACTACGCGCTGGGCGTTGCTGAGTGCGACGCGGAGAATGACTATGCGATCGGCGACGCTGAGTGCGACGCGGAGAATGAGCACACGCGGGGCGATGACACTGAGGATGGCGCGGAGAAGGATCTCGCGCTGGGCGACGCTGAATGCGACGCGGGGAACGGCTTCGCGTTTTGCGGCAACGAGAACTACGCGGAGAAGGACTGCGCGTTTGGCGGTGATGACAACAACGCGGAGAACTATTGTTTTCTTGGGTACAAACATGGATACGCTTTTTTGCACAAGTATGGGTACGCTTTGCACGACAATGATAGGAGTGTGTACAACGTAAAGCACAACAAGAATTGGAATCCTCAATTTTGTCATTATCTTCACTACAATGTTTATCATGCGGTTCTTCATGCGGGTCTACTGAATGATCACAATCTTCTAAACAATGAACCTTTTTCTTAAAATTTCTATTATCCTTACGGGAATGAGAAGAGTTATGAGAATCTCTAGATTTACTTTTAGAATGCTTTTTCTGGGAAAATTTTTTATTTCCTTTCTTCTCTGACTTATGGTTATGATTTGAAGAATTTGCCCTATCTTCATTCTTAGAATCTAATGGCTTTCGTCTCTGAGACAATATGTGCGATTCTTCAACTAGAGCGAAATCTACTAATTGAGCGAAACTATCATCTTCTGTACTTTTACCACGAATTACTGTTTGAATGCGGGGATCGCTAATTCCCTGGACAAAAGATGCTTTTGTCAAATGATCAATAAGTGAATGAGCGCCAGCTCTTTCAGTTTCACTACATATTTTCGAAGCAGCAGCTTTCAGATCAGCTCGAATTGTATCTAATTTGCTAGCCCATGAGCTAATACCCTCATTTTTGCCTTGCCTGGCAGAAAACAATAAACAAGCATAATAATCAATAGATCTATGTGTAGCATAATTTTCTTCTAAAATTGTCTTAACTGCTTCCCAAGTATCTACGTTCAATCTAACCAAAATACGATTTCTAGGTTCTCCTAAAATTTTCGACTTAATAAACTTTAATAATACAGGCTTATCACGGGGGTTAACTAACCCTTGAGCAATTTCACAACTATCAATAAATTGCCTTAACTTAGAACGATTTCCTGTAAATGGTTCTGCAATAACCTGAATTGCCTGAGAAACTTTAACATATTCTGGCTGTACGTTACTTCCGTCAGCTTCTGCCATGATTAAAAATTCAAATTACGTTTCTACGTGGAAACAACAAATTAAATAAGTGAATGAACCTCTTAGATTTGCGAAAACTCGAAGGTTTGAGCAATAATGGTTTCTGAGACGAATTTCTCACTTAATTAACTAAATCTAAATTCACGATGAGTTTATTCACCTGTGTGTTTAACCACGAGGGATTTATTCACCTATTCGGGCTTTAAAATGCCTAATCAACACTAAAATGCACTGCACTTATGAACTGAAATCACTAATGTGCGTTTGGCGTCACGATACAGTGAGCAGGATGTTTTGCTGATTGATGGCCAGTCAAACAACAAAAGCGTCCTTTTCCCTTTTTCGCTTCCGCCAAGGAGGATGGAATGAAAGTTAAACAGATGGAAAAAAAACTTTCAGCACACAATAAATATCACACATGCAAAATGCACATGCACAAAACACAGTTCACTTAAATAACTTAAACTGGTATCAAAGTTTACGATGTCACGATTATTCCTGATATCCTAAGGCTGTGCAAAAAGTTCACGATATCCTAGGTTGTTTAAGATATCCTAGGTTGTTCAAGATATCCCACAAAGCTGACACCAAATTATGTGCCGGGCCGGCGGTATGCGTTTGTGTAGACCAGCACCCACACAAGAGAGTTTTGTAATTTACCAAAATACTTTTAATTTGTTAACCAAAGTTTTTTGTAAAACACCAACTATAACTCGAGCGGCAAAGTTATACTGGAACAGGAACTTAGCTAACAAAACAGTTTGAAGAATCTTAGTATTACACGGTAGCGTTGGCCTGGGCCAAGACTTATTTTTTAGTGGAAACAATGGAATTGTTATTCTGATTAAGGTTTGATAACCAACAATTTTTTGGGATATCTTTTGAAACAAAACTCGACAAATATGTTTTTTGCAGTAAGCCTGCAGTTTATTGGCTCTAAGCAAATTACAAGAACCAGAGCCGGGGCAATAGTGTAAGTACTTTGTATATTGATAAAAGAGTTTAACTTACGTGGCGGCGTTTCAATAGATAGTAAAAAAAATAACTCACTAAATGTTATTGATAAAAACAAACTTGACTGTAGCACTTTTTACAATAAAACAAAACTGCACTAGACTGGGAGGGCACGAATCAGTCCTAGTGGGTAGGTAGGTAAGAGGTATACTATTTGATTTACCGGTCTGCGAACAGACATCAAATAGGGTAGGCTACCAGAGGTTAGGAACAGGTTACCGTTTGATCTACCGGTCTGCGAATAGACATCAAACAGGGTAGGTGTAAAGGTTACCGTTTGATCTACCGGTCTGCTAGGCAGACATCAAACAAAGTTGGTTACCAGAAGGAATTAAGGTTACCGTTTGATTTACCGGTCTGCGAACAGACATCAAACAACGAAGGTGTAAGGGTTTATCGTTTGATCTACCGGTTTGCGAACAGACATTAAACAGGGAGTTACTATTTGATTACCGGTGCGTTTTAGGCCAGCTAAGCAATAAACTTAGAGTTTGTTAAAACACACATTAAATAGGGGTGCGATAGAACTTTAGCCGTCAACTTCCTAAGCTTGCCAGTAGTTTTTGGAGCGAGTTCGGGCTGAAGCGAAACTTGCGGAAGTAGATTGCTAAGTTCGGAAGGAAGTAACTTTAGCCGTCAGTTTTTTAAGCAGACCAGCAATTATGGGAGAACCCTGGCTGAACCGTCTTGCTTTTAGAAATAGATTGCCAAGTTACCGTGAGGATTAGGTAGGGTAGTACTTTGACCGTCAGTTTCCTAAGCCGACCAGCAATTATGGGAGAACCCTGGCTGAGCCATTGAGCTTTTGGAAACAGATTGCCAAGTATTGGGTAAACCAAGGTAGTGAGGTAGGTAACCAATAGATTGAGTAGGCAGGCCTCCGTAGAGGCAGAGAGGTTGGAAGGCAGAGGGATGGACAACTAGAGACTTTTTCGTGATAAGTTCCTGAACTGAGACGTACCTAACGAATTGCGTACTCCTCGTAGTTTGCACGTCTCTGAGGGGTTCAGGAGAGGGACGTTGTCCGACGAGAGAGCCCAAAACATGCGTTTTTAAGGGTCTCGGTCGGTGGTGCAATTGGCACCAATTTACGGTTTGTGTGCAAAATAGTAACGTGAGCAAACGTTGCACTAGGACCGTAAGGTCAGAGGTTGAGCATGCGTGGAGATTTAAAAAGTATCTAGGGCGGAGCCCGAGGGGGACCAGTATCCTGAAAAGAAAGATTATTGGCTTTACACACGACTTTGAGTGCACAAGTATTTGGAAGGGTTCCACTCTGAGGGGTGGAGTTGCTAGCTATTGGAACGAGCCATGCCATTAACATTTAGATTGGCTAGAACAAGGTGCCTTGGGCGGAGCCAGGCAAAAGATAAGATTTTGTGTGTGCGCATGCGTGTGCATGTGATGTGTAGTCTTTGAGTTTATGTGTGTGAGCCCCTTCCTCTGGAAGAATGAGGTTACATCGAGATATTACAGAGAATTGTACAAATAGTATCTTAAACTATAAACATATATTAAACATAAAAGATTTCAAGTAACAAACTTGAAAGGTTTTGTACATAATGAACTCAAGACCCTTCGACAGTTTATCTTACTTGTTTTTGATTAAGACACACATATATATTTAATATTTCGAAGAACGAAAAAGAATTTTCTTTTTAGAAGCAAAAATGACATTTAAAAAGATACACTAACTATATGGGTTTTCTTAACAGTATTCTACCACTAATAATAATAATAAGAATAATAATCTAACTTGTTAAAAGACTACATAAATATATAAAAAAACTAAGCTTTTGTATCGAACCAGAAGGGGAGAATGTTTATTTTAACTGCTGTTGACCTACAGGTCAGAAAGGGGTAACTCGCTGGCGAGACGCGAAAGCAGACAGAAGGTCTGGTTTCCAGCTAGGGAAAAAAAAGAACACTCAACACGAATTTGTATTTTAAAAGAAGTAAATGGAATACGAATTCTGTTGCAGGTTTAAAAATAAAAAAAGAATATTTATTCGCAAAAAATAGTTTGCGAATTTGTGGCCCACTACAATGGTGAATTTTTTTTTAGTTTTGAAAGGGGGCTATAGCCCCATATATGTCACTGACACATGCAAGGAGCATTAGAATATTAATTCTGTGACAGTGGTGAAAAATCTGATGCTCACTGGCATTTCCGGAACAAAATTTTGAATTTTTATAAAGATCCATCATCGAGTGCTTCGCCCCCTGTGCCCCCCTAAGGCGGTGCGTTATCAAAATAACATTCCAGATTTGAAAAACGCATACTCTTTTGATACAATGACGCCAAATTTCACATTAATTAACCAAAATAATTTCTTCTCGTATGTCCCTACTAAGGATACTTATGGTGATTTTTTTTTATTTTTGAAAGGGGCCTATAGCCCCATATAAGTCACTGGCACATGCAAGAAGGATTAGAATATTAATTCTGTGACAGTGGTGAAAAATCTAACACTCACTGGCATTTCCGGAACAAAATTTTGAATTTTTATAAAGATCCATCATCGAGTGCTTCGCCCCCTGTGCCCCCTAAGGCGGTGCGTTATCAAAATAACATTCCAGATTTGAAAAACGCATACTCTTTTGATATCATGACGCCTAATTTTACATTAATTAAAAAAATACCTTCTTCTCGTATGTCCCTAGTAAGGATATTTATGTTTTTTTATTTTATTTTTGAAAGGGGGCTGTAGCCCCATTATCAGTCACTTACATGTAAGGACATTGGAGCATTAATTCTGTGGCATTTGTGATTAATCTCACGCTTACTGGCATTCCGAAAATAAATTTTGGGATTTTGGTAATATATCACCCACCAACTTTTTGTGCCCCTTGCCCCCCAAAAGGGGGACCTTCGCAAAAAAATGTTTGAGACGGCTTTACTAGCTTTGTGAATGAGTGTTTTTGGATTTTGTAACAAATACAACACATTTGCTCCAAAATCTTCACGAATAATTATTGGAGAAAACTGCTTCTAAAATTTAACATTGAATCTCCCATAAGGAAAATGAACTTCTGTGTTTACACCCCCAAAAGGGGGGCTAAACAGCAATTTTCTCTTATTTTCTTTAGAAATTCGAAAAATTCAGATATTTCTCAATAAGAGTGCCAAATTTTACAGTAATTGTGTATAAACTTCATCTTCTCCCAGCGCTGTGGAAAATAACACGAATTATGGAACAGTCTGTATATAGAAACTGAATAATACCTCAAACGAATTTTGCTGAAAAAATTAAAATTACATAGAATCAGTTTACATAGGATCACTCAACTCAGAATCTAAAATTGTGCGCAATTCGTTTTAAGAATGTAATTAAATAATTAGATTTGTAATTTTCACAAACGTTGCTCAGTCTCTTCATAACGTCGTTTTTTTTCTGACTTCATGTCCGCCAGTTATTTGTTCCATTCGAACAGGACTAACAAGGAAACTTACGGAAGTGTAATTCGCCGATTTGAATGAAATTTTGCATACTTGTAGAATATCGAAAAATAATCGACACATATTTTCTTTATTTCGGCAATGGTGCGGGTTTAAGGCTAGAAACCACCCTTTGAACGTTAGGGGTGGTCTCCAAACATAAACAGAAAATAATCATTTAATGTAGAATATTAAATGATAAGGCTAGCTCACTGCCAAGGGGGTTTTATGATACAGAACCTGACTAAAATTACAAAATTCAAATTGGCGGATCGAATATGGTGATTACAATTACAAATACTCTTCTGGTTTGAAATGCTCTGCAGTTAGCCAAGAACAAATATAATTGGTAGGGGCTACTGCGAGAAGGTGCAGACTGATTTGAGACCCCTTTCTGTACTTATTTTAACAGGACACGCTTTATTAAAGTAAATCTATAGCTAAATCAGTTAGAAACCAGTGCCAATGCATTTGTCGCGAATGTGAAGCAACACATGTTGTTGGAAAACAAAATATTTATCACTCTGATCAATACGGTTAAATTTGAAAATGCAGGCGGGACGTACTCTAATGTTTACAGGGACACAAACAGTGGCACAGTCAGTAAATTCTATGACTCATAGCTATACCATACAACCTTTAATTTCTGCAAATGGTATTTTGTTATCACCGCTGTTAATTGTTTTGTTGGAAAACAATGGAACATTTGATCTTGTAGTCCAAAACAACCTTTTTAAGTTTGAAAATATCCTTGTGAAAGCATCAAATTCGGGAAAATTAAGTCTTGTGAGTTCTTGGTTTCAAGAGATTTTTCTTCAAGCGTCTAATCCAAAGTCCATTTTGTTATTAACTTGGTGGAGTGGTCACAATTCATCAACTTCGAACCTTGTATTTTAAGAACAAAAGCGTAATAATAGAAACCATTTCTGCAGGAACAACTGGTAAGATTCAGCCTCTTGATGTGTTCTTCTTTAGGCCGTGGAAAACCTTTTTGAGATGTATTTCTGACATTGTCCTTCTCTATAACATGAATTTACATCTTCGTAATAATATAAAGATTCCATTACTGATTCATAATCAGTTATCTTCTCCCAGATTTGCAAATCTTATTGAGTATGCGTGGTATAAAAGCGGTTATTTCGAAGGAAAAAAAACTTGTGTTAGAAAATTTCCTTTCAAAGATTGTGCAACATTTTGCGATTTGTGCACAGTTATTGCCGTAAATAAGGTGTGTGTGGTGTAAGCAATGTTTATGCATCTCACACTTTTTACGGGATATCATTACTGTAAAACTTTTTCTCAATCAATTCATAATTACAACATTTGAGGATATATGAAGTTCTGACAGTGTGAGGAGAGGGGACTCACTATAAATAAGCACCTCGACTAGTGAGAGGCGAGGGGATTCTCTATAACTAATCACCCGAATAGTGAAAGGTGAGGGGACTCACTATAAATAAGCAACCGAATGGTGAGAGGCAAGGTGACTCACTATAAGTAAGCACCTCGAATAGTGAGAGGTGGAGCGACTACTTTAATCAAGCATCCCATTAAAATAAGTGCAGAAAAGGTTTCAAATTGGTCTGCGACCTTCTCGCAGTAACCCTTGCCAATCATAGCAACATTTAATTTTCATTTTATTTATTAATTTGTATTTTTTTTCATGAATTTATTTCTCCCTAACGAATAATTTTCATTTTGAAGAGCGGACATTACGATGTAAACATTGGAACTTTTACACCGAACCAGCCTCACATCTAAACATCCTTACACCGGGACACACGTACACCGAAACGCCCTACACCGAAACAGCCGTATCCCTATACAAAACGATAATCATGCCTGTTGTTCTGTATGGTTGCGAAACATAGTCGCTTACTCTGAAGGAAGAACGTAGGCTAAAAATATTCGAGAACAAGATCCTGAGACGAATATTCGGACCCAAGAGGAACGGAAATGCAGAATTTTGGAAACTTCATAACAACGAACTACATAATTTATACGGTTTATCAAACATTGTTAGGGTCATTAAGTCTAGGAGGCTCAGGTGGGCAGGTCATGTAGGCAGAATGGAGAAAAGTAGGAACGCTTTCAAAGTCTTAACTGGAAGACCAATAGGAATATGACCGTTAGGAAGACCTAGGTGCAGATGGGAGGATAATATTAAGATGGATCTCTCAGAAATTGGAATACAAAGTAGAAACTTTATCCAGTTAGCTAAGGATAGAAGTCAATGGAGAGCTTTTGTGAATGCGGCATTGAGCCTTCGGGTTCCATAGGCTATTGAATTAGTAGTTAGGTAATTTTTATATCATTATCATGGAAGTTATTATGTATATTATTCCCCCAATTTATTTTTCTTGAACAAATGCGTAAGATACAAGGTGTTCGAGAAGTCCCTGTACCCCCTATTTTTGAGTATCACAGAGAGTAATGTCGGCGTAATTTTATAGTTTGTTTAGTACAGGGTGCGAATTACCGGGGGGATGAGGGGGATTTTCCCCCTCAATCACATTTTGTTTCCCCCAAAGTAATGAACTGAAGTATCACCACCGGGGATGCTCGCTCCCCCCCCCCCAAACCATGCTTAGTACAATGCCAAATTTCACTGATTTTTGTCATTTCTTGTAAGTTTAATCTGCTAGGCGTATTTCGAAATGAGCGATGTAAACCATTCAGTTTTGGTCATTTCTAATTTCCCCATTATTTTCGTTGTTGCTTAGTTGAATTATATTATTATGACTACAGCTGTTACTTGCAACCGTATCCTCGTGTCGTTCAGTTCGTCGTTGTTCGTGAATCTGAATGTACTAATTAAGCATAATAAAATCACATATGGATTATAAATGCTCTTAGTGGTTGGCCAAGAAGAACTAAACAAATAGCTTCTTCCACCATACTTTGCGAATGTCGGTGGTGTCATATTCATCCCGTACATTTTATCGATTATAATCTTTTTTAAAATTTTGATGTATTTCATTTTAGTTTGCAAATTTGCAAAATATTCATAATATTCAATAAACATAACAAGCAGACTTAATAGAACTTAAGCGAACTATTATTGCCTGGACATCACTGCCTTTTACAGTTTACAGAAATGAACTTTGGAATAGTGATGAGCAAATGCAAGACCAAGACCAAGACTGGAATGGTCTTGGTCTTGGTCTTGGTCTTGCACTGGAATCCTTAGTCTTGGTCTTGGTCTTGGTCTTGCATGCAAGAGTCTTGCAAGTCTTGCATTTAAGAAATCTCAAGCTTTTTATAGGTAAATTTTACTATGGATATAAAGGATAATAAACTCTACAATGCGAAAATAGTAACGGAAATACAATGTATGTTTCTAAATGTAATATACTTTAACTTCGTGTAAGTATAATGATAGTGTACAACATAGGTGATGGCCTTTATTTTTTTTAATGGGTGCCCACGCTTCACTACTTATAAGATATGCCTAAATCACAACGTTTCGTAATCTGTTTATATTTTTTAACACATCCAACAATCCACTGATCCCCAAACTGGGGAGGCTACCCCTGAGACGCATGAAAGAACATCAAGACGGCACAGATTATTGAAATATCATGAATTGCAAAATAATTTTTACACTCTAAAGGTGTCAGATTTTTTTTTTTTTTTCGATCACAATTAGCTAATCCTTGTATTAAACAAACTTCCAAACAAATATTGAGATTTTGTTTCACTGATTCCAATATGTATCTATGGGGCATAAACATGGACATTACGCAAAAGCGAATAAAAAAATTGCAGGCTTTCGAAATGTGGACATGGAGGAAAAAAAGGAGAGAATCAGCTATGTTGAACGTAAAACGAATGAGAAGGTGCTGGAAATATTAGCAGTAGGGGAAAAAGAATTTTAGATTTTGTTAAGAGGAGGAAGAGGAACTGGTTAGGATATTGGCTGAAGAGAAATTGTATTATGAGGGACGTGTTAGAGGGTATTGTGGAAGGAAAGAGAGGGAGGGAGCGAAGGAGACTGTAGTTGAAGGAAAGTGTTAAACAGAAAATTGCTACGTCAAGACGAAGAGACTAGCTGAGGACAACTGAACGTCGAACCTTCTCAATTGCAACAAGTAACCTGCCAATAATGGCAGAATAGCTATGATGATGACGATGATATGTTTAGCAATATTGACCAAAAAAGAGAGAGAAAATTAAAATAATTATTATAATCAAACCTCTTAATATTTTAGAACAATTTGAGTGAAAACTGAAAATGACTGAACTGTCTGTCTGGTATGAATTCAATTTATATGAATATTTTCGACCTGTATTAGAAATACAAAATAACGGCATCAAACTCCAAGTTATTTGAAGTCTCACTTGTGAATATGGATTACTAGCATCAATTACCCACTTCGTTGGGTTAAACTAATAATACTAATAATTCGTTAGTCAGTCATTTTTTTACTATTAGCAAAATGCTCTCTGATGTCGATCATTTTCGATTATTTTTATACTTCTCACCCCCTCCTTCCCCCAAGTTGCGGGGCTAAATTTGGATTTAAACGACATCAAAAGTGTCACTGTTCGTCTCAGAGACACCGAAAACTATGGATTCGGCACTAATATTGGTCATTTTCAATAAACTTATATATCTCCTCCTCCCCCATGCTGCGAGGCACGGCATCGGAAGTGTCATTGTTCATCCTAATGACCTCGAAAACCATGAGTTTGGCATTGACAATAGTCATTTTCGATAATGTTTATATATCTCCTTCCTCCCCCAAGTTGCGGTGCTGAATTTGCATTTAAACGGGATAGGAAGTACTATATCACTGTTCACCTTAGCGACGCCGAAAACTATGGATTCGACACTAATATTTGATCATTTTTGATCATTATTATGTATCTCCCTCTCCCACAAGTTACGAGGCTGAATTTGGTCGAAAACGGTATCGGAAGGTCAGTATTCAACTAACTATGGATTCGACACTAATATTCGTCAGTTTCAATCATTTTTATATCTCTTCCCTTCCCTCCGAGAAGCTACGGGGCTGAATTTGAATTTAAACAGCATCGGAAGTGTCACTGTTTAGCTCAGCGACCCCCAAACTATAGATTTCATTTCAATATCTGTCATTTTCGATAATTTTTAAATATCTTTTCCCTCCCTCCCCTAAACTGTACCGTCAAAGTGATATGACAGAAACCATGTCAGGTCCGGTCCTCATCTATGTTGAAAATGAGATCGAGTTCGGTCGGGTGGTTCAAGAGTGATGAAGTCACAATGACAGTTATTTATATTTTTAGTTTTTTTTTACGTATATCTCCCTCGTCCCCCAACCCGACGTTGCACCATCAAAGTAAAATTATAAAAATCGCTCCAGGCCTGAACTTCATGTATGTTGAATATTTGATCAGGATCGGTGGGGTGTTTCAAAAGTTATTAAGTTTTATTATATATAATATATTATAACGAACCTCATACATGTTAAAAATTTGATTGAGATCGGTTCAAGAGTTATTAAGTCACAAACTTAGTCAGTTTTATTTTTATTTTACAGATTTTTGTACATCTTCCCTACTCCTCCTCCCCTACGTTGCTCCGTCGAACTGAACTGACAGATAACATTCCAGGCTTGAACTTCATCTATGTTAAAAAATTGATCAAGAATGGTCATTTGGTTCCATAGTTATTAAGTTTTATTTATTATTTTATAACTCCTCCTTCTACCCTCCCCTAAGATTTACCGTCAAAGTGAAATGATGAAAACACTCCCAGGCCCAAACTCCATCTATGTTGAAAATTTGATCAAGATCGGTCAGTGGGTCAAGAGATTAGTAGTCACAAAAATAGTCACTTTCAATTTTATAATATAGATTTATTGTTAATGTTAATGTTATATTGTATAATGTTATATTGCTCAATCCTCGATGTGCTCTATACCTAAGGAGGCTAAAAGTTATATTAGTAAACAATTATTCAACGTATAAGCATCCGTCCAAACTTGCCAACTTATAAGCATCCAATCAAACTTGCGGTCACATGCACTAAGTTTTTGTCAATGTCATGAAAATGTTATTTCGATATTAATTTTATGAGCACACATTAAAAATTTCCAACGGATGCTTGAGTCTCAGAGCCAAGGCCATACCCTTGTATTCTACACCTATGGTATACGGTATTACCGATGTTCAATGCTACATTTCTCTTTAGTTTTGGAAGAAGAACACCAATAATATGCTTTGAAATGAAATGAAGTATCTAGTTTAACGTCCCACAATTATGCATCAAGGCTAAGGGAGACGATAATGATGAGAAATGACTAAAATGGTGGAATGAAGAAAGTAGGAGGAAACAGAAAAATCCCAAGAAATCCACGCATACAGTGTTTGTCCACCAAAAATGCTCACATTGCGCAAGATAACACCTGTGTGGCTTGGAAACGAGCAATATCTACAGAAAACACGAAAACCATTCAGAAAACAACATACTGTAGCTATATGCTACAGGGGCAGATTGACTCACACGAATTGCATAAACTACTGGGAGCACATTCACTCCAGCAGCATTTTTACTGAAGCCAAGAAATCCATCTCCTTCTTTTTTACATTCTATATAAAAAAAATTAACTAATGTCGGTACTTGTGCAAAACTCTTGCGCAAGAGTCTTGGTCTTGGTCTTGGTCTTGCACCCCTTGGTCTTGGTCTTGGTGTTGGTCTTGCATCGGGATTCCTGGTCTTGGTCTTGGTCTTGCATGCAAGACTCCTGCAAAAACTGCAAGACCAAGACTCTTGCGCTCATCACTACTTTGGAAACTGTACTCAAAATCTGAGTTGTATATTCTCTCTTGGCTAATGTTAGCGTACATGCTGGGAATACGTCCGTAATGAGCAGACACGTTTGTGAAGGTAAGCGCATAATTGAAGATTTGTTTCAGCATTTGCTGATACGACTTATTATCTGTGTCATTGTCCGTGTTTGTATAAACACTTCAAGTGGAGCGGGCTTTTCTAACATTAACCCTTCAGTTTTCCATATTTCTTTTCGCTGTACAGTTTGCTGTCCACGCCAATAATGCTGTCTGGAGAACTTCACTGTAATGTTTATACTTCGTTTGATAACGTAGCACATAGTGAATCAACTTAGCTGTAACCTAACAGTAAAGTAATTAATTGTAAGTGTTGACTTCCTGAGCTCCGTCACGGAATCAATATTTGAAAAAAAAAAATCGTGGAGAGTGCAGCATTAGCAAGTAGTAGAAGTGCAAGTTCGAAATTCGAATTTAGAGTTTCTAAACATTTGACCTTCGATTTGACTTTGATGTCAGAAATTGGAACCAGGCCATCCATTTTTCGTATGATAGGCTATTATGTAGATTTTTTAAAAAAATAAGTCCGGTTTATATGATAATTTGAGTGATTTTCATAATTCTAAAATGCAAGGTGAGGCATAAGTCGGTTAAAACTCCTCTGCACACGAACGGCTTGACATTCACACTCGGTTCATGGTATATGTTGTTCGGGTGGGTAATGGACCATATTGCACGAGACGGTTGCCATGGCGGCCATCTTGAATCCAACTTTGGGTTTTTAAATGTGAAGGGGTATGTGGGGTATCATTTGACTCGAGCTCAATCTCAGGAAAATAGTGGTGCAGTCCATTTTCACCTACCATGTAATGAACAGTCATGAAATGTCATGGTGTAGCTACTCTGCAATAGTGTAAAGTGTTTAACATTGTTATTGAGTCAATTACAGGATGAAACTACTACGCCAATGCATTCGTGACAATAATTTCGATTCACATGTGTTCACAGGCAAGTTTTATAGAATCATAACCAAATCTAATTCAAAAATAAAATTTAATTCAAATTTACTGCAAATATTATCGTCATTTCTGAATAGAAATAAATATATTGCACAAAGTTCCTGAGACACAGTAATAATATATATAGAAACTGAATAATACCTCAAACGAATTTTGCTGAAAAAATTAAAATTACATAGAATCAGTTTACATAGGATCACTCAACTCAGAATCTAAAATTGTGCGCAATTCGTTTTAAGAATGTAATTAAATAATTAGATTTGTAATTTTCACAAACGTTGCTCAGTCTCTTCATAACGTCGTTTTTTTTTCTGACTTCATGTCCGCCAGTTATTTGTTCCATTAGAACAGGACTAACAAGGAAACTTACGGAAGTGTAATTCGCCGATTTGAATGAAATTTTGCATACTTGTAGAATATCGAAAAATAATCGACACATATTTTCTTTATTTCGGCAATGGTGCGGGTTTAAGGCTAGAAACCATCCTTTGAACGTTAGGGGTGGTCTCCAAACATAAACAGAAAATAATCATTTAATGTAGAATATTAAATGATAAGGCTAGCTCACTGCCAAGGGGGTTTTATGATACAGAACCTGACTAAAATTACAAAATTCAAATTGGCGGATCGAATATGGTGATTACAATTACAAATACTCTTCTGGTTTGAAATGCTCTGCAGTTAGCCAAGAACAAATATAATTGGTAGGGGCTACTGCGAGAAGGTGCAGACTGATTTGAGACCCCTTTCTGTACTTATTTTAACAGGACACGCTTTATTAAAGTAAATCTATAGCTAAATCAGTTAGAAACCAGTGCCAATGCATTTGTCGCGAATGTGAAGCAACACATGTTGTTGGAAAACAAAATATTTATCACTCTGATCAATACGGTTAAATTTGAAAATGCAGGCGGGACGTACTCTAATGTTTACAGGGACACAAACAGTGGCACAGTCAGTAAATTCTATGACTCATAGCTATACCATACAACCTTTAATTTCTGCAAATGGTATTTTGTTATCACCGCTGTTAATTGTTTTGTTGGAAAACAATGGAACATTTGATCTTGTAGTCCAAAACAACCTTTTTAAGTTTGAAAATATCCTTGTGAAAGCATCAAATTCGGGAAAATTAAGTCTTGTGAGTTCTTGGTTTCAAGAGATTTTTCTTCAAGCGTCTAATCCAAAGTCCATTTTGTTATTAACTTGGTGGAGTGGTCACAATTCATCAACTTCGAACCTATTTTAAGAACAAAAGCGTAATAATAGAAACCATTTCTGCAGGAACAACTGGTAAGATTCAGCCTCTTGATGTGTTCTTCTTTAGGCCGTGGAAAACCTTCTTGATATATATTTCTGACATTATCCTTCTCTATAACATGAATTTACATCTCCGTAATAATATAAAGATTCCATTACTGATTCATAATCAGTTATCTTCTCCCAGATTTGCAAATCTTATTGGGTATGCGTGGTATAAAAGCGGTTATTTCAAAAAAAAAAAAATGTGTTTGAAAATTTCCTTTCAAAGATTGTGCAGCATTTTGCGATTTGTGTACAGTTATGTATGTATGTATGTATGTATATATATAACATTCCCCGAATTTATTTTTCTTGAACAAATGCATAAGATACAAGGTGTTCGAGAAGTCCCCGTACCCCCTATTTTTGAGTATCACAGAGAGTAATGTCGGCGTAATTTTATAGTTTGTTTAGTATATAGTATATCAACGTAACTGAGCTTCTTCGTTGCTAAGCGGTTAGCATACGCGCCTTTGACGCGGGAGACTCGGGTTCAATTTCCGGCAGGAGCTCATGTGGTTCGGATTCCATGTTAGTTAGTAAGTCCCGTCTCATACGGCCTCTCTGCTGAAAGGGACTTTAAGCTCAACTCAATCAACATAACTATAGTTGAATATTTATTATGTTTTTTTTTTTTTTTATGCTTTTCTCATATTGTAAAAGCACGCTTCTTCGTCCTACTTGGAAAGGACTGATATAAAGGTTTATGTTGTCTTTTACTTATTCTAATTGCTAATATCCCACGCAATTCTTTGTTCTGAGATCAAACACCACAGACAACCTGGCCCCCTCCCCCCGCCTCCCGTCTGACTTACTTCATCCGTATTTTACTTATCCAATTGTTATATTAGAAGACTCCAGTAAGATGACAATGAAGTATTACTTCACCAAACGAAAAGTGAAGTTTTCTCTCTCTCCCTTCTAGTGTGTGGGTCATATACAAGGAATGTTCAAATATGGACAAACTACCCTTAGTCCCACAGCACGCACAAATGCGTTTAGTAGAAGGTCCACTAACTTGGTCAGCGTAGTGTGCATACAATAGAATTGGGATATATTGGGATTACTAACTGCTCTTGGCTGTGAATAATTCCCCTAACTTAAACACACACACTATATATATATATATATAAATATATATATATATATATATATATATATATATATATATATATATATATATATATATATATATATATATATATATATATACCTACTTCGCCAAAGAGAGAGGTCTCCAAATGTTTATTGATTTACAACACTCATTTGCTGTAAATACAAATATTACCCCCGGTCAACTTCATCAACTAAGATTATTCGCATCCCCCTGCTGTCTACTTACTGTCCATATTCCCCCCTCCGCTCCTTTCACCTACAGCACTGTACACACCAAATATACCAGATTTCTTCGGTTTTATCTCTCAGAGTAGTTTTTTTTGTTTTTTTTTTGTTTTTTTGTTTTTTTTTTTAAACAAACATTAGTCATACTTACACATATACAAGTATGGTATAGTACGTGGGACTCCCGCATATTGATTTTTTTTTTCGCTTCAAGCTTGGGAATTAGGGTTCTCATTTGGAGGGAGTGGTGGTATTGTGAGGGGGAAAAGTGAATGCGTAACTGTAATAATAAAGGGAAGAGAATACTGTGTCAGGATTCAGCAATTCTTCGTCCAAACATTAGATCAATTAGTAGCGCGAGAAATGAATTCTGAATCCGTAGAACTCTTGCTCTCTCTTACTCAATTTCTCTCTTCTCACCCCCACCTCCTTCTTTCCACCCCATTCCCCGTTTTCTCTCTCTCGTTGCCCGAATCAACTATACCAAATTGATTTTGTGCACGTGCTTAATGACTATTGTGATGTAACGGCGACATATATTACCACGGGTGCTGTCAAATATGGATGAAAGGTTATGGAATAGGCGGAGCTGACTGTTTGTAAAGCACGATCATTTTGTAATTACTTGTAAAGAAATATTTGTGAATTAAGTGTGCTTTTTTTTTTTTTTTTTTTTTTGTAGCGTTGTATATATAAGGAGCGCCTATAGGTATGTTGATTTTAGGATTTAGATTTCTGGGCTTTCGGCATCTAAGGCCATGTTAGCCCATCACGTATGAGAGATGACGTCAACCGGCGAACACACAATCCGGGAAAAGGGAATGAAGAAAAGGATTGGGAAAGGAAGGAAGCAGCCTGGGCCCTGTATGTTATAGGTGCCATACCGGCATTTGTCACCTGTGAATGAGGAAAACCTATCAAAACCTCATTCAGGATGATTGGCCTGAAAATAGCTTTTTACACTTTTTCGACCGAGTGCCCCCATCGTATAGTTATGTTGAGCTGTATATATATATAGGGTAAGAACCCCGAATATGTGACTAAAAGATGCTATATAGACCAAAGTTGCTACACTGCCATTTTTATGAGGTGTACCTAATAAGAGACCCCGGCATTTTGTGTACTCTTAAAAGTGTTCTTTTATTAATTCACCATTTAATACTGTCTTTAAGCCCAGTCGTGTGATGGTCACAAAAATATAAAACGTTACACTTTCCATCTAACTCACTTTCTTCAATTTTAGAATATACTCACTGTAAAATTTTACACTTTTTGTGTGCATAAACTGCAACGATTTTTGATAACTTCTTTTAGTGTTCAAATATGTACCAAATCACAAGAAATGTGTCCAAAATGACAATACAATGCCAACGAAATCACTGGCTCTATGTACAAGATTAAGTCTAAGAGACTACTTATTGAATACAGAAATGTCGATAAAAATGAGCTCCTAATATAAGTCCCAATATTACCATACGGGTCACATTATGAGGCCGGTCTTATATACTGAACCCGTTGAGGATCTCATAATAAGACATTCGACCGATAAACAAATGACTAACGGCATCTCAGTGTTAGGTAAGTTACTTGTAAAAATGTAACGCGTTACAAGTTACTTTACTTTCTCTTAAAATGTAACGCGTTAGTAACGCGTTACTTGCCTCAAAAAAGTAACTGTTACTTTACTTCGAAAGTAACGCGTTATTTTTAGGTCCGAAACTTTGAATATGTGGAAAAAATCTTATTACTTCAGTTTTCCGTACTGCTATTACTAGCGCTATTATTATTATTATTATTATTATTATTATTATTATTATTATTATTATTATTATTATTATTATTATTATTGCACGTTCTGAATCGATTTATATAAATGCAAGGACAAATTTTTACTTGACAACTATATGAACATTTTAATGTAATGTAACATTGACTAAAATGCCATACTGCGTTACTCGTAGGGATGGGCACGAGTGAATTCGAGCAAGTTTTCTTTGAAACTCGATTCGACTAGAAACAGACATCTTTGAGCTCGACCCGAGAACTCTGCTTGAAAAATTTCCTCCAACTGGACTCGAATTCGGGTCGAGTTTCGAGTCGAGTCGAGTCAAATCTGGTGTATAGTTTCGAGTACTCTCTTCAAGTATCTTACATAGACAATATAATTATTATCAATGGTACTACTACTACTACTTCGTTCTTCTTCTTCTTCTTCTTCTATTATTATTATTATTATTATTATTATTATTATTATTATTATTATTATTATTATTATTATTATTATTATTATTATTATTATTACACTGTGTATAAACATGAAAGATAGGCGGTTTATATATGAATACTAAAAATGTAGTTGATTGCCAACCTCGGTAGTCTAGGAGTAAAGGACATTGTTCACGAGCTTCTGAATTCGGGTTGAGGGTCTAGGTTGAGTATTCGGGCTCGAGTCAAACGTAGTTAAAAGTTATAGGGCACTGGTCAAATATCTTCAAAACTGCTCGGCCCAGGTTTAGAATCGTCAACGACTCGAGCAGATCGGCTCACAGCTCATTCACTATCGACTCAAACCGAGAAGTGAGCTTAGCCAACAACTCACCCAACCAAGTCGACTAGAGCCCTTCGCTCAGTTGAGTCGAACCGAGCAGATGGCTTATCCCAACCAAGCCAGCTCGAGCCGATGGTTCACCCCAAGCGAGCCGGCTCTAGCCATCGTCTAAGCCGAGCCGAGCTAAGCTTGTTATAAAAAATCTCTTGTAGTCTCGCTATCGAGACGAGACGAGATGTGAGCAGTGTCCCCTCTCGTGAGCAACACTAAAAGTATAAAATATTACTGCTTAGCTTACATTTCTCATGGCTTAAGCTTTCCAGTGTAATCAGCCCATGATTTCAAAACAAGTTAAAACGAGCGAGCCACTTATCAAACTCGACTCGACTCGAAACTCCACGCCAAAAAAACAGTGAATCGGTTCGTAACTGGACTCGAGAATATTACTTTTGATTCGACTTGAAACTCGATTTGGGTTCGAGTCGAGTTTTAGCTTGACTCGTGCCCATCCCTATGCGTTAGAAAAAATGGTTGCTTATTATTATTCTGCTAAACTAATTATATGATAATAACAATGTTGCTATGCAAAATTAAAAATACAGAATATAGAGAAACATTACACTACAACTGACGAAATGAGAACACATGAACAGGGGGTGAATCAAAATTGCCAATAACTCTAAAATCGATACATGCTTTTTAAAGCTAGTTGTTTCAAACTCTATAATCAACGGGACTTTAGGATATGCAAACTGATCTAAAAGAACCCTAATATTACATACCATCAACATTACATCAATAAAGTAGGCCTGGTCATCAGAACAACGGTGTTCTGATACACCGTTTATTCATATTAAACCCTTACTGAATGTCGTTCATTACGGCACCCTAATTGTTGATAAATATTTCCCGCCGGGACACCACTTTACTTTTAAATTCTGTTCAGCAGTGGCGTACTTACGATTTTGTTTCGGTGGGGCTTTGCCTGAAAATGTGAAAATTCTGCAAGATATTTTATATACTTTACTATAGTAAGTAAGATTTCGGAGGGGGGCTTAAGCCTTGAAGCCCCACCCCTCAATACGCCACTGCTGTTCACCATCATCTTCAGCTTTTAAGAAAAAATTCTTTCTTTCAAATGTTCGAACGATAAAATATTTTCGTTCTCCATCTTTATAAAAACACCATTCAAAGTAAAATAGACTACCAGTACCATTGCACTCGTAGTTCACTCACTGAATGTATTGATTTGGAGCTGTCAAACTCTAAGACAATATCTTCCAGGTGCTTGCAATCAGTACACGTGATTTCCCTGAGTCTGTCCTCATCTTCCAAAAGCAGCAAGTGGCACTATATTTTGTTATTTTGTAAGCCGAAACGGGAAAATGCACATCGAGATTTCCCGTTCCGCCTTGCATTAAGATGAAAAGAGATAACAGGTTTTACATGCTAATTTCATTGCTAGAGGTCATAAGGCGAAACGGGAAAAGGCGAACAGTGCAGGAATTGTCGGTCACTGACATCGTTCATGCTCCATTGTTCCATTCTGAGAAATTCACTTACAGGAAAGAAACATTTGTTTCCGAAAAAAACATATACATACAGTATATTGTAGTTACTCATCCGAAATGTAACGCGAAAAAGTAACGCAAACTAGGTACGTTACTTAAAAAATTGTAACGCGTTACCGTTATAGTTACTTTGAAAAATGTAACGCGTTACTAGGAAACGTTACTTACAAAGTAACGCGTTAGTTGCGTTACGTTACTTCCCAAGACTGCGGCATCTCAAATATAAATGGAAGAAAATCGGTAACTCATTACATGTTGCAATACGCATATTCACTGGTATAAAAGAAAGTAAAGATAGAATGAATATCAATTTACCTTCTCCATTTTCAGCGCATAATATGTGCACGTTAAGAAAACTTTGTAGGAGCGCAATTTCTTCCAGCCTCCACTCTATCAACATAACGAGTTCACGTGACTTTCGGTGCTGTGGTGAGCTATTTCCTTTTCTTTTAGCTCTCTTTCCTAGATTGCAGCTCTTGCTTCACAAAATAGTTAGTGGTTCCAATTTAGGTGCCTATGTATACCTATTTTTGGGCCACCTTATATATATATATATATATATATATATATATATATATATATATATATATATATATATATATATATATATATATAGAGAGAGAGAGAGAGAGAGAGAGAGAGAGAGAGAGAGATAGATATAGATATAGATATAGATATAGATATAGATATAAAAGAAAGAATTGACTCGGAGAAAGCATTTGTTCAGATGTCAACAGGAAACAATAATTAAATATGGCTGTTGTCTAGGTCTGTAAGTGTTAAAACATTCATAAATGAGTTAAAGGAATCACATAAACCAACAAAGTGTTGAAATAAACGTTAAAATAGAACTTAAAATTTTATTTTCTTCAGATACTGATGAGTGTATGAATAACCCAATTAATCTAAAAGAGAGAGTGATGATAAAACGATATGTGAGATGTTGGCACTAGTGGAGCATTCCAAGAAAAACTCGCGTTACAAGCATTCAAACAAGTGTACTTTCACCCCAGAAACAAGCAGTGATTGATATAAGGTGATAGGATCCGAAATGTCGTACACCTTGATACCATCAGAATATTTTAAGGTAAAATTTCTTCATATTGGAAAGCTTATGAATACATATATATTTGACAGATCGTCAAATATTTTTGGCTTTCATAGTATTGATACGTTGCAAGGTTAGGAAGGAGATTTTTTTTTCTTAAATGTAAAATACTATAAATGAATGTTGTAATTTGCATATATTGCCATCAAGACGTCTGAACCATCTGGGTTGCATGTATCAGAGAGTTTCTAGTATTGTCACAGATCTTTAAAAAAAAAGCATAGTTGAAGTCGGTGTCTATTCCGGATATTTACACTGTACTTTATTGTTTTAAGTGACTCCTTGAAGCACGATTGTCGTCATGAAGCATGATTGTCGTCAGATTTGTCGACACTGTTCAGAGGATGCTTCTAGACTTAGAGTCAACGCAAACAATTCTTGTTAATATTTGATTTAAGGTGTACAAAACGGTAGTACCTTACTCCCTGTGTGCGACAACACATATTGCACGTTATTTCTCGAAAAGTGTGCAACATTGATCTGTCTTTACAATCTCTCTTGTTTTTATTTTAATTGCTGCTTCCAATGATGATATTCAATTTAGGTCATTCCATTTACAAAAACATAACTTTGTCTTCGGTTGGCAACACTGTTCATCCGGTGCTATTTGTCAATACACGAACACATGTTGCCCTTTCTCTAGTTGCTTCGTGCAAAGTTTCGTTTCTCTGTCTCTTTTAGTTTCCCCGTTATTTCGGTTGGAAATTCTAAATTATATTATAATGTTGAAACGCCATTTCATGACTTTGTCGTCAAGTCGGCACGGATTAACGTTCTCGTAGAGAGCTGCTATTTCACTAATGCGTGTTTATGGTCACATAGAATACATTTGGTGGGGGTGCGTATCGCAACACGAAATTACCCAAAATAAGGAACACCCTAATATATTAACAGCCAGATAAGACCAAAAATTATATTTTTATTTCACTTTTGGTAAATATAAGTCCGTGAATAATTACAGTTTACAATATGATGAGTGAAAGAAAGAAAAATTTGAGATGGGGGTTAGAAATGAGTCTTTATCTCATATGAAATTTTTTCGAGTAATTATACGTGCCCTCTCTCGTAGTTCTAGACGAGCTATAGTATCATAGGTATTATCAAATCACCCTTTCTGGTGTCCATACATTTAACTTTATTTCATCTTTATATACGCAAGTGAGATTATGTTTACTGATTGTAACCGACACTATTCTGTCCGTAGACGTACTTATTGATACATTTCTCACATTTTTGGGGTTAAGAGAGCAAAATTTTGTCACTAATATCCCAGTGACTAATGTTACTTATTCTATCGTTCACTTACTATCCCATTTACTGACTATCTTTCAGTTAATATCACCTTGTACTATCAGGTGCACACATTTATCGTTGGATTCACACACACACACACACACATATATATATATATATATATATATATATATATATATATATATATATATATATATATATATATATATATATATATATATATATATATATATATATATCGAGAATATTTCAAGTTCAGAAGGACTTTTGTTTGTACTGAGAACATGACTACCGAGGTGGGAATACACTGATGTTAGCTGTTACAAATGTTACTTAATAATATTTCAAAGATTAGAGAGAATATCTAACCTGAGGCGGTATTTTCTAACATTTACATTTTACATTTATCGGATATTTCGGAACTATGGCAACCAAGAACCGTTCGGGGTAGATACCAAGACCCCTTTACATATATTTGTTTACTCAATCCACCATTATACTTTTTATTTTAATATGATATTTATATTCCACACATATTTATATCTTAATATACATATACTCAATAATCCTTTAAACTTTCAAATTAATAAGCCCGACAAATTATTTTTTTAGGTTGCAACACTTCACATAGAGAATCCGAATATATCACAAATTTAACTGGCTGACCACACATAATGATAAAATTAATATTCTCAAGCATTTTATTTAGACTAGTAGATATTTAATTAGAATGGCAGGCACGTAAACACAGAATATGTATAAATATATGATTCTAAAATGTTAATACTACTTTTGGGCTCAAACAACTACAAGAACATTCACGTTTCTAGTAATCAATGAAAACCAAAGTAGAAATAACTGATAATCCAACGGAGAGTTCCAAAAGGATAATGATTAAAAAAGTAAAATTTAGTCGTGTACTGAACTATCGTTCACTATTGCAGTGGGTCAAAATATGATGAAAACTGTCCCTTAATATTCAACATCAACGAATACCTCCATGAATCGTGTCTCGTGAGATCTCAGTTGGTAATTCAGGTTCAAAAGATACTGTATATGTTAGATAGTTGATACATGTCAAATTCAAAACTTGCGGGAGGAGGAAGGTTGAAAAATAAATTCTTGAAGAAGAGAATACAGACATAGATAGACAAGAGAAAGAAAAAGCGGTGTGCCAAAGGAATTAGCTAGGATACAAACTACAAAGATAAGTGATCGAATTTAGACATATGACAATCCACAGCCAAATATATTCTCATATGCCGAAAAAGATGGCCTATTAAAATGCGTGGCCTAAGATAAATATTTCCAAGCCCACGAGCTAGTCCGTGTCCTGAGCGAGATTTCCACAAAGACAGTAGCTTTATGGAAATCTCACTTCGCGCTGAGTCCGTCCGAGACCTTGGAGACTCTGGCACTACCAGAATGATGGTGTGGTCTCTTAATTTAGAATTTCTAAATAAATAAAATATCCGACCCCTCAGAAACTGCGAAGAGTTACGGGCAAAGTATGGAAAACTAGTCTAAAATCAATAAAACAGAAGAAATCCTAACAGGACCTTGCCAAAATTTAAAAAATAAAAATAAATTTTGTACTAGTAAGTTGTCTGCCAAATCTTAGTAGTAGCTCCCAAATCCGCAAGGGTGCCAACCTTGAGGCTTCAACTAATTTCAAAACACTATATCTACTAGAAGTAGAAGAAATGAAAATTCATGGCCATTGGGGATTTTGGACGCCCTGGTACGGTATAACGAGATTCTACTGTAATACATTTTCTATATTATTCGATCCTATCCACCTTGTCACCTTTGCGAACAGCAGTGAACTTAGCGTAATCAGGTGATGTGGGAAAAATTAAGTTGCAGAGTAGTATCGAAAATATAAACTGAATATGTATTTTAATTTGTATGAATTCTGCAAATGGTTATTCTGTTCTGTGATTAATTGGAAAATATCCTTAATCATTTGCTATATGACTACCATTGGTATCGTCAGAGTGGATGATTAGTGTGTAGGCACTATTACGATTGAATGCTAAGCTGCAAAGCTCAAATATAGTCCTTCGATTACACAAAACACACTTACTCATACGAAATTCTAATGTAGGAGTCAGTACTCGAAACATTCATCATTATATGTAAACACTCAATACCTTAGCACGTGGCAAAGAATACACTGGGCGCATGTATCTAGAGGTGTCTTATAATTTACTCACACTCATTTTATTATACATATTATTATTCAGTTATATTCATTTACACTATAATATAGATTCATTTTTGGACACCCTATACTTTAAATATATCCAAGACTGTTCAAGGTAGTCACATAATATATTTTAAAATCTATAGGTCACTACAGAAATCATCGCGTACTGACTGGTACACGAAAAGTCGCATGAACCAATTCAATACGAGTCATACTATATTCCACTTCACAGCTTAAAAATCGTATATACGCAAAGAAATGCAATATTATTCACGATATTTTTAACTAAATGTATTTATATTCCGAGAACAACAATGAGGTTAATCATTGAACACAACGAAAGAGAAAGAAATTGAATTGCAACCTGGCAACGGAAATAGCACCATATAGGCTAACTTCTGCTTAAGAACGAACGTAAAGTTATTTCTTGTTAATTTTTTAACTATTGAACTACATAACATATTGTACTTTTCAGCGTAACCAATTAGTAAGTAGTGTATTGATGGGTTCATCTACTCATATTGGCCGAAGCTGAAACATATTTCTAAATAATCACGAAAAAAGGGTAATTTTCGAGTTTACTAAATCCTTGAGTTTCGGAGTAACAAAAAACTAGCAGCAAATAGTTCTTAGCCCGACACGAAATCGAGTGAGTAGTATAAAACTTTGGGCTATTAAATACGCTTTTGTGCTCTGTCATCGTTTAGCTATAATCAGTATACTATGTAATTACGTTACGGAATTACTATGAAATTGCATTGCGAATTAATTTACTTATTTGAACTGACCAAAAGAGATGAACAATTACACAACAATACACTGTCCGTAAATAAATTGGTTATACACGCTCACACACAACACACTAAATTACACATATGCATGGTATATCACACATGAACTAAGAAAGCAATATTAATACATATAACTATACATACTAATCCATATTATTACACAACTCAACTATACATAAATCAAACACAACACTAAATTCCACCCAGTGTTGGGTAAGTTACTTGTAAAAATGTAACGCGTTACAAGTTACTTTACTTTCTCTTAAAATGTAACGCGTTAGTAACGCGTTACTTGCCTCAAAAAAGTAGCTGTTACTTTACTTCGAAAGTAACGCGTTACTAACGCGTTACTTTTAGGTCCGAAATTTTGAATATGTGAAAAAATCATATTACTTCAGTTTTCCGTACTACTATTACTACCGCTATTATTATTATTATTATTATTATTATTATTATTATTATTATTATTATTATTATTATAACACTGTGTATAAACATGAAAGATAGACGGTTTATATATGAATACTATAAAAGTAGTTGATTGCCAACCTCGGAAGTCGTGAAATCTAGGAGTCAAGGACATTGTTCACGAGCTTCTGAATTTGGGTTGAGGGTCTAGGTTGAGTATTCGGACTCGAGCCAAACATTGTTAAAAGTTATAGGACACTGGCCAAATATCTTCAAAACTGCTCGGCCCGGGTTTAGAATTGTCAACGATTTGAGCAGTTGTCTCACAGCTCATTCACTATCGACCCAAACCGAGAAGTGAGCTGAGTCAACAGCTCACCCAATCGAGTCGTCTAGAGCCCTTCACTCAATTGAGTCGAACCGAGCAGATGGCTCATCCCAACCAAGCCAGCTCGAGCCTATGGTTCACCCCAAGCGAGCCGGCTCGAGCCATCGGCTTAGTTAAGCCGAGCCGAGCTAAGCTTGTTATAAAAAATCTCTTGTAGTCTCGCTATCGAGACGAGACGAGATGCGAACAGTGCTCCCTCTCGTGAGCAACAGTTAAAGTATTCCATATTACTGCTTAGCTTACATTTCTCATGGCTTTTGCTTTCCAGTGTAATCAGGCCATGATTTCAAAACGAGTTAAAACGAGCGACCCATTTATCAAACTCGACTCGACTCGAAACTCGACGCCAAAAAGTGAATCGGCTCGGAACTCGACTCGAGAATATTACTTTTAACTCGATTCGAAACTCGACTTGGATTCGAGTCGAGTTTTAGCTTGACTCGTGCTCATCCCTATGCGTTAGAAAAAATGGTTGCTTATTATTATTCTGCTAAACTAATTATATAATAATAACAATGTTGCTATGTAAAATTAAAAATACGGAATATAGAGAAACATTACACTACAACTGACAAAATGAGAACACATGAACTGGGGGTGAATCAAAATTTGCCAATAACTCTAAAATCGATACATTCTTTTTAAAGCTAGTTGTTCCAAACTCTATAATCAACGGGACTTTAGAATATGCCAACTGATCTAAAAAAAAAAAACTCTAATATTACATACCATCAACATTACATCAACAAAGTTAACCTGCTCATCAGAACATAGTTTATTCATATTAACCCCTTACTGAATGTCGTTAATTATAGCACCCTAGTTGTTGATAAATATTTCCCGCCGGGTCACCACTTTATTTTAAAATTCTGTTCACCATCATCTTCAGCTTTTAAGAAAAAGTATTCTTTCAAATGTTCGAACGATAAAATATTTTCGTTCTCATCTTTATAAAAAACAACACCAATCAAAGTAAAATAGACTACCAGTACCATTGCACTCGTAGTTCACTCACTGAATGTATTGATTTGGAGCTGTCAAAATCTAAGACAAAATCTTCCAGGTGCTTGCAATTAGGACACGTGATTTCCCTGAGTCTGTCCTCATCTTCCAGAAACAGCAAGTGGCACTATATTTTGTTATGTAAATAAACAAATCAAATTGTATCTATGAATGTATTTGCAAGCCTACCAACAAAGTTCGTGAGGCGAAACGGAAAAATGCACATCGAGATTTCCCGTTCCGCCTTACATTAAAATGAAAAGTGATAACTGATTTCACATGCAAATTTCATTGCTAGAGGTCATAAGGCGAAACGGAAAAAGGCGAACAGTGCAGGAATTGTCGGTCACTGCCATCGCTCATGCTCCATTGTTCCATTCTGAGATATTCACTTACAAGAAAGAAACATTTGTTTCCGAAAAAAATATACATATATTGTAGTTACTCATCCGAAATGTAACGCGAAAAAAGTAACGCAAACTAGGTACGTTACTTAAAAATTTGTAACGCGTTACCGTTACAGTTACTTTGGAAAAAATGTAACGCGTTACTAGGAAACGTTACTTGCGTTACGTTACTTCCCAAGACTGATTCCACCATCTTAAACCGGCTCTATAAACTGGAAAAAGGGAAACGGAATAATCAGAGCCCAATGACCCTTCTATCTAAATCATGGTTTCCAATTACTATTAATGAAAAGAAGATAGGTCCCTTTAATGATAGGAAAAGAACCCTTAACAAAAATCGTTCAACTCATTTCTGTAGGAAGCTTTGGTCAATTTAGGAATAAATTAGAGTCCCTGTTGAAAGTTACACTAACATAGTGAAAATTAACCTAACTACACTAGAACCTATGAATACCGCCATGTAATAAAAAAAATCGCATTTACTACGTATATAGGCAAAGCTATATAATGACAGGCTTATCGAACCCTAACAGGAAATTTTAGGGGTGGAAGGGTATCCTAAGCGTTCAAGATCACTAAACATTTGTTTGCAAAATCACACAATGCAGAAATTTTATCACTAGTACTTCAGGCCTGTCTTAAAGCAATATCAGCTTCAAACATGGCGATCCCGACTTGCACATCCATATCTCACTGCTTTTGTCTGTTTTTGGATAGAATTTCGGAATTCTAAGACTTCCATCGGCTCTCAGATTACTTATTTCTTATCTTTTACTAATTTTACCTTGTTATCTTATGGAAAATCCAGTCCTTTTCTAAATTTTACTGCACCACTTCGATATGTATGTTGTTCCGGGAACGGCTACCGGCCAAAGACAAAGACATTCGCGCTAAAATACTGAGGTGGAATATAGTTCTGAAATCAGATCAAAGAATTTTGGCGGCGGAAAATATAAAACGAATGGAAAATAGTAAAAGCTGGATGAAACCGAATTTTGGGAGGATATGGGTATCTCAGAGGGACGAAGGGGGTCTAAATAATTCTGACAAATATCAGATTGGTGGATAATTTCAAGAATTTCTGTCCAATTGCGGGCCTATATTTTTGTATAGCATTAAGATGTATAATTTCAATAGCCATCCCTTTGAAAGGCCCATATACCGAGTTTATAATGAAATAATATACAAATAAAGAAATTATTCCCAGAATACAGTTCTTCCTAGATTATTCAAGGCTTCCACATTGATTTTGATTTAAGTAAAGAACAAATTAAATTACTACATGGACCAAAGATATATATATATATTGAAAAATCTACAGTACACAGTACATTGAAAATTATTGGGTCCCTCCAAACAAAAATGTCATTACCTCAACTGTAATGGTACATTACATCCTGAGACTCTTTTTATTAAGTTAGGGGTTTGTTGTTAGGTGACTTACGTGGCTATTTTATTGAACTCGGTGTCCAATCTAGTGAAAACATGGGTTGTTCTGCTATTCACCAACTTCCACACCATAGTACGATGCAGAGATGCCCAGACTCGAGAGTTTGGTTCTCAGGCCTTATAGGACTCGAGCTCAACTCAGTGCGAGAATTTACGTGCACGAGTTTTAGAAGTAGATAGCAAATATGAGCCCTTAGCGAGAGCAAACGGAAAGAGATAAATGAGCGTGAGATCCAACTAGCGCGAGATTCATTAAGAATAGCAAGTACATGTTCGAGGGGTGCAGTTTGTGATAACGTGAGCCTTGTTGAACTAATTGAGGCGAGCTCCTTTGAAAATATAGAACCTAAGCCCATGCAAGCCCAAACAAGCCAGCATTGCAAAATGGACATTTCTTTATGGTGAGGCCTTATCCTGTTCAAACAGAAAACGGTCCCATCTTCATCTGTTTCTTGTAGCTTCATCCGCGAGTTGCTTTGCATTGAGATTGATATCGATGCGTACTACTTCAACAAAACAACTATCCCACATCCCACACAAACAATGTCTGAAGCAACCCTTTTGGAAACGTCCGTTCACTGAGGGCTATAGATATATATACTCACTCCAATATCCATTTCCTTAGGAAATGAATTATCACTTTCATATTAGTTAAAATCTTAGATATACAAGTCCATACATCTGTCAGAGTCGTTCTCGGGAAGTTTCTGCTGCAGTTAGGTTTTAAATGAGTGCCTCTTAATTGCATGCATAACCGTGCAATTCGATGTTTGGCTGATTGATGGTGCTGACAGACAGCGCGTAATCCACGTTGGATTCTTTGTGACTGCTACGAAGATCATTGTGGTGTTCCCTTATTAGTAGCAGTTTCAAGCCTACCATTACGCGGTTTGTCCACAACACTTATGACTGCTATGTGAAATTAGTGTCCTATCTGTGGGGCGGTTGTTGAAAGCAACAGTTATGATATGATAGTTTCGTTCTCCAGACATTAGGATCACTTCTATCATTCGTCATTCGTCAGTCCCATCGTTACTTATACATATGTAAGAAACCAAAATTCCGTTGAGTATCAGTGCCCATGGCTCTCAAATTACAAAGAATTACAACAAAAAAGTAATGTTTTATTTTGCCATGAGTAACTACCGTAGAATTCTAATTATGAGAATTCAATACTCAAACTTGAAGTAGTTCATCTATAACTATAACTACAATAGAAAAATGAAATCAAAGATAGATCCTGTTTCTTAAACACTGAACCCATATCAGAAAGTCATTATATACTATCTCTTACTGTGTTTGCCCTATGGGGATTAATATTGAGCTCGGAAGTGCTAATTGATGTTTATCACTTCTGGTTATAATACAGTAGAAGAATACAATCAGATGTGGAACATATTCTTACCGTACTGAATCAGTATCAAGAAACTGCTTGAAGATACTAGATAGCATGCGATCTGTGTTGTAAACAGGAAATCGTTTCACCAGCTTCGGTATGGACAGTTGTTACAAAAGTCGTTCTTGAGACGCTGACTCTTGGTCAGGAAATCGCTTTTCGATATCTCTAACCGTTTTTGCTTTGTGGAAATAAGTAGACTATTAAAACCGAAAGTCCGAAAGTACTGATAATTTCAACCACTTCCTGTTTTTGTAGCGTATTGTGCGTGGTGATAGTATGTTCACTTGAGTCGTTCATTCGATCGTTAAAAAAAAAGAAAAGAAAAAGAAAGAAAAAAACGCTTCACGCAATTTTTTACCGTTTTGTTTGTTCTATGGTGATCAAAATTGAAACCGGAAACTGTTGATTTCTACCACTTCCGCTTTGAATAGAGCTTAATAGAGGAACTGAAGCATATTCCTGGGACAGTGAATCGATTGAAACGAAAACTTTTCGATATCTTACCGTCTTTTCTCTACGGACATGAATATTGGAACTGAAATAGTAAATTTTAATCACTTCCGGTTTTGGTAAAGTGTTGCAGAAATTTATAGCAAGTTGTCTTGAGACACTGAGTTGATTGAAAAAAAACAAACAACTATGTTGCTATTTATTGCAGTTTTTGTTTTATGAAAACTAACGTTGAAACCGGAAATTGCTCTTTTTTCTTTTTCTTTTTTCTTTTTTTTAGTATTATCACTTTGAATAGAGGTTAGTGGAGGAGGTGGAACCTAATCCTGGGACACAAGATCGATTCAAGAAATCAGTTGCTAGATCTCTCTTACTGCTTTATGGAAATGCGTAGGCGAGTCAAAAATTATCTACACTTTTGTCATAACTTTTCTTACATTGTGCACTTTGTCTTCTGTCCTCGCATATTTTATTGTTATACTGTTGTGGTAATGCTGTGATCTTAATACCTCCATTTTTCTTCCTTCTGTTGCAGATATATCATGGCTGCTCCATTAGAAGTTTGCACCAAAGAGGAACAACGAGCAATGATCCAATTCCTCTGATCGGAGGGTGTCCAAGAGTCAGACATTCATCGCAGACTATCGTCGCAATGTGAGAGAGCTGCACTATCACGGAAAACTGTCTTTTTGTGGCTCGAGAAGTTTAAAAGTGATCGAACAAGTGTAACACATGAAGAGGTAGCAGGACGGCCATCAACCTCCACTGCAGATGACAACATTAGAGATGGTTCGAGAGACGGTTCTGGCAAGCTCGAGAGATGGTTCTGGCGAATAGGCGAATCACTATCGATGAGGTAGCAGCTGCTTTGAACATCAGTCATGGCTCTGCCCATCAAATCATCTACGATGAGCTCGGTTTTCATAAAGTCTGTACACGGTGGGTACCAAGCAAGCTTACTGCAGAACACAAGCTCACTCGTGTTAGTGTCTCTCAACGCTTACTCACTTGCTTCAACAACGAAGGTGATGCATTTTTATGCAGAATAGTCACCGGCAGAATAGTCGTACCTACCAGCTATCCCCACGCTTTACAGACACAACTGAAAGGCGTCTTCATAAAATCGGCAAGGGGTACCATAAAGGGGAGATTACTTCAATTATTTTTTCAATATCTCTCACCGTTTGCAAGATTTAAATCTACTTCTGGTTGGAGTTTCTAATTCATGTACAATCAGTATTTTCTTTCTTCTTGCATGTAGTATGTAATAATCAAATACATTACATACACAATGTCAGTGCTATATAGTTCACTCCAAACAATAAAGATTCATCTTAGACTGGAGAAATGATCATAGTTCGTTTTTCATTATTTGGCCATGAGACAAATGCTGGTGAGATATATTAACCCCGTACGAATGTGTGGTGATGGGATGTATAACTAATAGGATATGATGATTAACTTTTTTAAAATTTCAACACTTACAGTGTACCCCTAAAAATGTAATAAAGAAATAACGGCTATACTTTTTAGATAGTCAATTAGAATTGGAAAATCTACACAAAATTTGGAATCAACCAGCGAAAATATCACGTTTCGAGCACTTGTGATTTTCGAGATCTCATTGCCGAAAGGATTGGAGACAAACATATAAACCGAGCATTTTAATATATATATATATATATATATATATATATATATATATATATATATATATATATATATGTGTGTGTGTGTGTGTGTGTGTGTGTGTGTGTGTGTGTGTGTGTGTTAATGCTTCCACATTTGCTCGGTTACTTTGAGTTAAAGCTTTGGATGATGATGAATTTATCCGCCAATTTTATGAAGCATTTAGGGCAGGAAATCTTTCGTAAAGTAGTAATTCCACAATGTTATTAGCGTTTAAAGAAACTAAAAGTAAGGCATATAACAATCAATAGATCCCATTGACCTAAATAAAATGATGCAGGTAAGTGTAAAATCTCATGTGTAGTTCTCGATAATGATTAATAGTCTAAAATTATAATTATTTCTTAAACTTTATTTTTTCTCAACTATAATATTGCACGAAGATGATAGACATATATCAATCGACAAGTTCGTATGTTAAATTGGCTCTGAAAAGTCTATAAGCAATAGTGAGGCAATATATCAATGGTGCAGCTTCAACGAAGTCTGTTGCAGTGGTAACTGCGATGTCGTGGAATAGTCCACACTAATGATCATCTTGTATGGCAGCATCGATGGTGGCAGGTTGGAATATTTTAAGTAAGCAACAACTTCAATTTGTTCCGATGGAAATTAACCAACCTCTCTATTTTACAAGCACACTCAGAAGAACCCGTTATCCGAACAGCGGTATATTGTACAAATATACGGTATCTTTATGTTTACTACAGAAATCAGTATGGAGCATACGTTATCCGTATACTACATATGTATTGTCTTTTTTCCTGCTTAGATGTTACATCATGCCGTTGCAGGATGTTTAACATCTAACAGTCTTCCGTATATTACATACGTATGTTAAATACGTCAGCTATATGTTACCTACGTCCATCTGTATGTAATATCGTAACCGCCTATGTACAATTCTTGCGATTGTACGGAAAGTATGTTTATTTGGAGCACTTATGCGGAATACCTTGTGGCAGAATTTACATTCTCTGTAAACTCAGTAAAAACTAAACAAGATTGAAGAATTTCTACTAAAGATTTTCCTAAAATTTTAAACTTCAGTTTCAGTTTCTGAACACTTAGTCCAAATACAGTACACTTCAATACTCTTTATTTTTTTTACAGTTTATGGACTGTATTTGTCGAAACGAGTTCAACATATTTAGTATTTAATACAGCGCAATAGATTAATATTTTATTTCCTTGATATCTTAAAATCTATGCATAATTTTACTTAACAATATTTGTGAATTACTTGCTAAATCCCTAGGTGCCTCATTTTATTTAACCTTTCCCATCGAATCCCCTTTATTTAATCAGAAATTTCTTTTCATCCCGCTAATGAAGATATTAAAGGAGCTTTTGTTAGCCTACATTTCATAAGCTCCTATTTGATGCTAAATTGATATTAACGTTCTGCCTGATTAACTCTATGGCTAGAAACATGGAGACCATAGATTACAATAGAAATCCCCTTCACAAACAATTCTAATCTATCCCTTTTTCCTCACACAAAGTAGAAGAGGAAACTAGTATTTATTCACGGAAATAAATTTGCTTATAAAGGTAGCTTCAATAGAAAGCATATAAAAATACATTGATTTTATTTTGATGAACTAAACCGAAAATTTAAACGATTACACTATTTTTATTCTGTAGCAGACAATCCACTTGAAACCTACATGAATGTCCAGTAGTACACTGTTTAGGTGCGATTTTTTTTTTTTTTTTTTTTTTTTGTAATGTTTTACATATATGGTTATAGCAAATTCTCTATCAAGAAGTCCCAAAGAGCTTAAAAATGACTAGCTGGTAATGTTAAGTTCGAGGAAATATGGACCTGTGACCCGGAAGCAGGTAGGCCCATGATCTACCAGACTCCGTGATGCAGACTCAGTCTGGTGTACTTACTCAGGCAGATTCATGACCCGGAAAGACCTGGTGACTCGGATAGACCAGTAATTCGGAGTGGGCCGGATAGACATGGTTTGACCTCGAGACTATGAACCATTATCAAACACATAGACAATATGTATATATGTATGAGGTTGATAATGTAATTCTATTTATAGTTAACTGGATTTTCTCTCCACTTCTAAGTCTAGAAGTTTCTTTCTATCTTGTATGCGTCTGTGAGGGTTAAAGCATTGCACTGAAATATAATTGAAAGGTCTGCTTTCTTTCTTTCTTTCTTATGAGGGATCGTCAACGTTTAATCTAACGAGTCTGTAAAACTTGTCATATATATTATTACATATAGCGCTAAGCTCAAACTATGTTTTGTTATTCCCTTTTTTGTATAGCCTATGTCTAAAACCACTGTACTGCTTTTCAGTATAGGAAAACGAAGTTGTCAAGATAAAGTTGTATTTGAAAAGGTCATGACGTAATGTCTTAAGAAATGTCACGTCAGGAATCAAACTCGCGAATATTCGTGCTGAAATAATGGATATCATTAATCCACTATGGCCCTAGTTAGTGTTTTACTGAAGTAGCGCCTAAATTACATGTATGCATCATCTTAGAGAAATATATCTTATTCAGATGTTGGGAGCACAGCAGCATCCTAATTTAGGCTCATTTAAGGGTCTTCACTACAGCGAAATTAAACTACCGCTAATTTTAGAGTGAACTAGACAACACGATTTTGCATGTGATACCATTATCACAACTCATCTATCTGCTTTCGATTTGCAACTGTAGATGGATTTAGCTTTTTTTGCGGATTCTGTAAATAGCGGCATACGAAAAGCAGATAGGTGAATTGTGGTAAAGGTATCACATGCAAAATTGTATTGTCTAGTTTACTACGTTTCTACTTTTCGAATATTTTTATTTGTTTTGAAGATATTACAGAAAAACTCTAAAATTAGCGGCAGTTTAATTTCGCTGTAGTGAAGACCCTTAAATACGATTATCCAAAGCGACGTAATATAATACTTTACAGTATGATAGTGGACACGCTTATATATATATATATATATATATATATATATATATATATATATATATATATATATATATATAGAAACGAATATATTCGAAAGCATATATATAACGCATATGACAACTTTTCGGTATTACTGTATCGAAAACAAATAGTTCCCTTCCCTTGTTCTCTTACCACCACCAGCATTTTCTTTTATATATCCTCGTGCTCTTTAGATGTGATTACACTACCGTTACATGCCTTACTTTACCCCTTTTTTTTCAACTCTACGCGTATTCTCATTTCATTTAAATAGCCTCATCCATCATTGGCATCGCACCAACCAATCAAGTGACGCGTGTCGACTGTGGCTGGGGTGTGGTTCATTTTCTTTTTTACTGTCATTCTGCCAGATTGCAGCACTGTCGAAACAAATGAACACGGTGATGCGTGCTAATGAAGTGTACTCATCGTTACATAGGGAGGTTAACATTAGGGGTGTCGCAAATCACAAATGAGCTTGCGAGATGTATGTTGTGGTTTTTGCGTGGAAAGGTTATTTCAAAAAATACTTCAAAACGTTGATTTGGTAATTTAAGTAATACAAAAATTAAAGCTCGTCGTGCTATGTTAATACGATACCACAAAAATGTTTTAGCGCCTATAATATTCTCAATATATCAAACTGTTATAAACTTGCTAATAAATTAAAACAGAAGTTCAAAAAATAAAATATAAGATTATGTTACCATGGAAAACAGTTTTAAAAAATCCATACAAAACAGCTCTGCCACTTGCTGGAACTATTAATTCCGAAATGCAATTTTACTACGATTCCTTTCAACCGCATATGGTACTGGAAGCTGGCCAAATTTATATGCTGCATTGTTTGAAATTTTTGGCAGATAAAGCTTGTTTTGATTGTATGTATAACGTATTTCATGTTTCTGGTATTTATCGTATTGTACAGGATGTGTCATGGGAGAGCCTCTAATTCTAACAGTAAACGAAATCAGAGTAAAACTACTTATTTATTTATTGAACAAATTCCGAGATACAGCATAACTTTGCCATTTTACAGAGAATAGTTGACAACAACAACAATGTCAACTAAGAGTGCAAAAGCAATATTAATTCGCCAAAACTCGTTTAATTGCTCTGTCAAATACTGGGTAGCTCGAAAAAATGTTCACATAAGTTGTTTGATGATTATAATAATTTGTTATTCTGCGATAAAGAGACCTCTGTATAATTGCCAACTTAGGACGGGCAAGATGGAATAAATGGGTATTCCGGGTTATGCGGGAAGGGACATGTAAGGATAGTTTCTGAAGTAGTGTTTCCGATCTTAAGTTCCCATTAACTATCTCATGAAGAAATTTCAGATCAGAGTTATTTCTGCGTACTCCCGGAATCTGGATATTAAGATATCATATGAGTTCCTCCTTAGGTAATTTTTGAAGTGCAGGAACACAAAAGTATGCCATTGCAATAAATAAATTGAGGTGCTGCCATGGATCATATAAGAGAGCAGTATTTGATCTTGGGCGCTATTACAGTTTTATAGAATATTGCTAATAATGCCACAGTGCGTAGTTCACTAAATCGCTGAAGAAGTCCTAGCATGTGCATTGAATTCTTAACTACTGAGATGTGGTCAGAGAATGTGAGTTTCGAATCAAAGATGATACCAACATTATTATGACTAGCAAAATGTGTAATAAAGAAGTTGTTGATATGGTATGTGGAGGGAACAGCAGCAAGGGCGCCGATTTCTCTGTAAATTTGAAAGGGGGACATTCAGATGCAGAAAGCATATATGAGGATTTTAAGACAAATTGCATTCAAATTATGCCAAATATGTATATTCATAAATACAATGCGGGGAGGCCACATAAGCTTTTGGGGGAGCCGACCCTCCCGTCCCCCTAGGATCGGCGTTCATGAACATGAGACTTTTTCTGAGTAATGGTATTACTGTCCACGGGCGGATCCAAAGGAAGGGGCTATACCGCCCCCCCCCTTGACGCTCAGGTATACACTGGATAAAATGGACTTCAATCATGTTTTACACTGGATAAAATGGCAAACTATGGTTTATCCCCTCCCTAGATCATATCCTGGATCCGCCACTGTTACTGTCACATTTTTTGCTGTTAAATTTGAAGTGTCACATTTCACACCAGCCTATAAGATAATTTATGTTTTTCTGCAGGGAAATCGTGTCATGGAGACACGATATTTCTCTGCACAGAGAAAAATGTTCAGTTCAGTTGCCATAGCCATACGTTTAGCACGTTCATTTGGAATTGAACAGCAGTGACTTTTTTCTCTCTGTGTATTACTTACAATCGTCAGCAAAAAGTAGAAGGCCACTAGGATAAGCTGATAATAGTGAGTATAGTTAAAATAGCAGGGGCCCAAGTACACTCCCCTGAGGTTCTCCCGAGATCACAGGTTGGGGGTTAGAAGTCGTCCCTGAAAGAACAACTCTCTGTTTACGGTCCTTCAAGTAACTGGTGATTAAAGGAAGAAATCCATGCCATGTACATTAAACCTATTGAAAAGCTTGAGAAGGTGATTGTAACTGAAAGAATCAAACGCCTTGGAGAGATCAAAGTAGATGACATCTAATTGAGTTTTTTAATACCCCAAAATTAAAAATCAGCCGCCAATGGGCACGATTAGTGTTGATTTCAGATTTCTCTTGGCGGATTTTTCAATACACAAGGATAAGTAGTCGTAGGATTCCGGCGGAGGGAATTTTGCCTCGGCCCCACCCCTTAAAATCATAACTGGACACGGGGTTCTTGGTTTCATTCTTAATGGGAGAGTAAGCCAGGACCGTTGACATAGTTCTACACTCCAGTTCTCTTTCAGGTGATACAGTGTGGTTGGAAATGGTCTATACTGTAAGAATTGGTTCTATATGATGGTCTGTGCGCCCACCAATTGGACTGGATCCAAGCCCCGATGGAATTCGAAGCCTTCATTAATAGTAAGTAGGTTATATTCTTCATAACATCTGCATTGCATAATGATATAAAATGTGAAAATCTACTCAGTGGGCGAATATGGTTCAGAGGTCTCGTACTACAGTTTAGGATCCTTACTGACAAACAGATTTTTTCCCAGAAAAATTTGTCCGAGGGAATGGCAAAATCAAAATATGAACGGAATGCATTGGGACACTATTTTTTTGTGTAGACCCAAGGTATTCGTATATCAAATACGAATAATAATTATTGAAAATTAGAACATGGGAACTTCAACACGGTTGGCCGAAGGAAGGACCTAGACAGTGTTATTCAAACATTATTCAAGTGGGGAGTACTTTTTTTTCAGGATGTTCTACAGATCACCCTGCTTTTCTTCCTTTCGGAAGCATATTTATTTGAGCATAGGTGTTAATACCAGTATTCTATATTCTTTTTTAAATAATACTAATTTAAATTCCCATAATTTTATATTTGTATTAATCGAAGAAAATACATATTTTTTAAAGTGACAGAAGACTATTAAGAATATTTTATAGAGTAGATAGGACAATAAGTGCCATAAAATGTCAGTCTGGCAGAGAAAATGAATTACGTTCCTTGAAGTAATCTCCAAACTCTATTTAAGATTCTTAACTACAGTATGCTGATACAGTATCTGGTATCTTGAATTTTGTTTTTCTGTGTTTTGATAGACTCAATCTAAAAGGACCATAAAATAGACTTTGAGGATCACTTGTGCTCTGCATATCACAGTTTGAGAAATGCTGGCCTAGAGGATCATTCTTTTGATTTTACCTGCTAAATCAATTGACTATACAAAAGTAACCAGCTCTGGAAGGAAAGACGCTTGGCCAATTCCGGGGAACCAGTAGTATTACTGGGAAAAACACTGCTGAGTTCGAATGTAAATGTAAATATAACAATTAGAGATGGCCAAAATTTTCCGGAATCCGGACTTCGGAAAATTTGTTATCTGGAATCGGAAATTTCATTTTCCCAATTTCGGAAAAATTCCGGAATTTTTCCGAACTCGGAATCTTCTAAATTCCGGATTTTTACGGATTCCGAAATTTTCCGATTTCCGAAAAGTAAAAATTTCGGATGTGGCCATCCCTAGTATCAACCATTTAATTGAATTTTACTTGCGCAATCCAGTGAACCAAACACAATTCCATTTGCAAACATAAGATTACAAAAATACTGTCAACAGACTTTCACAGGGATAATGTAACAAGCATCATTAAAGCTTTCATTAAAGATAGAATCATTTTTATCATAGCAGGAGGCAAGACACACACACAGAAACAAACACATAAGATTTCTTCTGAATAACTTGGAAAGATCTATCTGTGCAAGAGATATACACTGAACAGAATGTTGTTATCTTTCTACAGAGGTCTCCCATCTTTTTAGGAAAGATAAATGTTTTCCATTCCGAGCCAGGACGTCTACAGACAAAGTGACTCTGCGTGCCTTGAAACTTTATTAACTCTCCTTTTCTCACACCTTTTCTCCAATTGCTCTCCAGTATTACAAATCTTCAATCAAATTGTAACCTTATCTGGCAAAGAAATATTTTCCGCTATTACAACCATTTCTGGGTACCAGGACTCCGCTCCTTAATGTTCCAATATTGGGCAACGCGTACCTAAATCACAAATAATGTCACAGGACGCGTTCCTGCCTTGGCCATTTATATTAATAAAGAACAGAGCTGTGGGAGGAGGGGGAGAAAGTGGAAAGAAACAGAGAATTTGTTTGATTGCGAATGTTCTTCTTCCCCTCTCAGCCGACAACTTTCGTTACCTATAATGGCAGCAGGATAGCAGTATGGTGGCGTTTGACGGCAGAAATCAAATGAACGCCCGAATACAATAAAAATCCGTAGTGTTAGGGTGACACGATGTATGCCGTGTGATTAGGATTATTCTGACAAGGGTGGTGATACACATTTATTCAACGGGATACATTTTCGCACGTGTTGCCAACTCTTTATTGTGTGATAACCATTACCAATGGCAATACTAAAACTGTACGCTTCTATTATTTTTATTACTATTCTTGTTACTATTTGAGTTTTCCCATGGTAGTATGATCAGCACATTGGTCTTTGATGTGGAAGAACCGAGTTCGATTTCCAGTGGGAACTCACATGGTTCGGATTCCACGTTAAGCTATAGGTCATGTCTCATTCTTGGGAGATTTAGCATCAAATAAACTAAACCTAATAATGCGTTATTATTATTATTACTTTGCTTTTACTACCATAACTACTCTTAATTGACTATACTACTACTACTACTACAATTAGTATTGCTGATGAAATGAGACGAGAAATGAGGTCTCATTTCGTAAATGCTTAGAAGTCTCATTCGATTATCGAAGAATTCTTTTCATTTTATCTCGTTTTGGAAATTTATGAACAAAATAATTTGCCTTATTATGTTTTTTTTTTTCTTTCAAAATTTCATCTAGAAATTAATCAGAATCCTTCCGCGTCACGAGAGGATCACAAAGGATGTGATGTTAACTATATTCAAAGTCATATTTATCTTTGTAATAGATTACATAATGACTTTGTGCATCTTTAAACGTTGATAAATGCTCTGCAGTGTGTTCGTACAATTACTTTATCAATGTATAGTTTTTACGCTATGAATTCTGTAGGATCTAAGACTTGGTTGAACTAGTGT
This sequence comes from Thermobia domestica, assembly GCF_964235325.1. Classification (NCBI taxonomy): domain Eukaryota; kingdom Metazoa; phylum Arthropoda; class Insecta; order Zygentoma; family Lepismatidae; genus Thermobia; species Thermobia domestica. The sequence continues at coordinate 94,089,708 of NC_137468.1, forward strand.
TGGCCACAAGACTCGCGAAATTTCTGTTGTCTTGTCTCGAATTTAAAACGGTATTTCTTGTCTCGACTCTTATCTTGTTGGGGGCGCGGTGGCTCAGTAGTAGAGCGTTCAGTTCCGATGCTTGGGATCCCTGGTTCGATCCCAGCTTGCGCCGTGTGCACTTTGTGGTGGACAAACACCGTACTCGTGGGTTTCCTCGGGGTTCTTCCGTTTCCTCCCACCTTCTTCATTCTACCATTTCATTTATTTCTCATCTTCATCGTCTCCTTTAGCTTCACTGGCATAACCGTGGGACGTAAAACTCAAAGATTTCATTTCTTATCTTGCTTTTTGAAATGAGAAATTTCTCGTCTCGAAGGCAATGGTAAATACCAGGTGATTCCTTCTCTTGTGAATCGTCAGATTGAATATCGTTCATCAATATTATTATTATTATTATTATTATTATTATTATTATTATTAAATATTTATTTATTTATTGAAACAGAACACAACAGGCGTTATAAGCGCCCAACTACAGTGCTCATCTTACATGATATTTTCAAAAATTCACTCTAAAATTTGTAAAACAGTCAGCATAAATATCTGTATTACTTATCCTTTCTATGAGTCTATTGTAGATTGCGCTCATTCTCCATGTTGGTGAGTTACCTAGCATATTTGTCCGTGCTTTTCTAAGTACAATAAAAGAAATAATAGTTTTTCAATGAGTATTATTTTTTCTATTTGGTACCGATACGTTTATTCGAAAACTTGAAAGCGATTCGTTGAAGTTAGCTTATTAATAAGGATTGTGTCCAAGGATATCATGTCATCTAATTTTCTTCTTTGCTTAGAAGTTACTGTTTCAGAATTCCTTCCACGAAAAATGTTTGTTTGCTTGTAACCAAGATTCCTCAAAAGTTTGGACTGGATTTTTGTTACTTTTTTATGGGTTTCATACAAGTGATGCATACTTATGCTAGGAGCGAACAAAAAAGTTTGATACAATATTTGAAGAATGGCAATTTCACTAAATTCTTTGTCAATTTTTAGAATGAACTCAATATTTCTGTCCTCTTCAGTTATTATGCCACCAATATAGTGACAAAAACAATTTTATGGTACTTACAAGTAGTAGTTCGGTTTCATTTATTATATATTGAAACAGCATTAACTTCTTACTTTTACTAATATTCACATCTAGTAAGTTACTTTGGCATCACTTGACTAAATACTATGTAATATTTACAAATGTGAATATTAATATATATATATTGATCCTCGATTAATTCACCCTCAGATAAATGAGTATGCATAGGTCTATCGTCAAATATTTCTCTCGGAATGAGTCAATCTATAGTTGGGAGTCCTTGTATGTCTGACCTTTAGGTATACTTTTTTCGGTAAACGTTCATAATATTGTGAAATTGTGTGACATTGTAAAGTCTTATAATAAAGACAGTAAGTCACCATTGAAATGTCAATTAAAATAAATGAAGTACATGGATAGAATATCAAAGTTTAATTTTTACTTATATAATAATGATTATTGTTCGTACTCTGATTTCCTGTTGTATATTCACTAAGATTGCATTAATTTGCATCAGCGGGATTTCTCAATATTGTTTCTAGTTTTAAAAGAAAAGGAACATTTAGCTACAGGTATGCTTTTTTAACTACACATCCTCAGGTACTCTTACGTAGCTACTGAAAAGTTCTGTATATGCATATATTTTATGTCTATAGTATATTAACTTCCAGAAACTGTTCCCCCTCCTATGAAATGAACTCATGACACACACCTCTGCTGTTACAGTCACAAAAATCTTTATACTTTTTTCTTCTTTTTCAGATGTCGCCATTACTTTGAAAGTAATGATGTTCATAACCCATGCAAATAGCACCATGTTAACTTTAAAAGTTTAGCCTCCTTGTCATATAAAATGCTAAGTGGGCGGGGTTATAGAACTTTCTTTCTTTCTTTTTGAAAAAGAAAGAAGAAAACAGAGTAAAGGGGAAAAAATACAACCATGCAATGAGATGAGGCGGTCTCTTGGAGTTTTATAACTGCACATACTATAAACGCGGTCAGGTGAGGTCAAGGTAGGTATCTCTCTAGTTGTGTAGTTGTGAACGCACACACACACTAACATATATACATGCATGTATATGTGTGTATGTAGAAGAGGTACGCTCATCGTTAACTAACTCCGGTGAATTTAAGAGTTCCGACGTTTTATAACGACGTACGTACCATCTACTTTGTACCCACAAAGTACATATATGCAGGACCATAGGAAAAACGCGGACAGTTGAAAAAGATGGTATGGAAGTGTTTTTATGTGTGTGTTGGAGAATGGCGTTGACCGAACAAGGTATGACACACGAGTCTTTTGTGGTGGTGATTTAAAGAATGATCTTTTCGAACATACAAACAGAACTCATATGTAAATGATACATATGTAAAGACAATAGAAAGACAAGTTGTTTCAGGAGAACACTTGTCTCTTTTCTCTCCCCCCACTACCTGGAACAATGAAATCAAAATATGTCTTGTTGGAGCCACTATACATTAGTTTCTTAAAAGAACATATGAAAATCTACTGGCCATAACCTTTAACGATACACGTTATAAATACTTGACACGTCAGACAAATGTTTGAATGTTTACATAGGAAAAAATAATAAAAAGAAGAAGAATGTATCTTATTTTATGAACTGAATATGAACGTCCATGATGGTCCTTGTCAAAAAAAGAAAAAACATGGTGTAAAAAGAGTTGAACATAGCAAACACAGTATTAAGAGTAGATGATATAAAGCAATTTACAAAGTAATGTTCTCAGAAATCAGATGACAAATATATATCATGATTATATCATATACTTTATTAGATCTATAATGCCTACATTTTAAAGTACTATAACTCTTCGAATACTGTAAATGTAGATTTTCGAAACACCAGAAACTACCGCAATAATATTTTGCTTTTACACACAAATGTTTCACAAAGTATGGTACCATTAATACTCAATTTGAATTGTAGAATGATCAATATATGGTGTGCATGGTGTGCATGGCATATTTAAAATTCAATAATATATATTTTAGTAATGATTACTATTGGTAAGCAGAGTATGTTTCAAATTAAATAGCAAATATTTTGAAAGATAATCAGTATTTGTAACCATAGCATGTTTCAAATTAGATATATAGCAAATATTTTGAAATATTACTACTATTGATAACCATAGTATGTTCCAATTAAATTGTAAATATTTTGAAAGATTACTATTATTTGAACCATAGCATGTTTCAAATAAATAATACCGTAAATATTTTGAAAGACGGTAACTAATTTTGATTAGTATTTATTTAATATCTCCCTGGTGATTTAGTGGTTAGTGGGTTCGATTCTCATTGGGAGAGCACAAAAAAATTAATATCAGTCATATTTATTTTGATTGATCATCTGCCTCCTGTACCCTAAAGATCATAATCATGTGAAGTATTATTTTGCTGAATTAATTTCTCATATTATATATATATATATATATATATATATATATATAATTTTAAACTTAGTACGAAAATGATTAATAGAGATATTAAAGAGTAGCGAGTGATTTACTATTATTGCATTTAGCAATCTTTCTAAAGACTGAAAACTCAAAATATGTATTGAACTCTTGACTCTGTTTTGTGTGTTTCTTCATGTACTTTTTTGGGGGGAACAGAAAGTGAAAAAAAAAATCTTTCCACACACTCATGTTTAAACACAAATAGAAGATGAAAATCTCACTTAAAATCAACATTCTTAAAGTAGCAAAAAAAAAAAAAAAAAAGTATTTCCCTAGACCACATATATTGATTGCTCTATATACGTTGATTTTCAATTTTGCAATATTTGTAAACGTTATAAACAAATAAACATTCACCTTTATATATAAGACTAGCCTTTGGCCAGCTGAGGGTCTCGCCTCCGGACCTCCGTGTAGCTCGGCCTACGGCCTTGCATCTCTTAAACCCACAATTCTACCTAATTTCAAGTTTATTTTCCTATTACAACTACCTAAAAGATAATATTTTGGAATCATAAGAAAACGCCCATTTAAATACTATGGAGATTTTTCATTTCCCCTTTAAATCCCCTAAAAACTAAAAATATTTAGTTTTGGGAATTTTCCTGTGGGCTAGTTCCGGAAAGCTAAAATCAAGCCAAATTTCATCATTTTAATCTTGGCGAAAGTGCCTAAACATTATGGGATATAGAAGATGTCCCATATAAACAACATGGGAAAGATTTTTCAATTGCCCATAAAATCACACTAAAGTTGGATTTTATTTATTTATTTATTTATTTATTTTTGGTGATTTATTTAGGTAACACTGATGACAACGTACAAGCATACCGAATTTCAAGTTCTGATTTCAATTCCATACCTAAAACATGAGATTATAAGTTCAAAAAAGGCCATTTAAATAACATGGGGAATGCCTTCATCCTCCCTTTAGACACCCTAAAAATTAAAAATAGTCATTTTGAGCAATTTTTCAGTGGGTTAGTGCCGGAAGGGAAGAATCATGCTAAATTTCATCATTCTAATCCTGCCAGAAGTACCTTAACATTTTGGGATGTAGGAGATTCCTATGTTATTTATATAGAACAAGAGTTTTCAGTTCCCCATAAAACCACTCTAAAGTTGGATTTTTTTTAATTGTTGGTAACGCTAACAAAAATGTACAAATATACCGAATTTCAAGTTTCTATTCTAATTCCAAGTACCTAAAATATCAGACTATAGGTCTAAAATAATGCCCTTTTAAATAAGATGGGGGACTTTTTCATCCGCCCTTTAGAACCCCTAAAAATTAAAAATATTCACTTTTATAAACTATATATTTTTTTTTAACAGAACGAAAATGATTAATAGAGATATTAAAGAGTAGTGACTGATTTATTATTGTACTTAGCATTTTTTTAAAAGACACTGGAAACTCAAAACATGTATTGAACTATTCACTCTGTTTTATAATATGTTTGTTCATGTACTTTTTTTTTTTTTTTTTTTTTTGTGGGGAACAGAAAGTGAAAAAATCTAAATTCGTTCCGCACACTCGTGTTTAAACACAAACTGAAGATAAAATCTCTCTGAAAATCAACATTCTTAAGGTAAAAAAAAAAAAAAGTATTTTCTTTAGAACTGATATATTTCTGTGGGTTAGTCCCAAAAAGCTACAATCATGGGAAATTTCAACTTTTCATGTCAACCGGAAGTATCCGTTATTTTATGTCAGTGAGTGAGTTCATGTAGTTTATATATATAGGATTAGGATTTATTTGATATTTAATTAACTAGTAAATTACGTATGACCATTCGAAAATTAAGAGGAAATTAACTTGCAAGTTAATAACTGACAGAATTAATGGCGAGAAAAAACGATGTGCAGACCAACACATTACTTTAAAGTATGGGTACTACAAGCCAATTGATAGGACCTAACCGCTAGGAGCTGTTGCACCAGAAGTTTGTGGTTTTCTAGATCGGAGATTGCTACTTCTATCTTTCAAGCAGCTCCCCAATTGTCCTCACAGCGCTGCCGGAACACCGCAATGCCAACTCCATCTGATTAGTCCATTAGTCACCAATCTTTCTCCGGAGCAAACACGAAACTAGTTGACTGTGTTGATCTCACGAAGAAATTCCAGTGCGGCTAGAGTGTTGATATTTTAATAATTTTACTACTACAGTAATAGTATGTCGAAAAGTATCTTTAACTTCAAGATAGCAAAAGGATAAACCTGACCCTGCTGTGTAATACAGTTGACCGAGGCATGCTTTCAAAGTTTTAATTTAATCGCGGATTTCGATTCCTCATTTGTCATAAAGTTCCGATTTTAGAAAACATTAAGCGTAAGATACTGCTTCCTACGAAATCCATAAAGGGAACTAAATTAGGTTGTTTCAAGCCAGTTATAAGTTCATAAAATGAAACGAGAAAAAAGAAACAGAAGGAAAAATATAAAAGAATAAAAGAGCAAAAGGAAATGAACAGCGATGATAGGAAAGTGGGAGGAGGGGATACGATTAACTGTTGCCCATTCATTCCAAGAAGTCTGTGTACAGTGCCAAATATTTGTTCTGCTGCCATAGAGACAGAGAAGGTCCAGAACGAAGACAGAGAGAGAGAAAAAAAGCAATGCATTGGCGGCCGCCAGAAAAGAATATAGACCGCTACAAATGTTATTAAACTCTCTGACAAATATTACCGGGGCTTCCCCTTCACTGGATGTTATGAAGAAACGTTATGGTACTTCTTCGGGAACAGAAGACTCAGTGATACCATATATACCATTTTCACACTAGATTTAGATAAATTTCATATGAATTTCGGTTGTAGTAAAAAGTATCGTTTCTCAAACTGTGGTGCTCAAGGTATTCGTTTCTGGTTCTCTTTGATTAAATACTAATAAAAAAAAAGACAAGAAAAGAAAAGAAAGAAAGAATGAATGAAATTAAAGTGAATTTTAAACAGGTATGTATTATACAAATAATATATTATACGTACAATATAATACGGTTAGATTATACACATAGTCTAACAGCTTAATGTACTAAAATATTCGCCATAACCATAAATTATTTTAAATATATATATATATATATATATATATATATATATATATATATATATATATATATATATATATATATATATATATATATATATATATATATATATGAGCAGGCGGAATAATTTATATTGGTTGGCGTGGTGGGAACCAAAAGAGGAGAGAACACCACGTAATACGGTCAGTTGCAATGGAGCACTGGAGCACAGAACATCGTGTTATCTCAGTTCGTAGTTATTGCAAAACTAAGTCTGTGCCAGAAGTGCAACGTCTTTTTTAGACGAAACTAGTTATGTTGGTCTCTCCACCTTCTCAGGAGTTCACACTGTTCTTGGACCTCCATGTTTTACATCCAATATACTACCATTCTCTTCAAACTTCTTCACCTAAGCCAATGGTACGAGACGGAATCTTACTATGTCGAGCAAAATCCACGCACACGATGTTTGTCCAACAAACCAGGGACTCCACACAGAAGGGAAATGAACTATACTACTGAGTCACAAAGGCCTCCACAACGATGATGAGCTTATAATTTGTTGTGATTTCGTAGAAAAATACTACAAGGTGTATTAGAAACATTTGATTACGGCAAAAGCAGAAAAATTCTACCATAATTTGAGGATATCGAGAAAAATTTTAGCCTGTCTGTTTGTCTGAGTGTTTTGCTCCAAGATAGGTTCCACCCCACTTACTCTACCTAGCTAGATGAGGCTACTAAGTTCTACAGGAGTAGGGTATTCAGTTTGTTTATCTTATTGTTCAGAAAGGGATATGGTAAACTTGTAACTAAGAGCTAAAAAGGAGAAACAGGTTGAGAATTAGGATTAGAAAAAATGAAATGAAATCTTTGTTTTACGTCCCGCGATTATGCCGGCTAGGCTAAAGAAGACGGTGATAAGAAATAAATGAAATGAAGAAAGTGGAAGGAATCGAGATAACTCCGAGAAAACCCAGGTACATGGTGTTTGTCCACCACAAAGCTCACATGGTGCGAGCTGGGATCGAACCAAGAACCCCAAGCACCAGAGGTGAACGCTCTGCCATTGAGCCTCCGCGGCCCCAATTAGGATTAGAGATACCACATATGCAAGAATTATGCAATTGTGGACTCATTACACATATAATAATCGCTTGTATACCTCAGTTAATATTCCTCCGATACAAAACACACTCTGGTTTCCTATCGTGTGTGAATATAAAGATTTTTTTTTACGATTGGAACAATCTTGACCATTGTGTATTGCAACATTGTGGTGAAGAAAGCAAAGAATGGGGAAGATGAAAGCGATTGAAGGAGGGACTTTGGAGAATTTCCTCCGGGAACACGCTGAAGGGAAATTTTCCGCTTGCAAAAAGGTTGTTGAGGCGCCAAAATGGTAGTTATCCAGCGGCTGTTATTAATGACGGATGAAATTAACTAAGAGTTGTGCCGTATTGTATTAAGTCGACACACGCTTAATAGATTTCGAGGGTAATATACGATGCTTCTAAAGTATATAAATGTGCTGAAACAAAACAGAATCGTGGTTAATGGTAAAATACGATTTAGTTCTTCTTCCTTCATGATGACTCAGCGAGAATTGTAATTAATGCAAGATATGCCCTGTAACCAAGTTCTATCAGTATGGTTAAGAGACTAATCGGCTAAGCACTAAGATTGGTGTTACCCACGAGGCGAGACGGAAGTTTCATGACGAGATAGTGCTCATCCAATAGAAATATGATTATACACTTTTCGAGACGCACTTCACGTACACGGTATCTTTTTGAGACGAGACATCCTCAAAATGCAACAGTAACTGAGAACGTTAGCGACGACTCCAGGGAAAGCAAAAATATAGCTGCTCCGTATGGTGTCGTTACTGTGTCGTAAACATGCTTGCTGTTGTACTATATACCAACAACAAGATAGTCATATACGTAGTACGGTGATTTAAACACACTCAATTCCAAAGTCTTGTGGAACCTCGGTGGCTTAATGGTAGAGCGTTCAGCTCTGATGCGTAGATCCCTGGTTCGATCAAAGCTCGCACCAAGTGGACTTTGTAATGGACAAACACCGTGCGCGTGGGTTCTCCTTCCCGATCCCGTTCCCTTTCACTTTATTCATTCCACCATTGAATTCATTTCTCATCATCACCGTCTCCTTTAGCCTAGCTAGCATAACTGTAAGATGTAAAACTGAAAAATTTCATTTAATTTTTTCCCAAGTTTTGTGTCATAATTAGGTTAGAAATAACTGCATATTCGAACTGCGAGAAGCTTTGAATTCGTTAAAAGATTGAATGGATTATTTAAAGCAGCGATGGGCAAATTTATTTATGCCAATTTCGCACTGTGAGGCAGGATCATACTCGAAAGCAGTGTTTCTTCCAGACGTGTTTTTTTGGGGGACACTGCAACCCGGAGCTCTGACAGTGCCACTCCGGAAGAGACCAAAATAATACGTCTATAATGTAATAATAAATAGAATATTACCAGTAGTGTCCCCCAGGATACTAAGTATGCTCCCTCCCCCCGGAACATTATTTCTAAAAGAAACACTGCTTGGAAGTCATTTTCCTTCCCTTATCCCCTAACGCGACGGTTCACCCAATATACTAAGTCATGCATTTTCTGAATCTTTATTTTAATCTGGGTATTCTGCTTCTTGTTGCATGTGTCTAGGTCAATTAGGGCCTGAGGGCTAAGATATTTGAAAGTAACTACAGTGAAATACTGATTATCCGCAAGCATCGTTTCCTTTTTGCTTTCTTGCGATGACAAATTATGGCATTAAGAGGCCTCATCACGGCTAAATTAAAATACCGCTAATTTTACAGAATTATGTGATATCTTCAAACAGATAAAAGACAATCGAAATGTGAAACAAGAGCGCCCTAGACAATATTATTTTACATGAGATGCCGTTATCATGACTCACTTATCTCTTTTCAATATCCAACCATTTTGAAAATCGGTATTTTCGAGTTTCTAAATGGCTGCAAACGGAAAACTACTGGGTGACTCGTGATAAGAGTATCTCATGTAAAATAATATTACCTAGGGCGCTCTTGTTTCACATTTCGATTATCTTTTATCTATTTGAAGATATCACATAATTACTGTAAAATTAGCGGTATTTTAATTTCGCAGTGATTAGGCCTCTTAAGAGAAAATGCTGTTTTAAAAATTTTATGACAAAATGTTGTTTAAAAACTTCAATCACAAATAAAGAAGAACTGTTTTAACACGATAAAACGAAAACAGTTGGCCTATTATTATTATTATTATTATTATTATTATTATTATTATTATTATTATTATTATTATTATTATTATTATTATTATTATTATTATTATTATTATTATAAATAGCATATAAATCAACAAACTTGTAACTACAGAAAGCTACCGTACCCTTTGTTAAGTCATAGTTTTATGTGTAGATTCCCTATTGTAAATGAAATTTATTCAGAAGCATTTTCATACTAATTTATGCCCTTTTGTGGTTATTTTGGGGATTATTCATGAAATTCGCTTATCCGTGGTTGCCTCATCACCCAAATCCGCTAATAACCGCAAGTTTACTGTATATGAAGAACCAAGGATGTGAAGTACATATTTTTTCCCTAGCGATCAGCTCGATTACAACTACCTTTCCTTCTACGATTGGTTTGGTAACCAAAAAGCTAACGAAAACGTTTTCAGTTACAAACCAAGTTTCAACTCAGATATATTATGATGGCTAACTACACTCTTCTTGTTACGAATGGAGTTTCGTGCGAGGGTCCCGGGTTCGATTCCCGGTGGAGATACTCAGTCGAAAAAAATGTAAAAGCCATTTTCGGCCAGCCATTCTGAGTGAGGTAGTCCTCCATTTACACCAGGCAAATACCGGGGCGGTACCTAACACACACGTCCCAGGCCGCTTCCTTCCTTACCCAATCCTTTCTTCCTTCCCTTTTCTTGGATGGTGTGATCGCCGAGGGACGTCATCCCTCATACGTGACGAATTAACATGGTTATAGATGCCGAAAGCTCAGAAATTAATTCTTAATTCTAATGTCTCCTAACGAATGAAGTTTTAAGAACAGGAACAAATTATTCATTTTTCATGTTTATTCTCAGGCCGTATCCAGTCAGCACATTATTGCTTTAGAGAATAGGGCGATGCTAGAATTGTGAGCATATTTGAACTATTGAGTTGGTAGCTTTGCATTTCTTTAAGGAAAGGAAAAAGGGAAAACATAATGAAATAGGATAAGTTGTTTATTCTTGTAGGATGGTTTTGCAGGAAGAAATCTTAGAAAAAATAATACTAAGGATATTTACTAATTTGCGTGATCTGCTACCCATAAATATTCTGGTTGTTTCTCTGTTAGGTAGAAATCATGAACTAATTTTGACAGTAACGAGTTTTCACTGAAAATAAAACATACAAACAGGAGGAAGGTCCTACAGTTAAAGTCACAACTGTAAATTTGCGAGGAAGAATACTAAATTTGAGGGTGGGAGAGAAAAGTACATTTGGGGAAAGTATGGTATATTTCAGGAGGGTTTGCGCCTAAGCTCTTGGAGGGGATACCTATTTATATATATATACACGGTGTATATATAATATAACTTTCAACCCGATTTTTCTATTTACTCTTTACATGTTACAACGTCTTGAAGGCAAGAAAGGTTTCTCCACACATGCAGCACTGCACTCTAGTGGACAAACAGTGAACCTCCTCATTAAAAACGTGTATTTTGGCCACTTCCCCTCTCTGTCCAAAAGAATCCGAAACTGTTTTTTCTTTTATGTCAGCAGGAGGGCAATAGCAGGTAGCAAGCAAGACGTCCAAGAAAGTTACGCATCGTTCAACTCCTTGCAAGATGGAAAAAAGTTTTTTATGACCCTTTCAAGACTATGTGTACACGTTGAAATATAGTAGGGTTTCAAGATATTTTTTTTTTTATGACAGTTACAAGTTGTTCTAACGTGACACTGTGGCTTAAAGGAAATTATGAAACGTAGTGCATTTAATACTTCTTCTTCTCTTCAAAGAACTGATGGTACCTTTACTCTGTTAAATAGACTAGTAACTTTTTTTTTTTTAATCGCTATAGTCACAGCGTCTAACATCAGTGGATCACAAATTTGAGAACAAATCGAAGTTGAGTACAGAAGTGACGCGCTGTGAAAGGTCTTTTCTTTTAGTGTTGGTACCAAAAAAATAAAATAAAATAAAAAGTATTTTCTGGCCCCTCTTCTCTCTTTCTTTACAGAAGAGAGTTGCTATAGCAACAAACCTCAAGAGGAGGAGGAGTAGGTGCTCAGCTGTCAGGTAAAATCATGTTTCTTGGTCTTTTTCTTCTTTCTTTTCCGCCAACGTGAAAACAACACAGAGTTTGGGCCTTATTAAAAATGTATCTGTGATTGGAAACTCTGAAGGGCTGGAAGAGAAATGAACAGCCATGAGTTGTTTCTCATCTAATGAAGCGAAGTGATGTTTTATGGCTTTTGATAGGCTTGTAAAAAGATGAAGATGAGCCAGATTAAGTGGGGAGAGAGAGTGAGAGAGAAAGAGAAAGAGAGAGGGAGAGAGAGGATGAAGCAAGCAACTTTTGCAGTGTAAATTAGTTTTGAGTTTGAAAAGAGTGCATTTTTCACAGAGGAAGAAGAGATCAAAAAGGGAGAGAAAAAGAGAATTTTCCTGAGTTTTATAACTATCTCTTCCTATTTCCAAGTTTATCTTCTACCATCCTTCATCCTATTTAAACCAATAGTCAGACTTTTATAAAGTAACAAAACAATACACTTTTTTTTTCTTTCTCTCTCGATATAGCAACACTGTTATAAAATTCTAAACTTGATCATAATATGTATTTATTTATTTATTTACATTTTGAAATCATGTCACAAACACGTCTTTCGTTTATAAAGCGCACTTAATAATGTTGTGATGTATTACGTTACAGCATATCTCTGACACTGGCACTCTTTATAAAGTACTAGCAAATATCCTCACGTTTTAACCTAGGCAAAATTGTGCGCCTCTCTTTTTGCGACTTTCATATAGAATTTGTCTGAACTTGAAATCTCCTACGACGTTCGAACATCTAGTATGGGCATCTAATGAGCTGTCTCTATCCCTTTATCTACTCTTCTAAGTTTTTTTTTTTTTTTTTTAAGTTTGTTTTATTATTTTAAATGAAAAATCGAAATACCAAATTTCATGTTTTTAACGTCCTTCAGGGATTTGAACGAAATCGTAGACTCTCACGTTATTGGTCCTGGTGATGCCCTTAATTATCCCAAAGTCATGATTGATACATCATTGGAAAGCCTATGCAATACAGATTCCAATTAGGTAACATTTGTGCAATTCAAGCCCTATTCGTAGACAGGAAGAAGAAGGAACAAAAAAAGACCGTCCTGAAAATAAATGTAATATTCATCAAAAAAGTGAAACAAAAATTGGCCAACTTTGCCCCGTCCATATAAGCAACAAGTACATATACAGGGTATTACTAGGTAGTAGACTACTTCATTGCTTCACAAACCCAATTTTTATGAGTGTACATACAACTTTTATGAATTCCCTCCCTAAGGAAACTGTTCAAAAAAAAAAAAACACGAACTTTACCCCCTCCGCCGTAGTATTCTCCGACATTCGTAAAATGCATATTGACGGAACGTTTTACCCTTCAGGAGCACATTGATACCAAAATTATCTTCGTAGCTTAAATAGGGGCTGAGCTATTGAGATTTAAAGCCGTAACGCAGCAGGTCCGTCACTGAGCATTTGAAGGTATATCTTAAGGATCTTCACTACAGCGAAATTAAACTACCGCTAATTTTAGTTTTTTTTTTTTTTTTGTAATATCTTCAAAATAAATAAAAATATTCGAAAAGCAGAAACGTAGTGAATTAGACAATACGATTTTGCATCTGATACCTTTACCACAATTCACCTATCTGCTATGGTATGCCGCTATTTACAGAACCCGCAAAAAAAAAAAAAAACTGCTAAATCTGTCTACAGTTGCAAATTGAAAGCAGATAAGATGAGTTGTGATAACGGTATCACATGCAAAATCGTATTGTCTAGTTCACTACGTTTCTGCTTTTCGAATATTTTTATTTGTTTTGAAGATATTACAGAAAAACTCTAAAATTAGCGATAGTTTATTTTCGCTGTAGTGAAGACCCTTAAGGGATTTCGAGATACGGACGGACATCTTATTATAGTAATTGCAACCCACTCCTCATTTTTCCCCTCTTCCAAAAAACCTAACTAAGTTGTACCTTACGTCACAACTTTAATGTACTCTCCAAATTTCAAGTTTCTAGCTTAAATAGTTTGGCCTTGTAAGTGTTGATCAGTCAGTTAGAACGTATTTTATTTATAAGAAAATTAAACTTCACTTATGAAAGTGCGCTAAGGGAGACGAAAACTGTGAACAATGTTCTAAAGTTTTCGATGCTAAAGAATTCCGCATTTGGATTTCTGAAAGTAGGGTATCTTGGAAGACTCCGTACATCCGTTACTCCGCACGACATAACTCTTGAACGAAAGCAAATTTTATTTATTTATTTATTTATTTATTTTGCAATATATAGCTAGAGCGATTATCTCAGCCGAGTTCGTTAATAGAGCCAAAATTCGTTAACTTCTTCATGGATAACGAATACTTTAATGGTGGCTGACCATATCCCACTTTCTATATTATTAAAACAAAGATATACAACCGTAGAACACTAGAAGTTATATATCGCGCCATTAGATGGCAGCAAACATTCCCCAGCTGTCGACATCTAGCGGACGAAATTGAAACTTCTATGCTTGATTTTCTTTTTACTGTTTTAGCAGACTTTATTATTTATATTATCGTCATTAGCATCATTTTCCATACTGTATTCATTCGTTTTAACTAAGCAAACCACGTTCTAAGAATATGTTGGAAACTTTTTTTTTTTTTTTTTTTTTGCGAAATAGAGTTACAGAGGCACACTTACTCTAAATATACTCGTTGACTGAAAATATTAATAAGTAATTTAAAACAGGAGTCAATAAATTTCAGTGTTTGAGATATTCAATTTTGTTAACTCAACTGAAAGTTCTGCTATATAATCAGGAAGTTCATTCAGATCAATAATACTGAAATATGGTATACTGGGGAAAAGGCCTTTCGTAATTCCGAGAAGAATCTAAATGTTACGAAGTAAAGCGTAAGAAGATTGGCAAATAATAAACCTGACTGCATTTTATAGCGTAGAACAGAATACAATTACAAATAATAATAATAATAATAATAATAATAATAATAATAATAATAATAATAATAATAATAATAATAATAATAATAATAATAATAAAATTCCAGCTCGCGTCAAGTGAGCTTTGTGGTAGACAAACACCGTGTGCATGCGTTTACTCTTGGTTCTTCCATTTCCTGGCACTTTCTTCATTCTACCAAATCAATCATTCTCATCACCAGTGTCTCTGTTAATCTACACAGGATAATTGTGTTCGTAAAACTGAAAGATTTCATTTCATTGCATTGCAACAGCAAAATCTTGTGAGGGGCATGGGAGCTCAGTGGTAGCTGGTGCGTGGGGCCTCTGGATTGATCTCCGGCTAAGTAACTTTGTGATGGACAACATCGTGCCTGTAGGTTTTCTCGGGTACTCTCGTTTCCTCCCACATTCTCAATCCACGAATTCTGCCATCATTATTCACTTGCATTAATCATCCGCCTCCCTTAGCCTAACGCATAATGTGGGACGTTAAACTGAAAAATATTTGCAAAATCTTTGTCTCTGGGGTGTTAAGTCCTTCGTTCACACTACTGGCGGTTTTTCAGGGAAGTCATATTGCTTAAAATTTAAATTTTGTCGCTACAAACTAACGAAAGAAAGCTTCTTTTTAAAAAAATCAAAATTGTCCCATCTGCTGGCAAAGTGTTATTGACATCCTGCCTATAGTCCGGACCTTGCGCCCTGTGACTTTTGGCTCTTCCTCAGACTTAAGGATCCGTTAAGGACCACCATAGTTGTGATGCGGAAGTGGAAACAGCAATTCGGCAATGGTATCGGCATCAGTCACCACAATTCTTCACCGACAGCATGAAAAACCTTGTTTCATTTTAGCGCAAGTGGGTTTCCTGTATTGGAAACTATGTTGAAAAATGATGCCACTATTTGTAGCTTTCCACTGATACCTATATCGGTGCTTTCTATGAAACATAAATAAAGATATCACCTTGGAGGCATTACTTTCTGAATCGCCCTTGTATAACTAGCAGAAGTGCTTTTCTTTGCACGGACTACACACTATACAACCTACAACACTATAGAGTAATCTGTGTTGTCTAACTTAAAGGGTTTATGAGATATGAGTAATTACACTTCTTGAACCTCCAGAACATGTGACCCTTCGGTTCCCTTTGGAGTCGAAAATAATAATAATAACTTTTTCGTAGGTGATTAGATTCTGTGACAATCCATCTGTGTACAAAATTTGATGACTAAGTAACTCATTTCTATGAAAAAATCTGATGACAGACAAACACGCGCGCGCACTCTCTTATACAGGGTGTTTCAAAACAGTACCGACAACGTTTGAGAGGTGATTCCTGATACAAAGATAAGACAAAAAATATAGACCAACCTGTGTGCACAAATGCTTCCTTTCAAAATTATAGGCTGCTGAAAACATGACTAAATGAACTTTATAGGTCTATAGCTTCAAAACTACGGGATCTACTGTAGTTGGGACAAGACTTCACTTAAGAACTAATATGTACGCTATCCAAAAAGACATGTTTCAGAATCCTAAGGTACTCACGCAACATTTTTTTTATAGAAGGAGTTTAGCTACGGACATATAATTTGAAGTATTCGCCAACTACCTCTATAAAAATTGTTGTGGAAGCACCTCAGAATTTTGAAACACGCATTTTTGGATAGGGCACATACTAGCTCCTGAGAGAAGTCTTGTGCCGACTACGGTAGGTCCAATAGTTTCGGAGCTATGGACCTTTAAAGTTCATTCTTTCACGTTCTCGGCAGCCTATTACTCAGAAAGGAAGCATTTGTGCACCTACTTTTTGTCTTATCTTGGTGTCAGGAATCAAATCCCAAACGTTGTCAGTGTTGTTTTGAAACACCCCGTATAAGGAGTAAGGATAAGAATTAGGTCCCTTGTCACATTCATCACCTCAGTTGTTGGAATTGGAAAATGACTGTGGAAAATACGCTACACACGTGAAGATGGGTTAAAAATTGTTCACACTTTTATTCGGATAATTGTTATGGATGTTTCTTTAATATCATGTCATTAATCTGGTTTTATGTCAAAAATAATATAAACTTTATTTTCTGTCATTCAATAATTTTAATTTCTAAAAAAAAAATAAAAAAAAAGAGTTTTTATGGTGGACCCAAAGTATCCTCCCTTGGTGTAGGGTGTTATAATGAGCATGTGGTTGTTTCCAGTTATAAAGTTGAAGATTCTGACACCAGGCGTCGCTACGGGTACAACTGACGCAAAGCGTCGTACGTATAGCTAAACGGAAAAGACCTGCTGGTCTCAGAATGATAATGTAAGTGGACCCTAAGTACACCAAAGGGTTACGCGTACGTTCAATTTTCTTAGTTTGAAGTTAGTACAAAATAGAGAAATATTTTCTGGGACAGAAAATTATAATTTATGTGGTGGATGTTTCTAACCCTCCCTTGGTGGCCGGTGTACGTGTAACCCTTTGGTGTACATAGGGATGAAGTGTTAAACAAGAACAAGAACAAGATTCTTCTTTCAGAATTTTTTAAATTTTAATAGTAATAACAATAAATATTTAGTATTTGCAAAAGATTTTAACATTTAAAAAAAAATCAATGGAGAATACCAACCGTTCTGAGCATACGCAGAAAAGGCAGTAAAACAGAATGAAAAAGTTGTTTCAGGGAAACAACACAAGATCGTAGCGTATAACTTATCCCATGAGGGAAACATATGCCCTGTCAAAATGGGGTGAAGCAACAAAGAAAAAAAGCACATTAAAAAGATTATATAACAGCAACAAGGCTCTTTTATGATTTTTCTATCTTCTTAGTATAATAAAAGCGGGTGGCTTTAGACTTGTCTATACATTGTCGTAAACAAGAAAATATAGGGAAGACACCAAACAGGGGAATGGGGAGAGAAACAAAATAACAAACAAGCCCAAAACAAGAAGAAATGTTGAGGGAGTGGTAGTATAGTGGTAACATAAGGGAAAAAGGGAAAAGTTTTTTTTTAAAAAAAAAGAAGAAGAAGAAGAAGGGGAAGGGAAAGATGTTGAATCTTATGCATTCAATAGAGTATCACTAAACAGAAGACATCCAAATTTCATTGCACTGAAAGGAGATTCTAATCAAATTAAGATTTTAGGTTTCAGCACTCATGGGAATTTCTGGTCTTTTCGCTATTAAATTCTCTTTCTAAAGTACCGTGGGACCCCTGCAGGCCACACTCACTGTACGTGGAGAATCTAGATGGGTGAACTCCGTGTGTGTATGTGTGCTTAGTTAGATTTTCCCGAAGATTCTCTCGCAATCTTTGAACCATCCGGCTGGATGAGTACCACATCTCTATCTCTCCATCGCTTTCTCTCGTAAGTAAGGAAGGAAGTAATCGCGGAGAGAGATTTTTGGATCGACACAAGAGAGAGAGAGATAAAATCCTTTTTGCGAGAAATCCCAGATTCAATCTGATGAATCTATAAGAAAAAGACAAAAAGAAAAAGTGATAACCAATTTCTGTAACTGTATGATGGAAGCAGAAGTTTCACGCGTTTCAACACAAACCACTGACTCCTTCTCTTTATAAAATGATTGTGAAATGTATGCGGCAAACCTTTTCCAAAAATAAAGGCATACAAACGTTAGAGAAACATATATATATATATGTTAGATACTGTTCTATTAGTTTATCAATATCGTGCAACTAACGTACTTAATTGCATTTACAAAAATGGAGTTTGCTTTTGATTTTATGAAGCAAATGGATTTTTTTTTTTTTTTTTTTTTTTTTTACAATTTATTAGCAATGTTTTACGATCTTAAAGTTACATTCATATTTTCTTAACGATAGCTTAAGTGTAAATTAAACACTGTTTAATGCATAAATAGGAGCATTATAATTGAAGTTTTGTTTCTCCACCTGACTTTTTTAAATACTGTTTTTTTTTTTTTTTTTTTTTTAACTTTCTCTTCGAGCGGGGACCACCTTAGTCAGTCAGGATGTTCTACGGGCTACTTGTATTCTTCGAGGGAAAATGTATCACTTCCTACAACAATCTTCTGAGTATTATGTTAAAACCAAAATACTCATATTTTGAAAATAGCTATCATCATCATCATAGGTATTCTGCTCTTATTGACTTGCCGCAACTGAGAAGCTTCCATGCTCTACGGTCCTCCGCTAACCTCTTCGTCCTCACGTGAGTGATGCTAGGTCCTCAAATTAAACTTTCCCTCAGGAATGCACAAAAATTCCCTTTTCAGATAAAATTTCCCTAATTTTCGTTCACTACAGTATTATATATATATATATATATATATATATATATATATATATATATATATATATATATATATATATATATAGATAGATAGATAGATAGATAGATAGATAGATAGATAGATAGATAGATATAAAGAGAGCATTATTGAGTATCTATGGATTATTATACTGTGCTCATACCTCCACAACATACATTTGTGCTTTTGATCTTGTTATTACTTCAACGTTATCTTCTATGGAAAACTGGGGATGCTAATCTTCACTCAAGGGGTGCATCCGCTCCGTTGCTCCAGGCTAACGACGCCTCTGCTTACGGGGATTTGAATTCGCGACCTCTCGCAACAAAGACTTTCGAATCCAAGGGATTCAATTTCCTCGAATACTTTTCCTTAAAAATATTTAGAAGTTATACAAAAATTAGAACACCAATGACAAGTTGCTGAAATCAAATAGTTAAATCTGAGGCGGCAGACGTGACGAAACGCCAATAAACCACAAAATTACTCCCTCAATATAAGTTAAATCGCCTATATGCGTGATTTGTTTACATTCAGGTGAGTCTAAAAAGCGCTTTAAAAAAAAGTATCCCAAGGGGGCGCGAGCTTTCAACTTCATGATTACTAGGAGCATGTTCTTCCGACTTCGGCACGATGGCGATGAAGAAAATCTCGCTTGTAGAGGGTTAAATCATAGGTTATGTAGGATAAATTATTGAGGTCTTAATTTGGCTAATCAGACAAACCTCTGTATCTCGAGTTCTATTAGGTGGTACCGTGAACCGTTTCAGTTATTGCTTACTGGTGAGGTACAATCTATGTACAAAATTTGAAAAAAATCGCAGACTGACACCTTCGGAGCCTTTCCTCTTTAGTAACACAACATTTGTTGAAAAGCTAAATTCCCCTACATTTTACCTCATATTCGTAAAATCCCCCTTTTTCCTCCATAAAAAAATCTTTGCTAAAGCTCTGTACGCCGCGGGAAATTTCCCTCAAACTAGCATCACTGCTTCACAAATGATCATCTTGTTTTTATATCGTCCATTAATTGTACCCTCCTTCGCCCTCTCCCTCTCTTTCCTGCCACCATACCTTCTAGCACATCCTTCATGATACAATTCCTTCTCAGGTAATGTCCCAACCAATTTCCTCGTACATCTGTACAAGCTATTAGAATCTACACAATCTTCACTTTATGAATTTATATAATTAATAAAGTGTGGTCCTGCCTGTTTGAAATTCTCAATTACTTACACGACTAGCTTAAATTTTATCTTTTTTTTTTTCTGGCTCTCTCTCTCTTATTTGGACTAAATGTTCAAAATGTGAGGATCAAAATGGCGTACCTTTAGGACTTCAGCTAGAAAAACGTTACTTTAATACATTCTAAGATTTCTAACATTTAAGTATCGCTCTACCACAATGCTTCTGTGTCAGGTATCCGAATTTGCAAGCTCGGTTCTCAAGTTTGATCGGCGTTGAGTTCAATAATTAAGCACGAGACTGTTTGAGTACGAGGCCTACAAATGAATAGTAAGCCAGAGCCCGAGTTCGAACGAATACAAGTCCCAATAAGGATAAAGAGCGAGTGCAAAATCCATTGAGCATAGCGAGCTTGACCGAGCGAATGGAATGCGGTTAACGAGAGCGACGTAGCACGAGCCTTATTTACGATAGCTAGTTCGAGCAAAAGTGAATGCGAGTTTGTTCTAGCATCAGGCCGGTAGCCAGCCTGAAAATGTAAGGGGGGTGGTAGAAGTTTGGGGGGCCGATCCAACCATTTTATAGTTTATCACCATATTATAGTTATTTGCAAGTCTATCATGAAAAGTTTGGGAAGCAGTAAAAATTTAGGGGGGCGGCCCCCACGACCTCCGTAGATACAGGCCTGGCTAGCATTAGTGTGTGCGATCTCATTCAAGATAGGAAGCCTGACTTCCGAGTGAGGTAAGTTAGCCATATCTGCTAGTCGTTCAAATCTATCCCTCTGTAATGAAGACTTTCTTATTAATTAAGTCCACTTACTGGATCATTTTACAGAAATTTAGCTTACCAACAAAACAACCTGTCTGTCCGTGTATACATTTAATAAGGATACAAAAAAAAAAAAAAAAAAAGTTAAGAACTATTTCACTGATCATCGTCAGTTTTGGCCGCGACGTAGAAGATCGAAAGTTAAGAATCGAGCAAATATTTCCAATTTTAATGTTGCTCACTATAGAACGAAACCGACAATAGGTAGCGAGAGGCGGTTTCCTGGAATTAATTTAGCGCCCCAAGAATACATTTCATTTACTTATTCTTAACTCTCTACTAAAGCTACAATGGATGAAAATCCACTTTAACTTCCGGTGTCAATATTGGTCTACACAGAGTAATAACGACAAGGAGAAGAAAAAAGTTAAATTTTTCTTTAATCGATTTAGTGTTCTAAGAAAAGGTACTAACCAAAAATGGCAGAAATCTGCTACTTCTGATTTTAACGGTGATTGCTATAGAGTACAACCGGCAATACATAAAGATAAACGGGTTTCAGTAATCAATTAAGCGTCCCAAAAATATGTTCCATCTCCACTCTTAATCTCTCTACTAAAACCGGAAGTTGTAGAAATCTACTATCACTTCTGGTTTCAATGTTAGTTAAGAAAATATCACGCCATACAATCCAAACTCCTTTACGTGGTTTATACGTCACACTGCCAACGAGTGACAGGGGTGCCAACTTGGAATCGAAACTCAAGTTGTGTTGAGTTGATTTTAGTTTAGTGTTCCTTTCAGCAGCGAGGCTATATGAGACGTGGACCTACTGATTAACGTGGAATCCGAACCACATGAGCTCCCGACGGGAATCGAACCCGGGTCTCCCACGCCAAAGGTGGGTACGCTAACCACTTAGCCACGAGGGAGCTCAATCGAAATTCGAATCCTGACAATTGGAACGGGATAGATATGCACAGCGTACATGACGCTCAATGCGACAATATGCAACAGGACTTTTTGTCTTTTTTGATGTTATGAATCACCTCCTGAAGTATACGTAATGTTTCTGTTCTGCTCCAATTGTCACGATTCGATTTTTTATTCCAAGTTGGCACTCCTGTCACTCGTACACGACGCGGAATTCGACAATATGCAAGAGGACTTTTTGTCTTCTTTTGATTACCTTCCGGAGTTTATGCACATCCTTCAGGTTCACCCTATATAAACCCTGTAACTCAAACTCACGAGAACAATTTCCTCTTTCCCTCCCCCCTTAACGGTCCTTCTGGGTCACGGATTCGATTCCTGGTGGATGTTAATTATCTCCGACATAAATAAAGAGTCAGTGGTTCGGGTCTCCCTTTAAACAATAAGTGCTGTCTCTAATAGCCTCCGTGTTGAAAAGAAACATAGAATTCCAATCAACCAACCACATACGAACACAAAGTAAATTGTAATAAAACTCACACGTACGTACAAGAGTAAGTTACCTACCTCTGTATTTACACATGTACCATATATATATGGACAAATGTGCATATATATATATATATATATATATATATATATATATATATATATATATATATATATATATATTATATATATATATATATATATATATATATATATATATATATATATATATATATATATATATATATATACATATGTGTACGGTGGTGGTGTCACTTTTCTCGATGATTGAAGCGCCACAAGAGGATATGTGTGTTCGAATTGATTGGTAAAGCTTTTCGTCACAATGGGGGGAATCCCTATAATAACGGGTGAGTCGTGCTATCCCAAGGGATAGCAACCAAAGAGATTGGAACTAGTAGTGACGCCATTCAGGAAAGAAAAAAGTGAAAGAGAAAACTAGGAAAAGAGAGAGAGAATGAGTCCCAGTAAATTTTTGGCGTCGGGTCGCCAATCAACAAGGTCAGCAAAGGTCATCCCGTTACTAGAAGGCAGAGCAAAAAGAGATATCCCCTGAGAAGACAAACGACCGAAAGATGATGAAAAACATAAAGAAAAGAATGAAAAAGATAAAAAAAAAAGATAGAAGAGGAAATAGATGATGTGAAAAAATTGTACGAACAGGGTAAATAAAATGATGCATGACAAAAAACAGAAAGAGAGAAAGAAAAAATGCAGACGCTCCGAGAAGTAAAAATAGGGACTTTAATGAATATGAGTCATAGCGAAAATACGATTAAAATCGCAGACAAGAGTACAGAGAAGAAGAATGCTGGTGAATGGTGGTGATTTCTTGAACAGAACATCACTATTTCCTTTCCTACTACCATATGCTAACGTGAATTACGGTCTGAGTCATAGTTGTGCTGTTTTGTATTATACGAACAATGAGTTTAGATTCCAGTTTCAAGAGTTAGAGGGTAGATGACGTTTAAGAGAGAATTACAACATCGATAAGACCATATATATCCGGAAAGAATTTCAATCTAGTTTTATGTACTAGAGATAAGGTAGAAAAATGACGTAAATTGTACTTTTTTTTTTCTGTATATTCACGTCACTAGCCGAACTTCATAATGTTTTAAGATATTCTCTCTCCGACTCAAACACACTCTCTAAGATAGTGTATGCTAGGAAATGGAATACTATATTTGGAATATTATTTCGACTGGATATCAATATTTTCTCGCTCCTGGCTATTTAAGAGATTATATCAGAGCATTTTTTAAGCTACCTTTCTGTATCCAAATGGATACCCAGTCCCAGCACTTGGATACCCAGGCCTAGCAGTTTGGATACCCAGTGCACTCCATAAAACTTTAAATTACTGGAAGAGTACTTGAATAATAAATTAGTTGAATTACTTATGTTGCTTTCCAGATATTCCCAATTCTCCTCATTATCGTCCAATTCCAGTCTTCTCAAAGATTGTTCTCTTTAACCTAATCTGTTTTATCCTGGCCTAACATTTCCTGGCAACCAAATATTGTATGTCTCGTATGTGCAATATCAGTAACTGAGATTTGTTTAGGAAAATTTTCTAATCTAATTAATAGATGGAACAAACTTGTAAGCAGGGGTGCCCATCCCCCCCAAAGCTGATGGTGCACTCCCCCCCAAAACTAATCATCTCTTCCCTCCTCAAAACTCAAGTCCTCTAAAAACAATTGCCCAGTGTAGCAGTAGTTTTTATAGTACTAGTAATTGTTATTTTTGTTGTTTTTATTTCCTGTAGTAGTATTATAGAATACTTGTAGTAGTAGTAGGGGCAGTAGTAATTATAAAAATGGCATTACTTTTATTAGTAGTTTTGGTAGTGTACAGTACTAAATATGTTCTATAAGGATATTGAAGGGTATAAAAACTTCTACACATTGTGTATGGCACAGGTATTCTTTTTTTTACAAATTATTTTTTTCTTTACAAAATATTGATATAATTCCCTTGTACATGAAAAGTAAGACGCAAGTAACAAGTTATTGAGTTTGATACCAAAAGAAAATGTTATCGTCGAAATTAGCCTACAAAAAGAAGTGATATCCAACAAAAAACATTCGTATAAAAGAGCCAAGTACGAGTGGCCTTTAAAAGAATTGAAATCACAAAAATAGGCGCCAAGTTCTGGTGGACAACAGTTACAAACACTCACAGGCTCACTTCAAATTTAGATTTGAAACTTGGCTGTTGTCTGTATGGTTACCACTAGCTCACAATTATGTCAAACTACTTTGGGGATTCATTCTCGAGATTAAAAAAATCGCATCGTGTTCGAATGTTATTCTGACGACAGCAAAATTACTTATTCAACATTAGAGTAAAATTCTTCCCCAATTTTGTTATTCCCCCCAATTTTTTTCTCGATGGCACAACTTGCGCCATTCATCCCTCCTGTGGGCGGCCCTTCTCTCTTAAAACGAACCAACCTTTCGTTTCATACGGCTACTTGCGCGGTACTTCATTCATCGAGTATCGAAGCAGGGGGTACGGGGGTTCACCCCGGAAAATTTTTGAAAATTAGCTTCTCAAAATCGTGTTTTAATGCTATTCCGACAGTAAAATTGCAGTTCGAAAGTAGAGTAAAATCCCCCCAAAATTTTTCTCAATGGCGCAGCTTGCGCCATACATCCCCCCTGTGGGCGGCCCTGCTTGTAAGAAAGTAAGGGATTGTCCATTAAGTACAAAGCGCTATTTTAAACAAATTTTGACCCTCTTTCTTGCGCAGTTATCTTCAACGGCGGCGAAGGTTCTGAGCTCCTCCAAAATTATAGCATTTCTATAGCAAACGAATCAAGTGTTACTCATAATCTTCAAGCTTCTCCCCCTAAAATTTTGATTTTTCTATACACAAAATATTCCTAAGAGAAGCCCCTACCCAAATATCTTTCCAAATTTGTCGCTGGTTCCTTTGTGCCCATCCTTTTTTCCCGTATACTCAGATATTAGAATCTCTAATACTCACAGTCAGCCAGAAAATTTTCCTGTTTCTTCTTAATCCGGCAGTGCCAATTTATTCGGTGATAGTAGATTATGTATCAATTGCAGTGCCAGTAATATAGGTGTTAAGACTGCTAGTGACATTGACAGATCCGTCAAACCTATGGTAACTAGATGAGAAACTTACTCAATTATATTCCAAACATGTAAGAAATCAAACAATGCAATTGAAGTGTGAAAATAATACTAGAAATTAACCAGTTACAAGTGAAACAACAGGTTTTAAAACAGGAGAGAAACCAAACGATGTGAAACAGATTGAGATTTAAAGTGTAAAAATTATAGCAAAAGTGGAACCACTAACAAAAGGCAATATTGTTATTTTTTGCTGGGTAGTTTTTGCATTGTATTGTGTGTACTACATCCTCTTCATCTTTACCAGTGCCGTTTCTTTGTTCTTGTACTGTCTATGTCAAACTTATATATATATATATATATATATATATATATATATATATATATATATATATATATATGAAGGAAAATGTCCAATCATGATAGCACATGATGCTTCTTTAAGTACCGGCCTGAAGGTGGATGTAAAATGTAAAAAAGAAAATATAAGTGACCAAAATGTAAAAAAAATAAAATGTGAGCTCCTGTATTGGAGGCGATGTGTTGATTTGGAAATGAAACGGTTAGCAGAAGTCTGACAAATATGTAATTTTCTATGTCATTATTTCCAAAGTGTCCATTAAAAAAACGCACTTTAAAAACTGTATGTTTGAATTTTGTTATGTGTGTCAAGGGCCCCTTTGTGCCTGGATACCCAGTATCAATTGCTTAAAAAATGCACTGATTATATGAAATAGTAATTTAACCGTCCAACCTAAAATTTTACGTGATCGGTCGCACCGTATCTACGAGATACTTTTACTTAAAAGTAGTTTGTGATGACTTCAAAATATATTCAGCACACTGTATTCTATCAATACTGAAAGTTTATCTCCTCAACTGAAGGAAACTATCTCTGATAATGTAAAAAAAGATAGGTCTGATTGAGAAAAAAAAAATATAATGAAAAAAATATTTTTTTCAATCAGACCTATCTTTTGATCTGGTATCTGTCAGATATGGTGCGACCGTCGGAGGGCTAAGCCTGAGGCAAGTTTGCACCTATTTTGCTAATGGCACGGACACCTAGTAAAGTTAGGGTTGCCCCCCGTTCAGAGCAGGCCCTAGATGGCACAAAGGCTGCATGGAGGTAGGTGACGTAGTCAACACATCACGCTCTAGCCTGCGTTTACACGCCAGGTTGCCAGACCCGTATCCATGGGGTGTCTAGGGGGCCGGGCCCCCTAAATTTGTACTTGCTCCCTAAAATTTTCACGGTAGGCTTGCAAATGAACAATAATATGGTTGGATCGGGCCCCCTAACTTGTACTGCCCTCCCTACATTTTTGGGCTGGCTACGGACCTGCAGGTTGCCACAGGTATTATACATGCCGTAGATGGCACAAGGGTTGGATGCAGATAAGGTTTCACACTTTCTAAACTTAGGTGACGGTAGTTAGCCCCACACTCGGCCGTCTAGGCACCAGGTAATTTTAGAGAGACTCTGTGAACCCTCTCAGTCGCATTAGAAAGAGGGTGGAATCAGAAAACCACTGGGAATCGAACCTGGCTGCCTAATTGATAGACAGACACCTTACCAGCTACACCAAGGCGCCTCTGTACGAAATGATAGGTATTACACAAAAACCAATGGAAATCGATGGGAACCTTCCGAAATGTGAGTTTGTAGAAGAATGAAGAAAATTAGTTGAAAGTAAGGGAAAAGTAATGAAGAAGTATTGGAAAAAATAGGGAAGATAGGAACATTGTCAGAAAGCTTGGAAAGTGTAACACATAAAAAAGGAAAAAAATTGAGATGAATCAGAATTCCGAGAACTGGTGGCTCTAGAGATCTACAACAAGAAGCCACATCGGCAATGGCGGTGAAACTGGCTTTGCAACCCACCCCCTTAGTCAAAAAAAAAAAAAATCATCCCTTAGCTTTGGAGCCTCCAATGTAATTTTACGTTGAAAGCATTATTTAAATTCTGATATTAGGCACAAATATTGCAGTGAAAATTTGCCATTGTGTATATATGAATATATCCAATATATGTCTTATATATACAGAGTTGTTTATGTAACTTAACTTTACATAGGTCTGCTTTAATCAACAGAAAGAGTTCAAGTTAGTCAAGAACTGAAAAACAATGTTGCCAACACTACTCAACCTACTTCTTCAAATGATTTTCTTCCAACTGATTATGTAAGGGAAATGAAATATCTAGTTGTAGTACGTCCCATGATACAGTCCTTTAGGCTAATGGAGACGGATGAACTAAAGAAAGTGAATTAGCAAATAATTGATGGAATGATCATGTGGGAGGAAACGGAAGATTCCACGAACACGATGTTGTCTACAACAAATTCGCGTGGGCGGGGATCAAACTAGGGACCCTTCATCGAAGATGAGCGCTCTACTACTGAAGTATCGTGCCCCCCCCCGTCTCAATTGATTCTGTAAAAATCATTCGATTACATACATTACAAACATTAAGATGCATGCTTAAGAGTGAAATTTGAAACGGCTAGTAATAGTAAATAATAGTGAGAAGTTAACCCTAATTTGATGTCTCGTTAATCTAATATGATATTTATTAAGTTCTAAAATAGGAACTTGATAATGTTTTCATGGTGCACTGAAAGAACTTAGGTAATTTCGTCACCGGAAATTTCGCCACCGGAATTTTTGTCACGGTAATTTCGTCACCAAAATATTAGCATGTAGGTAATTTCGTCACCGAAAATTTTGACGTAGTAAATTCGCCACCGGTAATTTTGTCACCGAAAATGCCCAGTGTCTTATAGAACTTGACACATTGAATAAACTCGAAAAAGTTTTTGAAATTGTATAGATTATTAAATAAATAGTTACAATAGTTACATATTATTTTAAGTATTATGTCTGAGATAAGAGAGAAAATTTTCAGTAATTCTATCACAGAAATATTAATTAGCATGGAAATTTTGTCACAGTTATCTTTTCATATTTCTTGAACTAAGTAGAGACAAACTAAGTGACCAAAAAGCTTACCTGATCTTAATCAAACTTGGAAAGCAATTCAGTTGGTATTGTACTCTGCAAAATCGAAGTTTCGGATACTCGACGCAAGAACAAACACCAGTAGATCATAATGCCAGCTTCAGTAAATGTTAAAAGCACAGGCAAAATGGCTCCTAATGAGTTTGTATATTACTATTTACACATTTTATGTTTTGCCAATATCAAAATTTCCAAACAGAAAATAGTAAAGAAAATGTAAGTCGTTATAATACCATAAGCGTTTTACATGTTCATTTTCTACTGTGCATCAAATTAAATGAAACACCAAGCAAAAAATCTGTCAAACTTTTAGTTCCAGCGTTGTACGCTAAACACAAAGACTGGAGCCGTTTCTGCAAAGTCTGAAACGCTCTTCTGGTTTTCTTTTTTGGTGGTTGGCCCACATCATCTTGATGAAGCATAGTCGAAACTCATGCTTCATCTTGTTGAATTCCACGAATAAACCTCCAAATAGTTGGGTGGGATTTCCTACCAGTTGATGAAACTTCTGGTTCCACGATTCACAAATATTATTTGTCCTATGATTGTTGTTCAGGGTGGCTAAGTGAACATTCCAGGTGTCTGGAGGATGTAGAGGGGGCACATTGTGTAAACGAATATTTCCAGATCGAGCTTTAACACGGCGATATGTGCCGGACACGTAAGTACTATCAGAACAGTCCAGAAGCTCCCGCTCTTCCTCCAAAGACTCTTATATTAATCGATGCACATGTGCTATGGGAAGAAATGCCAATCAGTTCATTTTCTAGCAAAACAGACGAAAATTTTCATTGGTCTTCTACTGTTCTGTGAGCGCAAGCTTTTCGACCTTCATGTTGACTGAGTCAGGTGAAAAAAGCAACGCTGTACACGAGTTGAATTTCCAAAAATTGTTTTTACAGCCTGCATTTCCGCTATCTCGAAATCCAATAACCATAGTTACAGGGTCCGGATATTCACTAAATTCACTTCACTGATGCACCACCTCACGAAACAGTTCTTCATATGAATTTTATGTCTTGCTCTGTATTAGGGCGTACAACTAGTAAAGGAAGTCTCACCTCAAATAATATATACGTTTTTTTTGGTTTTTTTTTTTGTTGTTGTTCTTTTTTAGGAGCCATTGAAAAGTTCCCTTCCATCATCCATGTTCCACTTCTCAATAGCTCCATAAGGTTATATTTAAAGGAAACTTCCAGAAATATATACGTTTTTCTTCCTTTATATAAATGTGTTTTCTTTAGATATATATCCAATAACAATTTGCCAATGTTTACTCAAGGAACTATTGAAAGAAGAATATTATATTTCAACTCTGAGTGAAATATTTCAAATATTGAGAAGTGAAACATGGATGGTGGACACGAGTTGTTTCCAAAAGTTGCTTTTACAGCCTGCATTTCCGCTATCTCGAAATCCATAACCACAGTTACAGGGTCCGTATATTCACTAAATTCACTACATTGATACATCACCGCACGAAACAGTTCTTCATATGAAGTTTGTGTCTTACTCTGCATTAGGGCGTACCGTACTGCTCAAATACCGTAACATATAGGGCTTTTTTTTTTTTTTTTTTTTTTTAAGGAGCCATTGAAAAGTTTCAGTCCACCATCCATGTTTCACTTCTCAATAGCTCCATAAGGCTATTTAAAGGAAACTTCCAGACATATTTATACGTTTTTCTTCCTTTAAATAAATTTGTTTTCTCCACATATATGCAATAACA
This sequence comes from Thermobia domestica, assembly GCF_964235325.1. NCBI lineage: Eukaryota > Metazoa > Arthropoda > Insecta > Zygentoma > Lepismatidae > Thermobia > Thermobia domestica. The sequence goes on from NC_137468.1 coordinate 94,120,137, forward strand.
ATTTGCCAATGTTTACTCAGAGTTGAAATATAATATTCTTCTTTCAATAGCTCCTAAAAACGATCACTCTTTTCACATGACTCAGTTAACGTGGAGGAAGGTCCAAGAGTTTGGGCTCAGAAAATGGTACAAGTACGATGCAAATTTTCGTCCCGTTTGCGGGAAAATGAACGGATTGACATATCTTCCTATATTTGTTTGCTATTTTCTGTAGTTCCCATGTTGCCTGTGCTTTCAACATTTGCTGAAGCTGGCATTATTTTCTTCTACTAGCGCTTGCACCTGCGTCGAGTACCCGAAACTTCAATTTTGTAGAGTTCAACACGAACTGAGTTGTTTTCCAAATTTGATTAAGATAACGTAAATTGTTTTGGTCATTTGTTTGCCTCCATTTAGTTCAAGAAAGGTGAAAAAATAACCGTTACAAAATTTCCTATATGATAATATTTCTGTGATAGAATTACTGGAAACTTTTATCTCTCGTCTCAAATACGATATCTAAAATATGTAACTCTTTATTTAGTAATAATAATCTATTTTGATTATGCTGCATAGTTTTGCTTCAGTTGAAGATTAAAGCAAACAACTTCAAAAACTTTTTCGAGTTCACTCTTTCTACTTGTATTATACTCTAAAAGAAACCCGTGATGAAATTATCGTGACAAAATTTTCGGTGACGAAATTACCTATATGGCAATATTTTGGTGACGAAATTACCGTGACGAAGTTTCCGGTGACGAAATTACCGCCGCCCGCACTGAAACAAACATACATTCAATTTTCATCATTTCTGGAGCAAATGAGTAATACATAAAAGTTATATTTATTTTCAGCATCAAGGCATAGACTGTCTGTTTAACAGAGACTCTGAATCAAATGTCTTCCTATCGAGAATGGAACTCTGGTATCCAATGCAGAAGAGGTGTTTGCAAACCATACGTTTACGGGGAAGCTTCAAAATATGCATGAAGTTCCGCATGTCTACCGAGGACCAAATTTACTAAAGCTCCGTGCGTGGGTGTTGTCCGCCTCAAAGCTATCTTACGAGTAGATGATTTATTATCTACTTATTTTATAATTTTAAACTTCAAGCGTAAGACTTCCATAGTTTCTTTCACAGTAATATTTCAGTGGTAAATCAATTTAAAATGTAGGTCAGGATATTAACTTATTTTCTAAGTGCCTGAAAAAAGTTAATAGACATACATCAGGTGCTATTAAATTCCGAAACTAAAGTGTACTAAGAAAGTGTTATTGTTGTTATCTTTATAATAACTTGAATGTGATCGTCGTAAGCAAGCAATGATTCGAAAATCTACCGTGAATTCTTCTCCTGTTTGATACCACATGAGTCATTCTTTCGTGTACATGCGAGATACGGAGAGGATACTGTAGTCATGGGGTTAGAGCGTTGGATTTATGTCCACATGGTGCCGGGTTCGATTTCCGGCCGGTGCTTCCCAATTTTCAGTATCCACCCAAAGTCGTGAGGCAAACTGGGGAGTCAATGTGAATAAGAGACGAGACGGCCACTAGGTCTACAGAGCTCCTGATTCGCCTGTTAGAGACAGGGTGACGCACCCTGCTATTGTGCTGCCAAAATGACTTGAGCCGTGGCAAAAATGTGAACTAAAGCTCACACTCTCACACACCCACGCGTTGAGCCAATAAAGGGTTCAGTTGTTGCTAAGCGAGAGAAGGCGAGTGGAATTCCTTCAGCCGATAGCAGCGCTTGCAACGGAAGACTAAGGATCAAGCCAATGTGGCATATCTTTAGCCACCTATTCGTCGCTAGGCTGGAGTAGTTCAGTCGGTCACTAACAGATGGCGCTGGAGCGGCTCAGGCCAACAGAAAGGGCTGTTACGCCAAGTAGTTTGGCTTATGTGCGAGAAATCGGACAAATTCATACAACTTCGCTCGGCTTGAGTACGTCAGCACAGCAACATTGCTTAGACTCCGCCCTATTTAATTTTTTCTCGTGGTCTTATATGCCGACCGAAACGGATTCCATTCTTCTTTTTTTTCAATTACGAAAAATGTGAAATTACATTGTACATAAGGGCAGGCGCTTAAACAGAAGGTAGATTTCCATTTTACATGAATCTTGTAGCTGTCATAAAAAAAACCTTGCAACTCGATCTTTTTATTTACTGTTTACATATATTAGAACTTCTTGAAAGTAAGAAAGATATCTCCACCCATGCAGCACTATACTCTAGTGGACAAATAGTGAACTTCCTCATTAAAAACGTGTCCTTGTCCAAAAGAATCCGTTGTTTCGGAAGCGGTGAAACTGGTTTTTCCTTTATGCCAGTGGGAGGGCGATAACAGGTACTCCAGATAGCAAGCAAAACGACCCAGAAAGTTGCACATGATTCAACTCCTTGCAAGATGAAAAAACAATGTTGTATGGCCCTTTCAAGACTCTGTTTACATGGAGAAATATGGTAAGGTTTCAAGATTTTTTTTTATGACAGCTGCAAGATTGATGTAGTGTGGCAACATGCCTTAAGGCAGGGGATCGCTAGAAAGAGCAAAGCATTTTGACATGTACTATGTTGTCAAATATCTCATAGATATCAATCAGGATAGCAAACTTCATATATACAGGGTGGTAGGTAACTCCACCGACAAACTTTGGGAGGTGATTCCTTATATGAAATGAAAGAAAAAAAGTTCTGATAAACATAGGTCGAAAAACGTTCCTTTCAGAGTTATGAACCGCCGAAAATTCGAAAAATCATGTTTCGAAACGCTCTGTCTTAGAAATTATAGGAACTATTCCAAGCGGTTTAAGAAATTACACAGAAACTAGTATGCGATCTATCTAAGTATCCATGTTTTACCATCCCCCGTTATCGGCGATAACGGACCACGGTAGAACATAGATATTTAGATAGAGCGCATACTAGTTCCTTTGTAATTCCTTAAACCGCTTGGCATTGGTCCTGTAGTATGTAAGGCAGATCGTTTTGAAACGTGAATTTTCGGCGGTTCATAACTCAGAAAGGAGACGGTTTTTGTTCCATGTTTATTATAACTTTTTTCTTTCATTTCATATAAGGAATCACTTCCCAAAGTTTGTCGGTGGAGTTACCTACCACCCTGTATATATTTTCTTCGGTCCTCATTTGTATAGATGTCAATATTTTAAAATTATTTTTCTTCGTATTTATTAGGAAGGCATGAGACATTATGACTACATTATATAGTGTCGCCTTTCATTCCAAGGAATACTGTAATACAGAGTAGAGGAAGATAAAGAAGAGGAAGAGCTACTAGAAGGCTGAGTAGAGGGAAAACGAAAAAATGAAATGAAATATTTGAGTTTTACGTCCCACGGTTATGCCGGTTAGGCTAAAGGAGACGGTGATTATGAGAAATGAATAAAATGGTGGAGTGAAGAAAGTGGGAGGAAACGGGAGAACCCCGAGAAAACCCACGCACACGGTGTGAGGGAAAACGAGGAGGGGATAATATACAGAAGATAGTGTTGCCTACAAGACTAGAAATGGGGTTATTTCGTCTCGAATAAGTGTATGTGAAAGTGTTTCCCGTTTCGATAAGTATATTTCTTTCTATAGTAAGAGCTCTATCTCGTCTTGTATTTCGTCACGAAAATTCTGCTCAGTGGTAAAGCGTTCACATCTGGTGCGTATCATCCCTGGTTCGATCCCCGCTCACGCTAAGTGAGCTTTGTGGTGAACAAACACCGTGCGCATGGGTTTTCTCGGGGTTTTCCCGTTTCTACCCATTTTCTTCATTTCTTATCATCATCATCATCATCTCCTTTAGCCTCCGTGCATAATCGAGAGATGTAAAACTAAATATTTTCGCGAAAATTCTGTCTCGTAAACACTAATAGAGGGTACGGTACAAGGAAACCAAGGAAGCGGAAAGGGATTCTATAAGGAATGGTAGAAGAAAAACGAGAAAGAGGAAGGGAGACTGGAAAGTGTGGTAGAAGAAAAACGAGGGAAGGAAGAGATACTAGTAACTATGTTAGAATGAAACCAAGGAAGGAAAAGGCGTGCTAGAAGGCATGTTGGAGGAAAATAAGGAAGAGAAAGGGATATTAAAAGGTATTACAGAAGGAAAAAAGGAAGTGGAAAAGGATATTTGAAAGAATGGTAGAAGGAAAATAAGGAAGGGGAGGGATATTAGAAACCAAGGAACAAGGAAACGAAGAAAGTGAACAGAAGAACAATTGGAATAGATGAATAATAAATAATAAATAGGATTACTCTTACATGAAGACGTACAGATTGCCGTGTACTGCAATACACGGAAACTGTCAAATTGTATTGCAAGTGACCTGTCAGTAATGGCAGAAGAAACTTATGATGAGTCACTGATTAGCAATAAAACGATTTACCGTTAACACAAATCAATCGATACAATAAACAGTAAGCATCTCACATAACATATTTCAGCATCCAAATTTTGTATTATTCATTGCTGAGTTGCTGCATAGAAACAGCATTGTTTACACGTATCTCTCATGTGGGACAGTTGAAATCGTTTGTCACAGCGTTCATACTACTTGATGCAACAATAGAAATCACACACGAGGAAACCCCTGAATTGGATATTGTCATAACATAAGCTTCAACAACCCGTGGAATTGAATTGAGAACCACTCTTCACACTTGATACAGTTGTTAAACAACATATATCTCTCTATATTCACGGGTCGTGTAGATGCTATACAATTGACATATGTGTGTTAAAGTCTCTGCAGCCAGATTGTGTTTCGTCGACACACGCCTTCAATAACACTGAAAAACACGGTCAAAATAAAAGAAAAAAGAAAATCACAAGAGATTCACTCATACAGTCAGGAAATGTCTCGATTGACGTATACAAGTGCCCAGCTGTTCTTGACATTTTGACCTCTATCTATATACAATATGGTTATACAACTTCATTTCAGAGATTGAATATTGAATCCGCATTGCAACGGGTGACAACACCAGATGGCCTCAAATAGCTGAAACGACAGACTCCATTGTTAATGGTAATTACAACAAGCTCGCAAAATAACCAGATAGCCGCATTAAGTATGAGAATTGCTGAAAATTGGATTCAAGTCGTTAGAATACAATTGAGTTTTAATTTCCTCTTCTTGGTGGTTTTCATGTGTTTCTATGTAACAATTTTCATGAATGATACTTTTTTTTTAAAAAAAAAAAAAGTACAGATAATTTACAATGTTTGTGATGCAAGAGGAATATTTCTCTTTGTTTTCAGTGATCTGCTTGTTAAAAGTGAAAAATCTCTTAAAACCAACGGTGAAAATGATTATTCATCATGTTGTAGAGTACGCTCTCCTTCAAACTAGATCATTTTACGAATGAATTACATGAACTATATTTTGCTCTTATTTATTTTGTTAATGTATATACGAGGGTGTTACAGAAAGTAATGCCTCTAAAGTGATACATATTTTTTGTGTTTGACAGATAGCACTGTACAGGTATCAGAGGAAAGCTTGCAATGTCAGCTACAAATGGTGACATCATTTTTCAACATAGTCCCCGTTATCGCCAACACGAAACAGTTTTTCGTGCCGTCGGTGAAGAATTGTAATGTCTGTTAACAATCCCATTGCCGAACTGCTGCTCCCACCTCTCCGTCACAACTGTAGCGTTGGCCCTTAAGGTGATCCTCAAGTTTGTGGAAGAGTCAAAGATCGCAGGGCGCAAGATCTGGACTATAGGCAGGGTGAAGCAGAATGTCAACAATACTTTGCCATTAGATGGAACAACTTTGATTTTTTTGGTGAAGGAGAGGACATAAGGCGGTACTTCATCAATTGACGCTTCGTTTCCAGGTTATAATGGTGTATCCATGACTCATCGCTGGCGATGAATGTTCCTGAGCGGAAACTTTTCGCAATCAGAAATTCAATGACAGCCCGCTGTTTCAACTGGACATCACCACTAGATGTCATGAATGCTCCATTACTCTGGAACGAGAAGAGAGAGGAAGATGAAACAAGTGACATTTCATAGCTTTCCATAGCTTAAACATCAGTGCATCAATGAGAAACAGTTCAGAATGTTTGCAGTGGCCAAGTAGTGGACTTGAAGGCATTAATTTCTGAATCACCCTCGTATCAATTAAACGGCACTTGTGATGTCAAAATTCGATAGGTCTAATGTCATATTCGAAAAAAATGTCCAAATATTTTTTCATGTAACAATTACTTGCTCACATGCTTAACGATAAGTATGCAAGTAATTCTTCTAATAATTACTCACATAAGTAAATATTTGTTCATTTAATTATTCACTCAAATGAATACTTCTTCAACTTGTATTCACATAAATAACTCTTGTCATAAATAACTGCCTATTTAAACGAGTAATTGTTCAAATAATTGTTTACAAAAAACTAATCGTATTTACACAGTTTATCTTCCCACGACTATGCTCAAAGCGTAAAGGAGACTTATGCTGATGATGATAATGAAAGAAATGGTGGAATGAAGATAAGTAGGAAGCAATGGAGAACTCCAAAAACGGCCTCACGCACACGCTGTTTATCCACCACAATCCTATTCGGCGAGATCGAACCAAGAATACTACTTACCAGAAATGAGCGCTGTGCCACTGAGCAAGTGCAGCCATAAACGAATATTTGTTCGAATGACTATTCACACAAATAATTCTTGTAATAAATAATTATTCAAATAAAAATAGTGTTTGAAAGATTGATTACATAAGTCAATTGTTCATATAAACGAATACTTGTTCGAATGATTTTCTATACATGTGAGCAATTGTTCAAATATTTATTCATATAAATCATTCTTCAAATAATTGTTCACATTAACAAATATTTGTTCGAATGATTGTCCATAGAAATGAATAATTGTTCAAATAATTATTTATTTAATTGAAAAAAAAAAAAGTTTATCGATTTTCTCGAAAGCTGAGCATGATAACTTATAGTCACCATATGAGGTCTATCAATTTCCATATGTCTCATCTTTGGATTTTGTTTGTTTGTTTGCTAGTTAAATGCTAATGATATTGTAGAAAATATATAAAAAAAATTCTCTTAGGACATATTTCAACCACCCTCATTTATCATTGGCGGATCTAAAAGGTAAAAATTGGGGAGGGGGCAACCTGAACCCACACTATGATAGGTATATCATAAATTTACTATAAACTTTCAAAAATATATAAACAATAGCTTAAATTATTTTGTCACTCGAAAAACTGAAAGGAGTCTAGGCCCCCCGGCTGCGGGATACATTGCGAAAAAAGTCGTATCTGGAGTACGCAAAAACGTAAGTTACATGTGTAAATCATGTAGTTTTTGGACTTAACGTACAGCAAAGTATAACTGAAAAAGTATATTTTATACATACTTTTCGTATAAGTGTTCCGAATAAACTTACTTTCCGTACGAACGAAAAAAACTGTATATAGGCGGTCAGCATCTCACATACAGATGGACGTAAGTAACATACGTATACGTATGTAATATCCAGAAGACTGTTAGATGTCAGACATCCTGCAACGGCATGATGTAACATTTAAGAGCAGTACATATGTAGGTAGGGTATGCATAACGTATGCTCCGTACTGATTTCTGCAGTGAACATAAGAATACCGTATATTTGTACAGTAAGGGACATTTCTGGATGGTACACTTTTGCCGCAAATATCCATATGGTTGTACCATCCAGAAGTGTCCCTTACTGTACAATATACCATTGTCCTGATAACGGATTTTTCTCAGAGTAGATTCGCCATCGTCATTTATAGTCAAAAAGAACATTTTTATGTCAATTTGATTCATCAGAACAGACAATAAGAAGAAAAAAAACTATTCGTGGTGGTATAAGTGAAATAACTTTCTCGGAATTTTCACCTTTATATAACCTTTTGCGAGCTGTCACGTCTTTTTTTTTCTTTCTTCGTATATACAAATGTATCCTGACTTGCTTAACAAAAAAGAAAAAAGTCATTACGTCCTTGCTAAACTCAATATTTTCAGAGTAAATAGTGCGTCTGTTCAGTTGAAGTGTTATGGTTAGCGAGAAGCAATATTAACTACAGGATATGTGTGAGAGAGACGGACCTTGTTAACTTTTCAAATGAACTGCATTACTTTTTTTTTAAAAAAAAAAAAGTTTGCACACCGAATAGATAGACAAAAGTAATAAAACTAATAATAATAACAATAAAAGAAGGAAGTTTTAGGAAAAAGAGGGGTTTTTTTTGGGAGAATAGCTTTGTGCACTGGAATGTAATTATAGCCGCTCGTATTTCATTGTGACTTGATGAGAAGGTTTCTGACTCTGTGCTCCTGGTGCTAAGGGAGGCGGTTGAAAAGTTGACAGGATTGTGTCACACGAAAATACATCGAAACCTAATAGCATTGTGAATAAATCAAGGTTGTATAAAACGTACTACTGGGATAGGATAAGGAAAGAAAGGGGAGGAGGAAAAAAGCACTATTTCTACGTATATACATTGTCGTTTTTATATACCTCCCATTCCTCTGGTATAAATTGTTTCTTCTTAACAGAGTGTTAAATTGCTTCGTAAAGTACGTAGTATAACTTTAGTTATACTTTCACTTCCGGACAATATTGAGTTCGCATGAAATATTTTCCTTTGACGGAAATTACAATTGAAAATTGCACTTTCTTTCTTTTATTATACGTAATTTAACTGTGTCAGGTACTTATTCGAAATAGAAGTCAAACATTCTTCGGGTTCAACCATTTTTAGTATGTTAAGCTAGGCTGCCATGCTGCAAGAATTTTGCAGGTCATTAAAAATTTTGCAACCCCATCTTTCTATTTACTCTCTTTACATAGTACAATTTTCTGAATGCAAGAAAGATATCTCCACCCATTAAGCACTGCACCCTAGTGGACAAATAGTGAACTTTCTCGTTAAAAATGTGTATTTTGGCGCGCTTCCCCTCCTCGTCCAAAAGAATCCGTGTTTTCGGAAGCGCTGAAACTGTATTTTTCTTTATGTCAGTGGGAGAACGATATCAGGTAGCAAGACGAACCAGAAAGTTACATAAACATGGGTTGCCACGTTAGAACAACTTGTAGTTGTCATTAAAAAAATATCTTGAAACCCTATCATATTTCACCATGTACACACAGTCTTGAAAGGGTCATAAAATATTTTTTTCCATCTTGCAAGGAGTTGAACGATGCGCAACTTTATGGGACGTCTTGCTTGCTACCTGCTATCGCCCTTCCGCTGACATAAAAGAAAAACCAGTTTCACTGCTTCCGAAACAACGGACTCTTTTGGACCGGGAGGGGGAGTGCGCCAAAATACACGTTTTTAATGAGGAGGTTCACTGTTTGTCCACTAGAGTGCAGTGCTGCATGGGTGGTGATACCGTTCTTGCTTACAAGAAGTTGTAAAATCTAAACAGTAGGTAGAAAGATCGGGTAGCAAGGTCTTTTTTTTTTTTTATGGCAGCTACAAGATTAATGTAAAATGGAAACGTACCATAAGGTTTGACTCCTTGCAAGAATAACAAAAAAAAAAAAAAAAAAAATGATGCATGTCGCTTTCAAGACTATGTTAACAAGACTATGGAGAAATAGTGTAAGGTTGCAAGATTTTTTTGTGGCAACGTGGCAATGTGGCTTAAGAGAATAAAGGATTAGGATTAGAATTTAGATTTATGACTTTGGTATCTGAGGCTATATTAGCCCGTCACGTATGAGAGATTACGTCCCTCGGCGACCACACTATTCGAAGAAAGGAAAGGAAGAAAGGATTGGGGAAGGAAGGACGCGGTCTGGGACCTGTATGTTAGGTACCATCCCGGCATTTGCCTGATATGAATGAGGAAAACCCAGGAAAACCTCATTCAGGATGGCTGGTCTGAAGAAGCTTATGACAGTTTTTCGACCGAGTGTCCCCACCGGACTAAGAGAATAAAATCATATGTTTCAGAAGAGTACCACATAGTTTCGTTTAATCATCTCGCACAGTTATGACAGATAAATAATACAATTTGGTAATTAGGTACCATTGATACAATTTTAGGCAAAATGAAGACTTTGTTGTGCTTAATCTTCGTTAGGCCTAAAATGATGTAAAATAAAAGAAATCCCTGAAATGAAACTAAATGACAAGCTAAAAAATAAAATTCATGTTATGTGAATCTACTATATAAAATTGAAAGTGAGTATTTTTGCAATTTCGTAACTCTTGAACCATCCGACGATCTCAATCAAATTTTCAACATAAATGAGGTTTCGCGTTGGATGTTTTTTATCATTTCACTTTGACGGTGCAGCATAGCGGAGAGGGATGGGAAGATATTTAAAATGATCGAAAACGACAGATATTAGTGTCGAACCCACAGTTTTCGGGATCACTAAGACGAGTAGGGACACTTCCGATTTGGTGAAGAGAACGGGTATTCTGCTAGTATAGTATATTGTGTATCTATCTATATCTACTATGTGAACTTAGGTAATCTCGTCACCGGAAATTTTGACATAGTAATTTCGTCACCTGTAATTTTGTTACCAAAATTTTTGAATAAAGGAAATTTTGTCATGGTTGTTTTTCACCTTTGTTGAACTAAGTAGAGACTAAGTAAACGACAAAAACAGCTAATCTTATCTTAGTCAAACTTGGAAAACAATTAAGTTGGTGTTCGACTCTGGAAAATCGAAGTTTCGGATACTCGACGCAAGAACAAACAATAATAAAAGAACATAATGTCAGCTACACCAAATGTTAAAAGCATAGGCAAAATGGGCCGCTAATGAATTTATATATCACTATTTACAAATATTAAGTTTTCAGAATTTCAGAACAGAAAATGGAAAATATATAACTTGTTATAATGCAATAAGTGTTTTACATGTTGATTTTCTACTATTCATAACATGATAGGAAACAATAAGCAATTTTTTTCAAACACTTTGTTCTAGTGTTATACGTTATGCACACAGACTGGAGCCGTTTCTACAAAATCTGAAACACTCTTCTAGTTTTCTTTTTTGGTGGCTGACCCACAGCATCCTGATCTAGCGCAGTTGAAACTGTTGCGTCAACTTGTTGAATTAAGTACTATCAAAATAATCCAGAAGTTCCAGCTCTTCCTCCGAAGCCTCTGGAATTCCTGATGCACATCTCCTACGGAAAGAAATGCCAATCCGTTCATTTTCTCGCATAATAGACGAAAATTTTCATTGCTCTTGTACCGTTCTGTGAATCCAATCTCTTGGACCTTTCTCCACGTTGAGGAGTCAGGTGAAAAAAAAGCAATGCTGTACACGAGTTGAGTTTCCGAAAGTTGCTTTTGCAGTCTGCATTTCCACTATCTCGAAATCTATAACCACAGTTACAGGGTCCGGGTATTCACTAAATTCACTCTGATGCACAACCGCACGAAACAGTTCTTCATATGAATGTTGTGTCTTGCTCTGCATTAGGGCATACACCTAGTAAAGGAAGTCTCATCTCAAATAACATATAGGGCTTTTTTTCTAAGGAGCTATTGGCATATCTTCTCATATTTGTTTGCGAAACTTAATATTTGTAAATAGTGATGTATATATATATATTATATATATATATATATATATATATATATATATATATATATATATATATATACCAATAGTTCCCCACGTTGCCTTTGCTTTTAACATTTGCTGAAGCTGGCACTATTTTCTTGCACTGGTGCTTGCTCCTGCGTCGAGTACCTGAAACTTAGGGATGCACGCGAGACGAGACGAGACGAAATACGAAAAAGTCTCGTCTCGTCTCGCAACCTCAAATCTTGGTCTCGTCTCGCGTCTCGTCTCGTTTCGCAAATGTGAAGTCTCGTCTCGCGTCTCGCATAATATTTTGAGTCTCGTCTCGCGTGAGACTTTCTCGCATGGTCTCGCAGTCTCGCATATATTCTGGGTCAAAATTTTGCAATGTGTTATTCTATGGCTGTTAATGAATGATGATGTGATATCCTGTCCGAAGGCAGGTATTTTACCTAAAAGTCTCTTGGCAAGGTGAGTCCATGATGGTTTGCCATTGCTTTCCATGGGATGAATGTTCATAACATTCTAAGGAGACGGAACCTAGAGTTCAACATAGTATCCGAACTTGTGTCCCTTCCGCTCCAAACTAAAAGAAAAGTTGTGCTGGAATTTGATTGCTGGACCATTAATTTTCGTCAAATTAATAGCATAACTTACAGCAAAACTAGCATTGTTGATGGATACAACATTGTTTTCCAGCTTAGAGGTCTCCAGCAATATTTTCCAGTATACCATGCGGGCAAATTTTTGCCCCGAAAAAAAAGTCGCCAATGTAATTAAGATAGAAAGAATATAAGGTTTCGTATATGTCTTTCTGAACTCATTGAACCAAACCCAGATCCTTTTGCTATATCTATATGTAAATTTCTTCGTCTTTATTTAACCGGATTTCAACCTTGTCTTTGTCTGCTTCTAGTCCGAGGAATGCTTTAACGTCACAATATCCAAAATTGACACGGATTGTTCGCTTAGAATAGGTTTGAACTTTCTTTTCAGAAAATTTAAACTCTCTAGCATTAAATTTGTGGAAGCAGCAGAGATTTTTTTTTTAGCTAGCTCGGAAGCTAGCAACCTCTTAGAGGGGTACGCCCTCTTTTAGGAATGGGATATTGAGGCAAAGGGTGGAAGCCGTAAATTGGGAGAGGATCTAAGGGATGTATAGGTTACATTTTCTACAGTTATATTTTATTGCATCATTTATTAAAAGCATAATATACATATGAGTATAAACGGACATTATGATCTTTGCGATCATAATCATACATACAGGTGGATGAAAAGGTAATAGTATAAACATATAACAACAAAACAAGAAAACATATTAAAGGTACAATAAGAAAATTAGCAAAAGAAGAAGAGAAAAACTTATAGTACTAAATACATAACAAAGACGATGAAGTATGATAGTTATATATATTGATAGATGAGATGGGCATGGAGGATGGAATGAAGTGCAAGCACGTCACAACACGAGGGAAAAGTTAAATGAACAAATGCTGTTATCTTCTGCCTAGGGGCGACGCTAGGCTGATGAAGACAGAGGGAGCCCTGTTAGTCACAAAGGAAGATCACTGTGCAGTATATGAATGAAATATGTGAGAGAGATGAGCATGAATACGATATTCATCCAGGAGTTCCAGGTCAAGATGATTAGGGGGTAATGTGTAGCAGTAGAGCGTGAAAAGAAGGTGCAAAGGGGTATAGTAGTAACGAGGTCTGCACGGGTGCAGTGAAAGGTAGTGCATAGTGTCGAGAAGCAGGGGGTGGTGACGGGAGTAGCGATCAGTGAGAAAGTTACTGCGTAAAGTTTCTAAGTGAAATTTAAGAATAGGAAATGTAATGAGAGAGTATAGATCACGGGTGGGACTAGGTAATGAAATACGATGGGCAAGGCGAAAAGCATGGCGCTCAAGAACTGCAAGCTTGTTATAATAGGATGGTGGTGCGGACATCCAGGCTGGAAAACCATAAGTAAGTACTGGCCGAAGGAAAACTTTATAAGTATTGAGAACAAGCCGGGAAGAGAGACCCCAAGTAGTTCCAGTTAGTCTCTTGAGTAGATTTAGTCTATTATAAGCCTTAGTTTTAACAGAGTTGAGGTGAGGGGTCCAAGTGAGATGATGGTCGAAAATGAGGCCAAGATAAGTGACAGTTTTGCTAGGGTGCAGTGGTATATCATTGACATGTAATGAAAGGAGTGATGGATTTCGATGTACTTTTGTGCGTTTACGAGGCGGGATGAAAACTATCGCTTGCGTTTTACCGGCATTAATTGTTAAGTTCCATGTTCGGCACCAGTGTGTAAAACGATTGATAGCTTCCTGAAGTGCGATATTGATTTGCGGAATGGTGCGGCAGAGAGCAAGAAATGCCGTATCGTCGGCGTATTGAAACAGATGGACAGTGCGTGGTAGGTCTGGAAAGTCAGCAGCGAAAAGTAGATATAACAGAGGCGATAAAGCAGATCCCTGTGGGACGCCAGAGAGCAGAAAAATGGGATGTGATAGCTCAGAATTTATGGCAACGTAAGTAAGACGGCAAACAAGAAAATGATAAATGAGTCGTATATAAGTCATAGGAAGTCGGAGTCTGACTAGCTTGTAAATGAGCGCTAAATGCCACACTTTATCGAATGCTTTTTCCAGATCAAACAGAAGAAGGCAGGATGGTTGAAGCAGATTATAATGGTTGGTGATGAGCGTCGTGAGACGGAGCAACTGGTCATTAATAGAGTAACCAGGGCGGAAACCAGCTTGATGGGTAGGAATGAGATGTCTATCGTGTAAATAGGGATGTAATCTTTTAACGATGATCCTTTCAAAGATTTTGCTGAATGTAGACGTTAGTTGGATTGGTCTGTAAGAGGAAACGGCACTTGGAGGTTTGTTAGGTTTCGGAAACATTAGACATTTTGAAACTTTCCAGTCAGTAGGGTAGAAGCCACTGCGAAGAATGTACGTAAAGTTAAGTGCGAGAAGATGAAGTAGTGCAAGAGGGCTTTCTTTGATATGCCGGTAAGTTATTCCATCGAAGCCAGGAGCAGTGTTTCGCTTACGCTGAACCACAGCTGTGATTTCTTCCGACTGAACGGGGACATTTAGAACGTGCGGTGGAAGAGTATGATTGGCGTCTGGCTGAAAGTGGTGTAAGTCCGTATTTATGCTGGTAACAGGATGAGAACGGGAGACATGAACTTGTGCAGGAGGTGTAAATATGCCTTGAAGGTGTGCAGCAAAAGCGTTTGCTTTGTCCAAATCAGAGTGTAACGGTTTTCCATCGACAAGAAGAGGATACGTGGTTTTCGAAAACTTACCACACAAAGCGTTAAAACGCTTCCAATACACCGTGGGATGAGTTGTGTCAGCAAGGTGGTTGCAGGTTTTCACCCACTGCCTTTGGCGATATGCTATGAGGTAATTTCGAACAGTTCTTTGTAGCTGATGGTGGTGATGAAGTGCATCCGGGTTTCGTGTACGGAGATATTCACGATAAGCTTGCCGTGACTAACGGATCAGAGGAAGGTACTGTGGTGGTAATTTTGGACGGTATGGTATGGATTCTGTTTGTGGTATGTAAAGAGCAGAGGCTTGTTGAATAGCAGAGGTAATATGGTCAATTTGAGTAGTGAGTTCGTCTGAAGTATTGGGCGCTTGGTAAGATGCAATAGCGGTGGAAAGATAAGAGCGGTAACTCGGCCAGTCGGCTTTATCGTACCGGGGTGAGAGACGGGCTGGCAAGTGGTGTTGTTGATGAGCAAGACCTGTATGATATGTCAGTTTAATTGGGGCATGATCGCTACCCAGTAAATCAAGGACGGTGATAGTGCAACGTGTGCTGAGCGTATTAGAAGTAATTTCAATATCCGGTGTGGTGTTCGATATTGGGCGAGTGGCAGCTGGAAGATCAAGAATAACTCCTGTAGTATGAGTCGTGATGAAATCTGTAAAACGAGTGCAGTCTTGAGCGGAGCGACTATGGAAGTTGATGTCTGCGAGTATTATATAGTGGCGATAGGTAGTGGAGATATGTGAGAAGAAATCCAGAGGAATTGGATTGCCTGGTCTGATGTAGAGCGTAGCCAAAGTGATCGTGATGTTTTTAAAATACAGAGTGGTAATGACATGCTCTGGTAAATGTAAAACGGGACATTGTTGTTGCCTGAATGGGATGGTGTGTCGGAAGCCTATAGCAGCTCCGCCGTTAGCTCGCAATGCCGGTAGTGGATTATCATGACGAATTAAAGTATAGTTAGGAATGCGGCAGGAGACAGATTTAGTCAGGAAAGTTTCGTTCAGAAGGAAGGCTGTAATATGCTTTTCAAGTAAAAGAGTCTGGAAAAGAACTTTGTTTTTAGGAAGAGATCGGATATTTAAGAATAACAATGACAGATCCATGATGATACACAGGTTAAACAGTTGTTTCATGTCGTGTAGTATGAAAATGAACATAGTTATTTGAATATGTAACATATAGAGAGACGTTAAAGGTTAATTTGGCTGCAAGTGTAAGCTGGTGAAGAACGTGTTGACGATTAAAAGGGTGTATATTCTGGAGTGCAAGGGTAAAGTTTGCCTACCGTGACTGGATCATCAACATGTTTCTCAGTGTTGGTGGATGCAGACTGAGTACGGAGAGGAGCAACTAATTCTGGATGTGTTTCATCAGGCTTTGGTTTGCTTTTGCATTTATAGCTGTATGCGGGGTGTCTATCTTGACAGGTGGGACACTTAGGCGGGAGTTCCATGTTAGGGCAAAGGCGCGTATGATGTGGGCCAGAACAGTAACCACAGACAGAGGCATTTTTACAGTCAGCCGTTGCGTGGCTGTTATAGGTTTGGCAGCGCTCACAACGAAGGGGTAAGGGTGCAGGTGAACGAGAAGGTTCGACCCTATGTCGTCGCTTGTATATGAGGGCGCCTTGAGTGAGAAGAGTATCGATAGTGTCTTGACTGGAAGTGAGAATTCTAACCATGTAGGTTGGCCCGGTGTTATTGCGAATACGAATGGCTTTGTTAATGGTATGCCCTTCATATTGCAGTTCTTCTTGGATTTCCTCGTCGGAGTACGTGGGATCAACTCCTCGAATCACGACAGAGAGCATTGGAGGTCGCCTAGGTGGAGGTGGCTGTTTCCGTCGAGAAGAAGTCAGAGACGTAATAATGGAGTTGGTACCAAAGATTTCAAAAGAGGCTTTATTGCGTACTGTCGTGAGGAAATCGGGCTCGGTGGACTTCAGTATGTAACCGTTTCGCGTTTTTACAACTTCCTGGAGTGGAAGGCTGGGCAGATATTTCCTAAGTTGGAGGATAATGAACTTTTCGTTTGAATACTTAGGATCGTATTTCTGAAGTAGAAAACAATAAACAGATGCAGATTGTTGATTTGGCAAGATATTGGTTGCTGATGCTCGGCGCGAGGAGGTGGAATTTTCGGCGTCCATGTCGGATAACTCTGACTCGTTAGCGGTATGTTGTTTCTTAGCAGGAGGAGATTTTGCTTTGCTGGCATAGCTAGGCTGACTCAGTGGCGATCTAGATCGTGGCCTACTGGATGCATTTGACACTGTTGAGGCAGTTGAGCGCTCTGAGGCTCGGCGGCGTCTTTCGCTGTGCTCTCTCCGCTTCTCCACCTTCGTGGAGCTAGCAGAGGGAGTTGTGAAAACAGGTGGTAAACCTCCGTGTCTGCATTCTAGAGGTGGTCCAGTAGCTTTGCCAGAGTCCGTCATGAGCAACACGAGACCTGCGGCACGAAGCCGTAATGACGTTTGCTTTTGTGTGAAAACCCTGATCAAATGAGATGAAATGAAGCAAAGGTGAGACGACCCGTTTGGATAGCCGTCAAGGTTGGATAAATTCACTTGCCAAACTCGTAGCACTGGACGCCCTTGACTAGATAAGTCTGACGGACAGAGCTCAAAAGTAATGCAAGAGAAAGAATCCGGGATGAGGAACAGGAAGGAATCAAAATGCAGCTGTTCTGACGTCTGGTACGTCACAGCTGTTTGGATCGAATTAAATATCGATCAAGAGTATGTGCAGAGAAAATATAAAAATACGTTACTTGTGTCCAGTGGCGCAGGGAGGGGGCAGAGGGGCCGCTTCCCCAAAGAGGTTCGACAATGTACTTTAATGTTTGTAATTTTTTAAATATATTTTTGTTTATATATTTTTTTGTTTGTAATTTATCTATATGTACCTATAACAGCACTTGACCCTCCCCAAACACACATCCCGGCTACGCTACTGAGGAGAACAGTGCTACCATCTATTGTCGCCTATCTCCCTTTACACCAACCACCAAGGAATAACATTACTTGTGTCAACGGGCTTGTGGATAACGCAATATGTTAACAATTGCGAGGATCAAAATATCCAGCAAACTATACTTGATACGGAAAAAGCTTTTTGAATCAATTTCCAGATCATACAGTTGAACTAACTGCAGTGTTGCCATAATATCAAAACCTGAAAAGTTTTGGTTAACCCGACAGCACTGGTGTCAAGCCACACAGACACAGACCACATGTCTTTTGATCCTGAGCTAAGTAAAAAGCTGATCTTACAAGAACGCGGTTTCATATAACTTCCTACTTCAACACCTCAGTTGTAGACCGCATTTTATCGCTTGCTGAGAGTCATTTTATCTAACTAAAAATATCATGTTATTTCTGCGAGCCGGGCCGGGGATAAACTTTGACGAGAGGGGATTTTCCCGCTTTCCCCCAACATTAATCGCTAGTAGTAATGTGAAAAAGATAGAAACAACAGCAATATCACATTTCGCAGCAATAGGGAGTCTTGTTCGCTTTTCAGACCAAAAACAGAAGTTCATGTATTAGTGTGCGCCCACGTGTATGTGTTTGTGTCGCAAAATAAGTCCTAAATCGATGCTGTAATAAATTTCCAATTTACACAGCTTTTCTTTTTTAATGATGTTTAGAAACTAAACAAGGCTTTCATTCTGAAAATCAACCTTGAATAATAATAAGTCTCATAAAATGTCTATTGCCCCAATCACTTTTTCTGTTCCTGGAGGCATTAACGCTCAACTTAGAAAACTCAATAAATGTAAAATCACTAAATATACAATTAAATGTAATTAAATGTTGCGAGACTGCGAGAAGTCTCGCGAGACTTCTCGTGCGAGACTTAACCGAGTCTCGTCTCGCGTCTTGCATAGAATTTTCAGTCTCGTATCGTGTCTCGTCTCGCAAATGCGAGACGAGACGAGACTTCTCCCCTCTCTCGTGCATCCCTACTGAAACTTAAATTTTGCAGAGTTCAACACCAACCGAATTGTTTTCCAAGTTTGATTAAAATAACGTAAGCTGTTTAGATCATTTACTTTGCCTCTACTTAGTTCAAGAAAGATGATAAAATAACCGTGACAAAATTTCCTATTTGATAATATTTCTGACAGAATCACTAGAAACTTTTATTTCTTATCTCAAATACGATATATAAAATATGTAACTATTCAATATTATTATTATTATTATTATTATTATTATTATTATTTCGATTTGCTTGAGTTGAAGATTAAAGAAACAAATTTCAAAAACTTTTCCGATTCATTCATTGTACTTGTATTATGTTCTAAAAGAGACTGGTGATGAAATTATCATGACAAAATTTTCGGTGACGAAATTACCTATATGGTAATATTTTGGTGACAAAATTACCAGTGATGAAATTATCGTGACGAACTTTCCGGTGACAAAATTACCGCCGCCCTATTATATATATATATATATATATATATAGGGAGAGGCACCGAATATGGAATACTTTTGGTTTCTTCCTTATTTCTCAGAAATGCGTATTCCAGAATAAAAATGTTACACATCATAATAATACTTGCGGTACCTTTGCAAAACAAAATACAAGTATGAAAGTTTGTTTCACATTATTGATTTTTTTTACAATATTGCAAAATTGAAAGAAACTCAATTTTCCATATTAGGCACACCCCGCTCCTAATATGGAACACTACCTGTTCTTAAAATAGAATACTAGAACAAATATGTGCATCTGCCTACAATGCGACATTTGGACAATTCGATCATGGGCAATGCATTGAGACAATTTATTTGTTTATTTAAGGAATACATTTATTTATTAGTTTAAGAAAAGGAGCAAACGAAGTGTTCGAGCCTCCAACTCCGAGATCACATGTGCCCTTAAGATAAGTCTATGAATTGAAAAGGACTCGGCCCTGACCTCAGGAAAAGTATCATTCCTGGCATACGCCTGATGGGACTGAAGAAAACCAGGGGAAACCTCACTCAAGATGGGTAGTCTGAGTAGGGATCATCAGGGATGGGTCCATGCTCGAATTTTAGGATTTAGGATTTAGATTTCTGGGCGTTCGGCATCTAAGACCATTTAGCCCGTAAGGTTTGAGGGATGACGTCCATCAGCGTGCACGTAATCCGGTGAAAGGGAAGGAAGAAAGAATTGGAGAAGGTAGGAAGCGGCTTGGGACCTATAAGTTAGGTACCACCACAGCATTTGCTTGGTGTGAGTGAGGAAAATCCAAGAAAACCTCATTCAGGGTGGCTGGCCTGAAAAAAATTACATTTTTTTTGACCGAGTGTCCCCATCGACCCATGTTCGAATTATCCAAATATCGCGTTGTAGTCATATTTGGTAGGTGTATAAGACAAGAAAACAAAAATTACTTTACATTACACAACATAATTAAAGCATAAAACAGCAGAAATACCAGAATTATACGTAGTACAAAGACAATTATCAAACTTGACTGGACTTATTTGTTATTAGGCCCTTTCATGGGACCATCTTTTACAAACTAGACATTTTAACCAATCTCCCTCCCCTGCACTAAGCCACCACAATTTACTACAATATCCACTTCATCCAATGTTCCTCATCATCGTGATCATCAGTAGGATCACTTAAACTGTCACGATCTTCGTTCAAGTCACTCACTGACTTTTCGGATTAACTTTCTAACTTGTAGTCGCGTGATGTCCTTTTCTTTGGCTGTTTCGATTGGATTTTCTTAAGCAGTGCTTCGAAAGTTAATCTTTTTTAAACTACTTGCAATGATGAGGTAAAGGTCGTTGTGATGAGGTAGATGCAGCTTCTAAATCATTTATGTGTGGAGCGCTTGTAACTACTTTAGCCTCATTTGGCTTTCGACCACGTGTATTGCGATGTTGTGGTTGTAGTTGTGGTAGCTGACTCACTATATCAATCGATACTGTCTTGCTGTTATCTTCACTTTCCACTGTAGGTGACACAGCAATTGGGACACTTGAACCAATAAATAATCTGTGAAAATTTCATTCGAATCGCTTGAAGCGTTCAGAAGTTATCGCGAGACACACAGACAGACAACACAAATGCCAAACATCTCGATTAGGAGACGTTCGCTGACGCTCGGTCTAAAATAATATGTCAGGTCTAATATAACTTACAATTCAGTTATTCTTCTTCACTTCTAGTTCACATACGTATGAACTTATTTAGGAATATTCCATATTAGGAAAATCGCCATTTTGGATAGTTCTCTTTCTACACAAGCTTACGTGATTCTCTGTGTACTGAATCTGTATGTCCTTATGGAACACAATCTAAATATCACAAACTCAACAATAATACCTGCCTCTTTTCGTACATTCAGCAGCCTGAAAATATTCGCCAGGAAAAGTCAAGTTCTTCAAAAGAGTATTCTGCAGCAAAAGAAAATGTTATGTTATCGTTCGTCATCAAACCACTCATGTGCAGACTGAGGGCGTCACTGTGTACAAGTTTACGTAAAGTCTTCTCGGTGGCAGCGTATAGTAAACGAAATAGTCTGGTATTTCATATTAGGAACGTATTCCATATATGACGCACCCACCCTATATTATCTAGCGCATTTGGTGTATGTAATTCTGGGTTCGATTCGCGGTGGGAGCGTCATATATGTGAAATTTTAACCGTCCTAGATATTTCTGTGTTCGTATCCCTGTTATGTTGCTTTAAGTCGAAAAGATACAAAAGTGAAATTAGGAAAATAAGGTAAATATAATAACTGACAAATGTTCGATTAACCAGTTATTTATTTATTTTTAATAGCTACCATGTACGCGTTTGGTGCACCTGGTCCTGGATTCTGTTACGGTCCTGGGAGAGCACTAAAAATTTACTTTCATTAACCATTCGTCTCTTGTAGCTTAAAGGGCATAACTGGGACGTTTAACTTTAAAATTTGATTTCAATTTTTTAATGTTGATCTAATATATGTTTTTTACAGGGTTAACAATATAAGTAAAGTTAGTTGTAAAAAAATATTTCCAGAAAATAATTAGTGAAAATGTGTATTCTATCATTAATCCTTTATTTTGATCTTGAAAGATAGTATTCCATTTTTTGTGAGAGCTGAGAAAAGAGCTGATCAAGCAGAAACGAATTCAGAATTTTAAATATTCATCAGTTAAGCATGTTCTAATTTCACTTGATTTGAGGGTAGGCTGGTTGAAACAGATAGCTTGAGTAAAAGAATACTATCAGACGAACAGCTGCAGGTATCAAATAAGGATACTTCTTTTCATGAAAAAGGAACCATAAATTATTTTCAGAGTCTTGCCTTCATGGAAATAACAGTTTGTAGCAGGGGCGGATCCAGGACGGACTTCTGTGGGGGAGGCGGTGGGTTGTAATGCTGCTTCTTAGAGCTACTTTTAAGAGCTCAAACTCTGGAATAAGTTTTATTTTTATATAAAGCAGAAAGTTTTCTCTTCTAGAGGGGTGATTGCCCCAATCGCCCCCTGTATCTGCCCCTGGTTTGTAGTTGTACTTCGCTTCCTGCGTCCGATGCACTCAAACATAGAAGATCTGAGAACACGCCCAGAAATGTCTTTAGGGCCGACTTTAGCAAATGGGAATGGCATGAAAACAAACATAAATTCAAACCTTTTCATACTTTGAAATTGTGTTGATAATTCTTATTGATTTAGAAACAGATAGGATTCACGGCTTGTTTCTGTCTACGTTCATTATTTCGCGATTTAACAACAAGATTTCATCTTTTCAGATAGTTTAACATTTTTTTAAAAAAATCGCAACCACCCGATACTCAGCGGCAAGTGACTGTTTGGCCAGCCTTGATTTACAATATGATAGATCATCCAAATACGAAAGTAAACCTATTTTACTGTAAATCCTGAGAGGCAATTGAAAGCTGTGCTTCACCAAAAAAAAAAAAAAAAAAAAAAAAATATCAAGGAGAATTGTAATTTCGAGAAAGTTGTCATTTCCCTTGATTTCTGCTATTATTTCATTGTCTGTAGTTTTAGATGAAAAGAAGATGAGGCAAAATAATTATCCTTAGTTCGCCTAAAATAACGAACACAAATCTTATCATTTATTTGATATAATTGTATGAGATATTTGTTTAAATGAAGAAGCTCCACACAGATTTGATTTTGTCCACTATAAAGTCGCACGATCTAGGATCGAACTAGGAGGCATGGTGGCTGAGTGATAAAGCACTTACTTCTGGTGCGTGGGGGTTCTTGGTTCGACCCCCGGCCAGGTAAGTTTGTGGTGGACAACATCGTGTCCGTAGATTGTTTCGGGTTTCTCCTGTTCCTCCCACTTTCTCATTCCACCAATTTCTTCCATAATTATTCACTTGCTTTAATCATCATCTCCTTATGCCTAAAAGGCATAATTGTGGGACGTTAAACTGAAATATATTTCATTTCATTTAGAATCGAACTAAGGATCTTTCGCCCTAGAGACTAGCACTGTATCACTAAATCACCGTGTCCTCCATATTCGATAAGTCGTTTCGAATCAACCTCACGTCATAAGCGACGATGTAAATAGAAAACTGACAGTAGTATTTTTTCAAGAAGTGATAGATCAGTAATGGAGAAGATTTGAGTTTAAGTCCCTTGCAACAGCGAGGCTATATGAGAAGTAGATTACAGCTTAACATGGGATCCGAACCACATGAGCTCCCGACGGGAAAGACCTTCAGTAGTCTTGTGAAGTGTACTCTGAAAGAAGTCACTTAATAAAAATACGTACGGTTGAACTGGGTTGATAAGTTGCACGTTCCAAGGCACCATGAGACGTGGACAAACAGTTCAAGATGGCAGCCAAACCACTGCAATGCATTAAAATTTTAAGTTTATCCCACTGGGAATTGAACCGCAGAGTCCGTTCTCCAAAGGCGTGCACGCTAACCACTAGACCAGCGGACAGAGGTAGGACTATTCCACTGTTTACAGTGGGATTTGAATTACTACTCGAATTTGTATTCGAAGCATATATCTCTATGGGGAATCGAATCTGTGACCACACAAATAAAAAGCAAGGCACTCTGCCACGATTATGCGTAGAAACTGGTACATTCGCAATTTTTTTTTTTAAAAAAAAGTTGCATTATATTTAGGACTCTCTTTTCAGTGTTATTTACGATGGAAAGTTCTAGCCCCTTTATTTAACGTAGCTACGGGGCCACAAAGCCAGTAGAGTAGAGGTATGGCGGCCAGTTCATTTACCCGTGTTTGAAAACAGGTAATGACAAACATAAGTAGACTCGCTTCATGAAAAATGAAATTTTTCAATTTAACGTCCCATGAATTTGCCCGTTAGGCTAAGGGAGACTATGATTAAGGCAAATGAATGATGACAGGAGAATTGGTGGAATGAGAATTGTGAGGAAGCAGGAGTATCCCGAGAAAATCCACAGACACGATTTTGTCCACCACAAACTTACTTGGCCAGGTATCGAATCAGGGACCTCATGTACCAGAGGTAAGTGTTCTACCACTGAGCCACCGTGGCCCTTGCTCCATTAAAAGTGTTGTGATACAGATTCCGATATAATGAATTCTGATTGCCTACAATTTCAAAGAATCAAATTCTTCAGAAAGGTCAAGACATATGCTTTTATTTAAAACTCTGTTGAAATAAAAAAGCCTTAGTAATGATGCACATTTTGACTGAAGATCACTGACCTTTAAGTTCTGAGAACTGGTAAAGGGAAACGTTCTCATCACAGATGAAGAAAGAAAAGAAAGACGCACTCACAAAACTACCATCAGCACCAGCATCTTTGTGTATCAGAGCCGGCGTTTTGATAGCTTCTTGGACAACACCTGTGGGGCCTATAAAGTTTTAAGAGTTTCCTAGTCTTATCTCTGTAGTAAGGACAATTTGGCCTGATGGGGGGTCAAAGGGCGCCGCCGTGTCATTACTGTCAGTGAGAGATTGATGTGTCATTGGTGCCCGCAGCTGCTGGTATGCCAAGGATTGTGTCCAAGAAGATCCGCGAAACTGTCTCAAGCGCAAAAGTTGTCTTTTGTGGGTCACGCTGCACGGATCTTTGTGGTGCAGAGATGATGGGGGACCACAGCTCCACCTATCTGCAATCAATGCATACGAAAAACAAAAGAACTGACCACCCTTGGTGTTGCTTTCCGGAAAGATACCCCTATCCTTTTATCCCCTGGTCTTTTATCCCCTTTCTCTACGCTTTCATGCATATGGTTTCTGTTTATTTCAACAGCTGGCGGCACAAGCTACTACTGAAGCTCTCGTCCACGTGTAATTCTGGTCATTTCTGATGCTTTTATAGTCCATTGATCATGGACGACGCAGAGATAAAGGAACACATGAATTGGAAATTTTAACAATACGTTGTTTCCGAAGTAGCGTTCTGTTTACGAAGTCAATGACCCGAGAGACCAAGACAACAATATTATTTCTGTTTTCAGCACAACTTACGGATATAATTTATTCCTTTCAAAATTGACATGTGTTCAATCGATTTATACTACAGCCCTGAACTTGTCAACTCAAAGATTCGTTCTATGTTCGCTATATGTCACTTTCTTTCAAGTTGTACACACTTTCTGTCTTACAATACTTTGTCTCAAGCACCTATTGTAAATTTGGAACTGTTCCGTTTTAAACGCGGAAAAAAAAAAAACTTTTCTTTCTGTAAAGTTCTGTAGTTCTCACCCTAATCCCTATCATGACGCCCATTTTATCATATTCTCTTGCCAGTGACCCGCTTTATAATTTGTGGTTTCTATAATCAGCTTGTATGGGATTTTTAATAGGTCTATACCTATTGCGGAGATCTGACGAAATCCATCTATTTCTAGAATAGAAGAATCAATTTCTTGTATATAGTGGATACAGTAAAAGCGAACGGATTAAAACCAAATTTGATCAGTTCATTCATATTACAAATATCGAATCTTATTATCCGTCATACTGTTTCAAAATGGAGGCCAATTGAAAAATTTAAAACTCCCTTAATTTTGAGTCATATGATAAAGTGGTTTGTAATTTTGATTTTAAAAAACTTGAACAGTTGTTAAAAAGTTATTGAGTATTTTAATATTCGAGAGGCCGCCGCTTTGAGTTACCTCATATTGTTGTGATTTTGGTACATTGTTGGGTATGTGTTCAGTATCACCGAAACTGTTAAAAACAACTTGTTTAGATTTAACATTTAGGAAACAAATAATGAAATCACATCATACTCAAGTACAGACCGCCGCCCCCCTAAATTTTTACTGACCCTACTAACCTTTTCACGGTAGGCTTACAAATGAACTTAATATGGTTGGATCGACCCTCGTAACTTCTACCGGGACTCCCTACACTTTTGGGCTGGCTACGAACCTGTTCGGGTATCTCATTAGCTTTCAATTTTTAATTGTATTTCAATATGCAGGTTTTGTTGCATTTGTATTTTTCTGGTATTTCAATATCCACTTCTCATTAGTTTCATATAGTACCTCTTCCAATTAAGTTGATTTTTTTAAACAACTCTGCACCTGTTAAAAATGTTTCGTAGAGCTAACATTATTTTTTGTTGTTCTTAAAGCATGTATCAAAATAAAAATATGCCTATCAGAACAACATTCAAAATAATATTTAAAAATATTTTCGGGTCCGCTTATCTTTGCGATCCCCAGGTTGACAAATGCTCTCTTATGTGAAATGTTGCCAATGAATTCTACAATATTAAACCTTCATTGGCCGTATCTGAAATGTTGCCAATGAATTCCAGAATATTAATAGAATATAACACAAAAGAAGTAAAAAAAAAAATCAAATCCACATGTTAAATAATGGATATCGTTAAATTGATCAAAATGAAGTGAGTGAATGTAAATACTCATGCGTAGTTCTCGACGAAAAATGATTTTTTTTTTTTTTTTTTTGTAAATCTATGTACGTTAAGATGAAATTGATATTGATGTATAATTTTAGCAAATTTTTCATTATGACACTAGCAAAATACTGCATACTAAAGTTAATGAACCCAAAATGATTATTAACTCCAAAACTTTAACTTTTGTTTAACTATAGCCTAAGACAATGGTTCTCAACCAATGTGTCGCGACATACTGATCTGTCACGCAGTCCCTTAAGGGTCATTTCTTCTTTAGAAGAATCCTGTTTCGCAGAATGCCTTATCAGTATGCAACGTTACCAAGTTTACCCATTCCTGTTTCGCAGAACCGCATGAAAAGCTTTAGTAGCACCTCAATGTTAGAAATATTTGGAGAAACGAACGAAACACCAACATAAATCTAAAGAGGTGCGGCTCGCAATAGAGCTTTGTCGCACAAATGCAATTGTGATTTACTACAAGAACAAATTACAAACACACAGATATAAATAAAAAAAAAAAAATCATTTGCATTGAATAATAATGGCATGAACCTTAATTTAAAAAAATGGACATAGTGTGACTCTTAATATCACCTTGTCTCTATTGGATTGTAATTTCGACTATCCAAATGAATACAATGAGATACTGCATTAACCCTTTTAAATTCTTGCCTTTTTCGGCGTTTTTCTTGAGTTTCAGATAAGCAGCAACAGTGTCATCCCTATTTACCCTAGGATCATGGTTCATACCTCGTTTTTCTCAGAATGGAACAGCCTTTCAAACGGTACCGTGTACCAGAAGGAAATTATTTGAGGGAAAATCGGCATTTTTTACCAAAAAAAAAAAAACTTCTTCAAAGTTTGGGGCCTCCTGAGGCTCTATCGGGTCTGCGCACAAACCTCCAAAAATTTGGAAAAATGCTACGTAGTGTTCTAATTACTTGTGACAAATTCGAATTTCCTGTCTTGAATAGTAAGGGCGGGAAATTTTTTTACCCATATTGAGAGAGCATTAAAAAAACGCCCAAAAATTCCCTAAAATGCACCCTACAAATTTAAAAAAAATTCCTACATGTCCTTAATGATCGTAAAATTATGGTTCATACGTCGTTTTGTTCAGGTTGGAGTAGCCTTTCAGATGGTATCACCCGCATGTCCCTCGGACATCCATAAGGAGGGAAAAATTGATGAAAATGGGGATTTTTGCTTAAAAAATCCCTTTTTCCCAGTTTGGAGCCCTCTGGTGCGGCCCTGGGTGAACATAGAGATCCAGAAATCATTTTTAAAAATACTACGTAGTGTACTAATTGCTTGTGCCAAATACCAATCTTCTATCTTCAACACTAAGGACGGGAAAAATATTTTCCTCTTCTGCGGATATTCCCAGAATGTCCCAGAATACCCAGAATGTCCCAAACTTAAAAAAAAATTCCTGACACGTCCCTAATTATCGTAGGACGATGATTGATACGTCGTTATCTTCAGAATCGAGTAGGGTTTTAGAAAGTACCACTCAAATGTCCGTATCGTGTAGCCGAGCGAAGCAAGAATCGCGAAAGTGGGATTTTTGGTCAAAAATATCCCTTTTTTACCCTTTTGTCATTCTGAACCCCCCTTCTATGTTGACGAAGAGATCCGAAAAAATTCTCATAAAAACTAATGGGTCCACTGATTGTTTATGGAAGATGTTAGGATTCTAGGATTAAAGAGAAGCTCACCCAAAAATGTTGAAATTAGACCTCAGTAAAAAAAGGGGGGATTTGTAAATTGATGACGTCATACCCCCCTATGTTCTGACGTTCGGAAGCGTATAGACCCTTCCAAGGCTTTCTTGAATGCCTCCTCTCTTGGAAAATAAAAATACGGAACTAAATAGCATTCTTAGTTCTCTTTTAATTGAATCTTTAAGACACTACAATATCGGTGGAAAACGACCGAAAAAACTAAACTTGAAATGCTAAACCTTGGAATTGTTCGTTTTTTTTTTTTTCCTGCTGTTATCAAATGTTTCTTGTTGTCCTAAAACATTAATAAAAATATAATTAGTACAACGTAAGGAGTCAAATAACATTAGAATGCTCATTTACTCGTCTTATGACAATACTATTTAAGGTACTTTACATAAAACCTTTTCTTCACACTGCCAATACAACTGAAATAAAAATGATATGATTGAAAAATGAATTTAGAGTTCCGTTTAAAAGTCAGATTCATAAAATAAATAAAATAACCTCATATAGCTTAGTACACAAACCAATATAATGATATATTAATTTGGTAACTCAACAAGGTATATTATTACATTATTAATTCATTAAACAATGTACAAAAGAATCACGTAATAATCAAATGTTTCCAGTGTTGAATGAAATGAAATCTTTAAGTTTTACGTCCTACGATTATGCCAGCTAGGCTAAAGGAGACGTTGATGATGAGAAATGAATGAAATGGTGGAATGAAGAAATTAGGAAGAAAAGGCAGAACCCCGACAAAACCCAAGCACACAGTGTTTGTCCACTACCCAAGTAGCACAGTCACGTCATAAACACGTCTTTTTTTGGGGTTCGAATTCAAAATGACGTCTTTTGAAAATTTGGAACGTCTTTATCACGTACCAAAATGGTAACAAAAATGACGTGTCAAACATGACCTAAATTGTACGTGTTTATCACGTGCCAGAATGGTACAAAGAATCACGTGTCGGACATCACCAAAAATAGACGTCTTTTTTAGGTGCTAAAAAGCGCGGACGTTCCCCGTACTGTAACTGCAGTTTGAGCAGTGCATGCTGGGAATCGTGAGCCATTTGCGGAATCGTGTTTTGATGGTATTGTTTGTGAATATAAATAATGTGTTTTGTTAAAGTCACCTGTGATAAAGGTCAGCTTTAAGACAAGTAAGTATAATTCCTATCCTATTCCTATCTAGGTGCATTCCGTGTAAAATTCAGCAGATTGAGTATTCTACGGTTTCTTACAGGGGCGGATCCAGGACGGACTTCTGGGGGGGGCGGTCGGCGGTAATACTGCTACTTTTAAGAGCTCCAAACTTGTTATGGATGGGTTTATTTATATATAAAATAAGAAAGTTTCCTCTTGTGGGGGGGGCGATCGCCCCGATCGCCCCCCTCTGGATCCGCCCCTGGTTTCTTATTACAGTGTATTAAAATTCCGTAGAAAGAACGAGGATACCTACATTAGGTTAACATTTGCAGACGCCTGTATGAAATTAAATATTTTAGGTAGAATACTATATAAAATGTTAATAGTGAAGGTAGTAAAATGATAATGTATGTGTTTTTATTCTCAATAAACCGTATATGGGAGTGAGTATGCATGGGAAAGTATGTCATTCTGTGGTGCAGTTTTATTATACAGATCCGTAGATTGTAAAATATACGGAAAAAAATTGGACAAGTCTTTAATTTGCCTATTTCATGTCGAGAACAGGACCAACCAACCTCCGCGGGGCTTCTAACCCGTCCCTACTACTACTACTTATACTATGAATCCGTATAATAAAAGCTGCACGCATTGTGGTACTATTTGCCAAGGCGAAAGACTGATAAATACAAGCAAACGAGATGACAGTAAGTGTATGCTTTTGGAGGCATTACTGGAACAGACGGTTCTACTAAATTTTAATACATTTCCTACATTTTCAGGTTAGGTTAGAGCATTGTATTTTCTATAGCAGAATATGCACTAAATGAGGAGCTCCATTACTACTTGCAGATTGACTTCACGGGGGTTAGTGTAAATTTAGAGTAGACGCATGGGGCTAGGTTCTAGAACACAGGTACCCCTTCCTACTTAATTGTAACAAAGACAGAAAACAACGTGCCGTGCGGGGCTCTAACCCGCCTTCACTCGCTGACGCTCGCTCAACAATACTATGTGAATTAAATGTTAAACTTTGGTACAGAAAAGAACCAATCTAGCTGTTAACCTATATGGGGGGGGACTTGTGTTCTAGAACCTTCCCGACGCGTAGCATATTAAGTACAGTGCATAAAACACGAAATAACTTTTGCTAGGTGCCCACTAAAAAGCACAAATGCATTCTATTGGAATCAGTGCAGGAGCACAGCAAGAGGGCCCGAGCGTCAACGAGGGGGCGCATTCGTAGGGAACAGGCACGTCAGCGACGGGGACTATGCGCGTAAAGAAGGATAATGGAAAAGCACACTTATGCTTACAATGATTTCACTATCACTCAAAATGCGGCTTCACTCGAGCAGACGGTTCTACCAAATATAAAATTTGTAGGTAAAATATTATAAGAAACATTTTTCGTGAAGGAATGAGAGTGTGAATATAAGTAATTACTGTCAGTGTACAGCATATTGAAATGAATTTTAAGTGATCAGTGAAAGTATTGCATATGTAAGTGTGGTCTTCCACTATTCTCGTTTAGACGTATATTCCCCGTCGCTGACGCGCCTGCTCCCTACGGACGCATCCCGTCGCTGCCGTTCGGACCCTGTTGCTGTGCTCCTACCCCTGCTTTTTAGTGGGGAGCTGAAATAAATTGGTTCGTGTTTTATTCACTGAAATTGTTACGCTTTACGTCCACTCTGTATTTGTACTGAGGCCTGAAGTCAATCTGCAAGCACTAATGGAGCTTCTGATTTAGTTCATGCTCTGCTAAAAGAAATGCATTGTTCTAACCTGATATGAAACTGTAAGAAATATGTCAAAATTTGGTAGAACCGTCTGCTCGAATAATGCCCAAAATTCATTTCAATTTGCTGTGTACTGACATTAATTACTGATATTCACACTTTTATTCCTTCACAAAAATATGTTTCACATCATATGTTACCTATGAATTTTCTGTTAGGTAGAACCTACTGCTCGAGTGAACCTCTTTGGGAAATGACCCTCGGCAATTGTTGCAATGCCAATCGTGTATGACTTCAAAGTTAGAAACAACGAGCCCTATGGAAGTTCTAACCCCTTCGCTCACTCAGTTATGTTTTGTTTAACCTTTTGTAGCACTACTGTCTTAAATCTAGTGAAAAAATCCACAAAATAGATGAATATTTGGTAGACCCGTTTGCTAAAGTAGTGCCCCCATTGTATATGTGCATAATCAGTGGGAGGATATTACCCCAGTTGAGACAAGGTGACCAGAACTTTTACTTTCAGAAACGGGACGCATACGAATCGGCGACGGGGGGTGGGGTGACTTTCACATTGCATTTTGGGACTCAGCAGTGTTTTCAATTTACAAAATACAAAATAAGAATGATAACACAGCGTTTCTAACTTAAGTATTACCCAACAATACTTTTAACTACTTCAACACTCAGAATTCCCACTCAATTTCCACTTGAACCACAGAACACTCAATTCTCATTTGAATATTCAGAAGTTCTAGGCACGGGTGAACCTTCCCAGTAAGTGTTGGTACGGAAGAGTGTAGAATTAGCATTGACCATTTATATTTTGAATAATAATTACGGGACACCTGGTCATGTTTGCTTAAAAACGGGACATTTAGGCTTCCCGTTTGAGAATCTGAAAGAAACGGGACAACGGTTGAAAATAAGGGACTGTCCCGGCCAAAACGGGACGTCTGGTCACCTTGAGTTGAGAGCACTCTCAAACTGCAACCATCGCCCTGCTGCACCTACACACCCTCACAAGACACTTGGCTACCGTAACTGTGCTACAGAATTCGGTGTGGAAATCATAATGTAACGGGTTTTTGACTGTTCGAATATTTTGTTCATTAATTGAGTAGACAGCTCCCTCGCATTTTAGATTACAGTACTTACTCCAGTGCCAGCATGTGATGATGGATACTTATCAATGTTGCCACTGAAGTTCAAAAAAATATATTCTAGCTCAATTAAGTATCCTCTACATGACTATATTATTATGATTTCCACTGCTAATCGTGAAACGATTCAAAGGAAACCAAATGTCTTATTAAGGGACCGTGGTTGGGGGCTGGTGCTGGTTCCAGTCAGATGTGTTTAAGAGAGCTCTTGACATAGGGAATATCCTCCTAATGTTTATGCGCACATTAACAACGGAAGTCTCTTTGAGTCAAAAACCTGCTTTCAGGTGGAACACCAATATCTCATCATTAAGAAGAAATTAAATTAAATATTTAGTTTCACGCCCCAGGAAAGGCACCGAGCCTAAGGAAGATGGTGATAATGAAATGTGAAAAATGGTGGTATGAAGAAAGTTTGCGGAAACGGGAGAGTGTCGAGAAAACTCAGGCACATGGTGTTTGTCCACCACAAAGCCCACTTGGCACGAGCTGGGATCAAACCAGGGACCCCACGCACTAGAAGTGAACGCTCTACCACTGAGGCACTGCAGCCCCATCAGTAAAAAAAAATACCTTATTGCTTCGGGGCTTACATATCTGCTGCCACCAAAAGGAAGGTGTGTACACAACAGGGGCGGATCCAGAGGTGACGACTGCCCCTCCCAGAGTAGGATATTTTTATTTTTTTAAAAAAATAAAACCTACCCCAGAATTGGAGCTCTTGATTTTTTCAAGCTTGTATTATAAATGTAAGATAAAAACTTTTTTTTTTTCACGTTGCAGAATTTAAATGAAGCAATACATAGCAAGAAATTACTTGCCTTGGTGTTTTTGGTCAGAAAATGTCCGCGTTCGAAAACGCAGGTAGTCATTTGTGTTCTTTGTGTTCAAGATGCGATATTTTACGCTCTCACTCCGTTCTCAAAACCGATCCCTGCTTCTCATGGGGCCGCGGTGGCTCAGTAGTAGAGCGTTCACTTTTGGTGCTTGGGGTCCCGGGTTCGATCCCAGCCCCCGCCAAGTGAACTTTGTGGTGGACAAACACCGTGTGCGTGGGTTTTCTCGGGGTTCTCCCGTTCCCTCCCACTTTCTTCATTCCACCATTTCATCCATTACTCATCATCACCGTCTCCTTTAGCCTAATCGGCATAATCGTGGGACGTAAAACTCAAAGATTTTCCGATCCCTGCTTCTTGTTAACAACGGGCAGACAATAATCCATAAAATCTATCTGTCCACAAGTTTGTCAATATTTATTTTGCGTATCTTTCCATTTAAGAAGTGGCCATTCCTGCATCGAGGTTGGGACGATTTCGGACTCTTCTTCACACCTTCCTTTACGCTGAAAATATCCAGAACAGAAAGCATGTGAAATTTATGGCTGACATTTTCCTGCCAACTCATTTTTCTTTCTATAAGCTCTGTTTTTTTTAATACAAAATGTAGTAAAAACCCACTTTACTGTTTACATAAAATTAAACTGCTTCATTTCATGTTAAATGTATTTAGTCGTTGTAATAAGCCTAGGTGTAAATACATGTTATTTGCCAAAATAAGCCTTGTATGTACTCCCACTTTCCAGAGCGTGTGGCCAATGCTCCTGCAAATGATGAATTGATCAACAGCAGACCACCTGACCCCTTTCTGCTCGTCGAGCTGCTCTAGAAATATCACTGTGGAGGATGACATACAACCAAAGTTGCGACAGGTGAGTTTTTGACATGTTATTTTATAATACCCATGTAAGAAAATGCCGAGTAAGAAGAAAAGAAAGAAAGTAGTAATATTTTATTAGTACTTAACCAAAATAAAATAATTGTTGAACAAGGCAATACTTTTATATAAATGAAATATTCAATTTAACGTTCCACGATCAGGCACTGAGGCTAAGGGAGTCGGTGATGATGAGAAGTGAATTAAATAGTGGAATGAAGAATGTGGGAAAAAATTGGAGAACTCCAAGAAAAGCCGCTTGAAGTGAGCTGGGATCGAATCATTGGCCCCCTCTATCACCGAGCCACAGCTGCGCCAATTTTATTTAAATGTAACTGTTTCAGCAACTACCCTTGTCTTCTTCAGATACACTCTATTTATTTATTATTTTAGATTTTTGAAGGTTTCCGTGTTTATTAATTTTTATTCCTTCAGCAATTATTTTATTTGACTTGAGTATTTATATATAAGCAAAGCTTTAATATGGAATGTATCACATGTTATAGTGTTCGCGCTTTTTTTTTTTTTTTTGAATGGATAAAAGTACTCATCCCGAAAATATTTTTCTCAACAGAGGGGTAAAATATAATTTTCACCAAAGAGAAGTTTTATTATTATTATTATTATTATTATTATTATTATTATTATTATTATTATTATTATTATTATTAATAATAATAATAATAATAATAATAATAATAATAATAATAATAATAATAATAATAATAATAACTGCCGCAACTTATAACCCTGCACAGAACAAATAATGTGACGATTTTCACCCTACTGCTTATGTCAGAATTCTGGTTCTAGAAGTTTTATTTTTTAAAAATACTCCAGTAACAAGTGATACTCCAGTTTGCTCACAACTTTTTTACTTTTCGGAATACATAAGTTATACACCATTTTGTTTGTATCAATATCGTATCAATATACTTGATCGTCACTTTTAGCTCACATCCTAAAGTTGGTCTTGGAGTGGCATTTTATATTGTGAGCACATACGTAATGTAGCCTTCTATGAGTGTTTCAGAATTATTTGTCATGTATCTGTATATACAAAGTCTTATATCCCCCAACTTGTTTGATCCTCCTGAACAATCAGAGTTAACAGCTGCAATAAAATCAAAAGTTAAGCTATTACAGAATAACTAAAATTAATGGTAGTTTAATTTCGCTGTTTGGAAGGCCGTTAAAAGTGGGACTTCATGCAAGCGAGTGCAGTAACTAATCGTTTTATTGCGTATTGATTGTAGTTACACATGACGTATTGTAATTATTTTTTAAAATTTTCTCCCCACCTGAAAAATTGCACTATGATTGTTCATGATTTTTTTTTTCTGTTTCAGTGTTCCTATCTGTCATCGTTGGGAGGAAAAGGGACCTTTCTCTGATGCTTGGTTTCCAAAGAGCTGGTGATGGAATTTAACTCCCGCGGAAAAAAGAGCAAAGTTCACGTTGTGCAAACTAGCCTTAAAGACACTTATCATTCGTGAGTAAAAATAAAGATCTTCAAATGAACAAATGCCACAAATCTTCAAAATGTTAATAGAAAGATATTCACTTCCATCTGCCTTGTTGTTTGAGGATGAAAAGGATTCGGCATGCTTGAAACATGTTGACCTGTTCCTCCTCGCTTTCTTGGAAATCAATGTAAAGGCATCTCTTTCGAAAACTAAAAGATGGAACAAACTGCTACTAGTATAATAGATGGGATAATAAGTGGGATACTTACCGCAGTCCCCATTTTTAACCTACTTAAGCACGTGAGGCTTTTTTGATATGATGCTGCATTTCTGTACTTTCAATAACTATGAAAGGTGTTTTCCTTCATACGAAATTTATAGAAAAATTTGATTCTTTTTATTTTATATTATTAAAAGATCTCTGTAAGTTTTAGATTATAACCAACAGATTTGCATTGTCTACATATTTCTTGTTTGTATTACAAATAATAAAGACAATCAGTGTTTCTTGTTGCATTACAAATAGCATGAATATTATTTTATACGACAAAACGTGCACATTGTACATATAACTAATAAATGTAGAATTCAAATTAATGGTTATGTGTTTTCGCTTTCATCCCTCAGAGGTTAATTAATTTTAAGATGTACTTTCTTTTTCGATTTTTCACCTCCAAAATAAAGGTGTCTTAAATTGGAGTTATAAAAGTTTAGTCCTAAATTTTGTACTGTCAATAAAACCCATTGTTCTTGTGTATGTGAGTGTGTGTTGGATGTGGGTGGTTGTGTTTGTGTGTATGTGTGCGCATACTAGCGTAATAATGGATAGCTATAAAATTTATGGAAGCACGTGTTGTACCGTAATTTCATTAAGAAGAAGGTACTAGTAAATGCACATGAATAAATTCCAGTGACGAAATGAGTGGATTCTTCTTAGTACTAAGGGCCGCGGTGGCTCAGTGGTAGAGCGTTCACCTCTGGTGCTTGGGGTTCCGGGTTCGATCCCAGCCCCCGCCAAGTGAACTTTGTCCACGTAGTGGACAAACACCGTGTGCGTGGGTTTTCTCGGGGTTCTCCCGTTTCCTCCCACTTTCTTCATTCCACTATTTCATTCATTTCTCATTATCACCGTCTCCTTTAGCCTAACCGGTATAAGCGTGGGACGTAAAACTCAAAGATTTCATTTCATTTCATTTTCTTAGGACTGTAAGTACAATGTTCCTTTATTTTTCCATTTCATTCTTTGTTTTTACCATGTTTATTCGTCTTTTCTCATTCTTAAAAGTTATGTAGGGCTTTTTTTTTTCCCGCCAAGGGTGAGTCTTACATTCTTTTTTTTATGTTTTTCAAGTCGATTCAATGCGTCTCGGTTTTCTTTTTAATGTATGGCTTTAAATTTATCCTTTCGTGGAGCAAGCGCTGCCGTTTCTTTCCTGTTGCATTAGGTATATAATTATTCCTCGACAGCTATTGTATATTCGTTTCTTAATGTGTAGATAAATATACCACACATTAAGGCGAATATATACTCTTCAATAGGCTAGTATCCAAATACTAAAAAAATATAAATCAACAACACTAGAGGTGGTTAATTGGATATGAAAATCCCCAATCCATAGATAATACGAACATTCGGAGAAGCGAAATTTCCAAATTCTTGGTACAGACCAATCAAATAGACCACAATACTTTGACGTTCCCTAATGTGTGCTTCCGAGAGAGGGTGGTGATGTATTTCGCTGTGGCAAGATCTAGGGTTCTTAGGGTCTATCCTGATCTGTTATTTATTACAATAACCCAGTGGTCTTACTTATCTGGTATAGGAGCTTGTAAATTATTATGCAAATTACAACACAATGGTGAAAAATCAAGCAGCAGCCACAAGGATAAATTTACTTTCATTATTGTTTTTACTTATAATAATCGTTGTCCAATTGTTATTCGTAGACTTTTTTTTTTTACCCAAGAAAAGTGTTGCGGCCAGAGATCAGTTCAGAACTGTCAAGAAAAAAAAAACGCAGTTAAGAAAATAGAAAAAGTATGATTTTTTATCATTTTTTAAAAAAAATGTGTTGTAAGCTGTGTGTTTTAGAGTAGATATTATTATTATTATTATTATTATTATTATTATTATTATTATTATTATTATTATTATTATTATTATTATTATTATTATTATTATTCAGTTTCATATGTCCAAATAATCATAAATTGATGTGTATCCAGTGTTGACATTAGGAATCTCAATCTATGTATAGTAGGATCTCGATTATTCGACACAGTTTCAGGGTTATTTGTTTCAACCACTATTCAACCAATCTATTTCAAAATTTACAGGGCCAGAACTAGGTAGCCCTAGTAGCCTAACCCCTAACTTTGGTGCAAAACGGTTGAATAGGGGCTGGTAAATAGCCTCAAAAGTGTGGCGAATAATCGAGGTAGTACATGGATTGAAATTCCTAATATCAATACTGCGGATGCACATCAATTTCTAATGGTTTTGACATTTGGAACTGAACAATCCTGTCAGACTTCCATGACATTTGAGGTAGCGAGAAGCAAAGGGGTGTAAGTGACATTTTCAATAGAGTATGTATGTCTCTAAAATGGATTCTGCATTGCAAAATATACAAACTGCATAATGAAGTTCGGCGTAGAGCATTCATGGGTAGACTTTCTATTGGACTGCGACGAGCTTCACCATCCAGTTTGTATATTTAGCTGTGCAGAATCCATTTTAGAGACATCCATACTTTATTGCAAATATCGCTTACACCCCTTTGCTTCTCGCCGCCTCATTTCGAGAACGCCCCCTTCCAATTCACATGAAGGGTGTGAAAAAGACGTGATTTACACGTCACATCTATGACGTGTAAGAGACGTCATAAAAATCACGTCATATTCTATGACGTGTAAAAGACGTCATAAAAATCACGTCATATTCCCGGACATTTCCACGTGGGAAAAGACGTGTAAATCACGTCATGTTCGGTGTATTTTACGGTGTTTTACACCAAAAAAACCACGTCTTTTCGACGTCGGTGTGCCGCTTGGGTAGAAAGCTCACTTGGCGCGAGCTGGGATCGAACCAAGGACCCCATGCAACAGATGTGAACGCTCTGCCACTGAGCCACCGCGTCCTCACTTTTCAATGTTAAGTGCAACGCTGTAAACTGTACAGCAATCACACATTCTGAATATCTTACTGGTGCACATAATTTAAGCAAACATCCTTAACTTTGTAACGCATCCCCTTCACGTAGATTATACTCCTCATCAACAAAATTCTCACTACAGCATTTGCTTTTCAAATAAATGACCACTATTATAGTTATAGGTCTAATAAGAAGAACGTTGATTCAGTTGAAAATTTATACAATTGGAAAGGTGATGTAAAGGTCTAAACAACAAATCAGAATACACTTCACTCTCAGGACAGCCAATCAAAATGCAGCTAAAAATGTAAATAAAAACTTGCTTCTGATTGGCCGAAATAGAAAAATGTCAACAAACTATTGCTTCTTATTAGACATTGAAATGAATACAAAAGAGAATTGCTTCATGCAGAATGTTTATAGCAGCATTTAATGTTTATTTTGTTTATTATTTTATATTATCCTTTTTTATGGATTACGTCCTTACACCGACACGCCTGTACACCGAAACAGCCGTATCCCACGTGTTCTCATTGTTAAGCCATTTGCTACAGTGGTGGAAGTGGAACGCTGATTCAATGTAAAAGTGCAATTACCAGTGGCGGCCTCTGAGGCAGTGACACCGTGACATGTCACTGCCTTGAAAGGTAGAAGATTCAGAATATGAAAAGAAAGCAAGTTAAATATCATAACTGCTTCTGAATTTCTTCCTTTTTTCTGCCCGCTGCCGTATCTATTTAGTCGCAAGACCTAGCGCGAAAGACCTGGCGGTGGCAACTCTGCTTCGGTGACTGTCACCAGGCCCTTGCTTCTGAATGCTGCTTGGCATAGTGGTATCACCATATACGCGCCCTATCAGCTGTGTACGGGAAAGGCTTTCCATTGCTTCTAGCTCGTGACAACGAAAGCTTGTCACGCAGAATCCGAAAGCAGCCGATATTTCACGATCTCATATACACTGCTTGGGGGTTGCCGCGGATTTCTCACACCAGGTGGAATTTTCAGTCTCGTGGAGTAAATACAGTTTACGAGTATCGGAAAGATCTAATTGATGTTATGTTAGCAATAGAAAACTGTGAAGATATAACATTACAAACCACCTTAACTCAAGTTTCCGCGTACAAGCTATTATTGAATGAAGAAAATTTCGTATTTTGGTTGACTTTTTTTTCACAAGATTATGCCACACGTAGAAACTATTTTCAGCCAACTACAGAAGAAATGTACTGATCCTGTCAAGGTTCGAGAACATCTGCATAATTTTCAACTTGGTATGCAGTCAGTCAGAGAACAATTTCACAGCATTATTCAAGAAGTAGAAACCGAATTGGAAACTGCAAGAGACGGACAATATGCAAAAATATGGCGAAGTGAGGCGTTCTATAACGACAAAAAAAAAAAGACAAGCATTAGAAGTTTGTGATGCAATCCTAGTGGAGATCAAATCTAGATTTCACTTCACTGAGCACCTTGTAGCTACGAGATTATTTGCTGTAGAAAAATTTGACAATTACAAAAAGGAGTTTCCCAATAATTATCTCAGTGAGATGGTTAAAAAATATCCCTTCTTGGAGGAAAAGAAATTAAAAAGCGAACTGAGAACGGTGTCTGGCGCGGTGTCATTCTTAATGTTCATTATAGACGACGAATTGTGCGACATGTTTCAAGAAACAGTTAAACTCTTAAAGTTATTGATAACTATGCCAATGTCAACAGCAGAAGCAGAGATATGTTTCTCGATGTTGAACAAAATAAAAACTTTCCTAAGAAATACCATGAAAGAGGAAAGATTAACTGCGTTAGGCATGTTGTTATGTGAAAAGACATTCGTTAATGAGATAGATAATTTTAACAAAAAAATTATCGACGTCTTTTCCAGCAAAAAAAAAAAAAAAAAAAATCGTCGCATGGAGTTTTAGTATCGTGCATCTTAACTAGTCAACCAAACGTGTTCAGTTGAAAGTTCGAAGAGAATAAACAGTGCAAATGAAGTGTTTCTTTTTAAACAGTATACTCGTGTTTTATTCAATATCAGTGTGTATGTGTCTTTTTTATCAACAAGATAAATAACAAACTTAGTTAAATAAGAGCATCTCAAGGTTTATTCCCCAAATTTGATTTCTGAATTCACTTCAATATATAACTGACTGGCATGAGGAAGAATAGAACTTGAGTGAAAGGAGCAAGAGAGTACCTACCTGATTACTGATAATGTAAGCACAATCGATTATAATTAAATTGAAATTCTATATATGTTCTAATAATAATAATAATAATAATAATAATAATAATAATAATAATAATATAGTTCTGTCACTACCTAATAAATTGTCACCAGCCGCCACTGGCAATTACACGTACATTTACCGTTTCTGAAGACTTTTACCGTAACATGATATCGAATCGATAGTGGGATATCTTCGAAAATATGGAGATTAACAATCTTTGGTTTCGGCAGGATGAGGCGACTGCCACACTTCGAATGAGGTTCTTATCTTACTCCACGAAAAATTCCCGAAACGAGTAATCTCTGTACAGTGACCAACAATGGCCGGCAAAGTGGTGAGGTTTTACATCCTGTAGTATCGTTTAATTGGGGTTTTGCAGTGCTGATTTCAGGGGAGCCAGAGGGAGGAGGCAAGAAAAAAAAAACTGGTGTAAAGTATACAATATTTAAACATATTAAAAGTATCAAAATAAATCTTTTGTGTTGGAACCTGGTTTCAAGTTGATACTAGTTAAAATTATAATCTGACCTGTCTATTGGCATATTATACTGTAGACCCTATTGCATTACTGTCTGTCTAGCGTGGAAGATCCGGGTTTGATTCCCGACGGGAGCTCATGTGGTTCGGATTCCACGTTAATCAGTAGGTCCACGTCTCATATAGCCTCACTGCTGAAAGGGACGTTAAAATCAATCACTCAATTATTGCCAGTGCCCATGCAGTAGCAGAAACAAGTGGCGAGCTTAACGTCTCAAAACTAACTTTACTAAAACACATTCTGCAATAGCTGAAACTCGATTGAGAGGACTTGCCGTGATTTTAATTTTAATTGAATATGAAAATGGACAAAGGACACCTTACAAAAAGCATTGCATTTCCTCGTCTGTCCGATTTGGTTGATTTTTTGATATTTTGTAGTTGAGGACCCCCCGGTCAATTGTTGATATAGGACCAACTCCCTGTGACCAACCCTGAGACATCCAGAGGTCACCAAAGGTCACACCATACAAAAAGCATTGCATTTCCTCGTCTGTCCAATTTGGGTAATTTTTGGATATGTTTTAACTGAGGATCTCCTGGTCAATTGTTTGGTGTCCTCTGGAGGGCACAGAGTTGGTCATAGGAAGTTGACCCCATATAAACAATTTCCCGGGAAGTTTTCAGCTACAACATATCCAAAAATCTTTCAAATCGGACAGACGAGGAAATGCAATGCTGTTTGTACGGTGTGACCTTTGTTTACCTCTAGATGTCACAGGGTTGATCATAGGGAGTTAGCCAATATCTAAGAGGATGGTGAACATTTTGGTACCAAATAGTAACCGGTGGCCATTGGTTATATCTGCATATTCAGTATAAATACGATTATAAAAAGTGACATCTCAATATAGTTAATTCAATAGTTCCCCTAATACGCAGGTTTCAAATATATAGGTGTATTATATATTGAATTTAATCAAATAAATATGTAATATACAATGTCATATAAATTTCAGAAAAAATATTTCTTTTTTTTAAGATTGTTCTGGCAATGGTCTGGGAGCATTCTCAACTAGTTAATTTTCAAATGTGGCATCCTAAATGAAACATCTTATATTATAGAAAATAATAAGTCATTTTCATCAAAAAGCACAAACTATTAAAGTGACATAATCACAAGAGTGGTAACGAACTCAAAGGGCTGTACAGCTTTAAAAAAAGAAGAAAAGAAAAGAAAGAGTACTATATGAAATCGCCAACTTTTTTATTATTACTGCCCTATATGTCTGACCTAGAATCATCTGAACTAGAGTTCTTAAATCATCCTTTTTTTAAGCTAATACGTAAGAAGAAGAGAAAGAGAAATGCTTGGACGACAAAGAGACTCAGACACGGAAGAAGAAGAAAGTAAAAAAGATAGCTATAGCTTTTCGAGACTAGAAAAGGCAAGTGATGTCACGCGTGAACCGAATCAAGGATTGCAGAAAGGAGAAATGCAAAGAACTTGAGGATGAGGAAGAAGGAGGTACAGAGAAGAAAGAAAGAAAAAAAAAGGTCCAAAAGGAAACTTTTCTAGGCTGCGAAGATGGAAGCCAATTCGAAACGTCAAAGGAACTGATGTTAAGCATTGAATAGAAAGCACAGAGTTGTGAAGAGAAAAGAAGGAAAGATCATGGATATCGCAAAGAAGAATGGGGGAAGAAATATACAGATACACGGAAATCCTTCTTCCTTACGCTTCAGTATATATATATATATATATATATATATATATATATATATATATATATATATATATATATATATATATATATATATATATATATCCTTGATCCATCCTACTTCTGCTTTCGTTTCCAAAGTATTTGACGCTTCATTGGTTTGAAATTTGAAGCCAGAAGTAAGGGAACATATATATTGGTTTTCTCTAATAAGCTGTCTTAAAGAGCTAAACATTTCACTCGTAGAAACAAAATAACTCTAGATATAAATCGCGTTAAAATATACAAATCATTTAATTTAGTTACATACTTAAAATGCTAACAACAGCGTTAACGAAGTATAGCACTGTAATATATAAGGTAGTTAAATACGAGGTTTGATCATAACTACCTAATATTTTCGTTGTTCTCAAAAAAATAATTTTTATATTCATCAATATTAAATTTTGTCCCCTTCAGACATAATACACTTGTGTCAGAGTTTATTTTCAATGTTCGAGGCACTTCTGAAGGTCAATTTTCGGTACGGTGTTTAGTTCCAACTATAAAGGGTTGAGAAAAAGTATCATTATGATACTTAAGTAGTAGTTGTAGTTTTTACTTAAGTAGTTTTTACTATGAACTAATTAAGTATTTATAACCTCATGTAACTTTGTGTTATCTACATATATTAAGTATTTACCCGCCGTCCTATAATATGTAAATAAATTGTGAAAGGGAGAACCACAAACAGCAGAAGCTCGGTCTCTCCCTGAATCGCTATAAAGATTGTCAAGTAACTGTTTTGCACTCATATACATATTAATAAATTCTATCATAAAATGCTTCATGTGGAGTATTGTACTGTGTAGGACAGAAACATTGACATTTCGCAAAAATGACGAAAAGCGACTGAAAGCTTTTGATGTGTGGAGAAAAATGGCGAGAATTAGTTTGGGTCGAGCGGGAAACGAATGAGATGGTATTAGAAATGGTCAGAGAAAAAAAATAACTATTAAGAAGAGGAAGAGAAACTGGTTGGGACATTGACTAAGAGGGAATTGCATCATGAGAGATAAGCTGGAGAGTATGGTG
This sequence comes from Thermobia domestica, assembly GCF_964235325.1. Lineage (NCBI taxonomy): Eukaryota > Metazoa > Arthropoda > Insecta > Zygentoma > Lepismatidae > Thermobia > Thermobia domestica. The sequence continues at coordinate 94,164,471 of NC_137468.1, forward strand.
GCAGGAAAAAGAGGGAGGGGGCAAAGAAGACTATAATTAATGGACGGTATCAAAACAGAAATGTCGTACGTGAAGACAAACAGGTAGGCGGAAGACTGTGAAGCATGCAAGCTTCTCAGCTGCGACAAGTAACCTGCCAATACTGACAGAATACCTATAATGATGATGATGTGTACTTGTCTCAAAAATAAATTATGTACCCGCATGGGGAGTCGAACTTGGGGCAACGTTCAACGACGCAGCAACCATTCACCTACAAGAGAACAAAGTACAGTATCAAAATCTTTCATAATGTCACTTTATTTCGCATTGTCATCATGTTCTACTCAGAATAATATCTCATTCGTCATATTCTTTCGATTTCTTTTTCATTAAACAGTAGTTGAAAAGCAAAAATAAATCTCTCTTTTCCTTTTATTCATTTTCTACGTCTAATTTCGTCTCTTCTACACATACACGTTTATTTTTGTCTAAGTACTCTTGATTGATGCGTAGAGAGAAATTCGATTTTGAACTGCTTTTAAGTTTTTACTAATTACGTCAATTCACTCTTAATTTCTCTTTACTTAAGAGAGATGGGACGAAGCAGCGAAGAGAAAGAAAATGCCAGCTTTGGCCGACTTCTCATTTTATTCATCACTTCAAGAGAAAAAGAAATAAAAAAATAATAATGAACGACAAGAAAAGACAAGCTGGAAAAATGGAGAAATTAACAAAAATTAAAACTTTTTTTAAATGTACTTTTAAAAAAGACAAATAATATTCGCAATGAAGTAGAGTAAAATCTGTCATAAACTTCTTCTTCTTTTTGGAATCTTGTTTCTTCCGTTTCTGCACAACGCTTTCAGAACCAGTGTTGCCAACAAACCAGTTTTTAACTTGCCATCTGATGTGTTTGAGTATTTGATCGGTTTCGATCATTCTTTGATAGATAGTTGAGTTGATTCTGAGTTTAACGCCCTTTTCAGCAGCGACGCTATATGAGACGGGACCTGCTGATTAACGTGGAATCCAAACCACATGAACTCCTGCCGGGAATCGAACCCGGGTCTCCCACGCCAAAGGCGCGTACGCTAATCGTTTAGCCACGAAGGAGCTCTCTTTGATAGATAATTAGATATTTTGTGGGTGCGCCAACAACGAGGTCTTTTTGCACCCATGCGATGACAAACACGAAAAACAAATCTGATGCAAAATCAACAATAATAAAACTAGGAACAAGTTAATTAAAACACATGAAGAAACATCCACACACGAGCTAAAATTAAATTGCATGCAAAATCTTAAGGTCATCTAAAAACAGCAGCAGTCCTGAGAGCACGAGTGTCGTCACCAAGAAGCAAGCGTAGGTCTTCAGGGAGCTTGTAACGTTGTTGATGCAGAGTCAGAGCGGGACAATCGACCAGAAGATGACGAATAGATAAAATATCTCCACAAAAGACATTGTGGAACTGAAACTCCACGTACAAGATATGCATGCGTCAAATGACTGTATTTCTTCTCGACGAGACTGTCGAGAACCAGACGTTCCAGCTCCTAAGCGTGGTTTCGTGGCATACAATTTGTTGGCATGTGCGAGATCCCATTCCGACTGCCATTGTTGGAGAAGATGAGATGTGAACACCGGGTCAAGATCAGTGCGTCACGAGTGCAACACCATGAAGAGCTGTATCTTTTGCCACAGAATCCGCTTGCTCATTACCAGGAATGCTAACATGGCTAGAAATCCAACAAAAGTGGACAACTGAGCCAGAACCAAGCAGAAAATGGCAGTCTATTTCAGTATTTCTTACTGTAAAATGTATGGTGTAGGAGTATTTTTTACAATCAGAAACAAGTAGAAGCATCGTGTGAACACCACGGGAAGGAGTTTAGTTTGTATGGCGTGATATTTTCTCAATTAATATTGAAACCGGAAGTGGCAATAGATTTCCAGCACTTCTGGTTTTAGTAGAGAGATTAGAGTGGAGATGGAATATGTTACTGAAAGACCTAACTGATTGCAATAAAACCATTTCTCGCTATCTAACACTGTTTTTACTCTACATCGATCAATGATGAAACCGAAAGTGGTTTATTTATGCAACTTCCGGTTTGAACAAGGGATTAAGAAAGAAGATGATAGATATTCTTAGAATGCTAAATCGATTCCAAAAACTACTGCTCGCTCTCTTATCGTTTTAGCGCTGTGTAAATCAACAGCAACACCGGAAGTTGTAGTGGATTTCCACCATTTCCGGTTTTAGTAGGAAGTTAAGAATGAAAATAAAATGTATTCTTAGTACGCTTAATCAATTGAAGTAAACGGCTTCTCACTATTTATAATCGTTTTTACTCTATGGGGCGCGGTGGCTTAATGGTAAAGCGTTCACCTCTAGTGCGTGGGATCCTGGTTCGATCCTAGTTCGCGTGAACTTTGTGGTAGACAAACACCGTGTTCGTGTGTTTTCTGGAAGTTCTCCCGTTTCCTTCCACTTTCTTCATTCCACCATTTCATTCATTTCTTTATCATCACCGTCTTCTTTAGCCTAACCGGCATAACCATGGGACGTAAAACTTAAAGATTTCAATTTCGTTTTTCCTCTGTAGCGAGCAATGTTAAAACTTGAATTGGTTGATTTCTACTACTTCCGGTTTGAATACCACCCTGCATCAACGAGCTCGGTTTTTAAACTTTTGATCTACATCCTGACCAAAATTCATGGCGATTCATCAAATAGTTCTTGAGAATTTTTACCTCTCAGATGGACACACAAGGGATGTATTCAAAGAAAGTATAGTAAACCAAGCTTGTTAAAAATAGCTGAGAGAAACAGTTGAATGATGAAAGGGAGCGAATGGGGTATAAAAATTAAATAAACAAGTGTTCAGTGTACAGGTAGTGAAGGACTCACGAGCAGTATACCTGAAAATACATTGACTACCTTATGGATGTTCTTGTTTGTCTGCCACCATGACTGTTTCTCAATGCCAGGTTTCCTGCCTGTTCCTTCTCATTTGTGTGCGCTTCAGTAAGAAGAGGAGGAACAAACTGTGACGTCAAAGAGCGTACATTTGGAAATGACTAGTTTCTTGGGTTGCAATAACACACTCACTGAACACATAGTACAGCCATGTTTAAAATAAATTTAAACATCCATATCTCTCATAATTAACATTAGCAAGATGGCTAATTTTGAGGGATTATCATAAATTTTATATTACGAGTAACTAGTAGCACAGAAGTAACTAATAGCCTAATACTTTAGTCTTGCATGAATGAATTCGAAATACTTTCCGCCTGCTTCCTGATCAAGTCGTAAGTATTAAAATTGATTACAATCGAAAAAGTTATATTTGAAATTAATATCAGAAGTGCTTCGTAAACAAATTCTCTTTCGAATGAATGAAAACGGCACTTATTCCGATAACCTTGGAACATAAAAGATCCTAATAAACTTTGCCAGTTCTAATCTTAGTACGTTCACACACTTAGTCCCCAGTGATTTGGAAGCCCAACATATCTCTCGTGTTATATCACAGTATGGTGACATCAAATTGATCATGGATGAAATGTATTTGACTGGACATATCTATAAAGTAAGAACTGATAGAAGGATAATACGTATGTGTATTAAGCGACTGATATATTCCTATATGACTATTTGTGGATTACATTTCTGGTTAACATATGGAGGTGTAGCTAAAACCTGTACTCTCTGTAGCTCACTGAATCATTTTTTGGTGGAATGCGCAAAGCGCCGTAATCCTTCGGCAGTATCACCTTCACTATCCAGTGCCCTCTACCTTCATATCCATTCCCATGTCAAGTAGTTTGATCCAAGTGAGTACTCTACCTGATGTTCATTCTTATACCAGTTTTCCAGTATTAAGTGAAAAACCCGCTTCACCATTACCGGGAGGTCCCAATATACACGGAAAACACTTGTACTAATCTTCCAAGGGCACCAAGTCCACATGACTAACTGTCAGCAAGATGTCTTCTTAAATAGTTCTGAAGTTGCACTTATCACCAGTTCCTCGTCTACTGCCTCCCAGAGAACCCTTGCCTCTATTACAGTATTTCAGAGTAATTCCTCCCAGTCCACTATCACACCAGTGAATAATTTGGAGCATCTCAGGATTTAAAGGCAGTTACGGTAATTTCAATCACTATAAATGCTTCATCGTCAGAGGCCACCAATAAATTTTATCTGGTAGTGAGTTTCTTACGATTGTTTCTTACGATTCAGATTCTCCACCTACAGAGGCATCCCAGTTACCCTTAATACCCGAAAACGGCATCGTACAACTCGATCTTAGTCTTCGCCTCATAACAAATCAAGTTGATCCAAGAAACTTTGGAAAGCTACAAGTGCTTAACCAGTGAACGACTGTGTGTCTGGCTACACAAGGTAACGAGCAGATCACAATCCAGTTAAAACAAGTGCTACAGCAAGTGACTATGCTTACCCTTCAGATAAGTGACCATACCACCTTCCAGTGTATATTGGCAATGTATGCGAAAATTGTCACCTACCTTTCTTCTTACCAGTGCATTATTTCAGTTTTGTAGTGCTATGTTTATTTGGTGTTCTTTTGTAATCTTGTAGCCCTTCCTTATGTATGCCACACGCATGGCTCTTCATTAATAGTAATGATATTTATAGTCTTAGCACGTAAAAAGCACTCGCCGATTACATAAAAAAATTCTTCATAGACATTATTTATCTACAAAAATAAATATTGATTTTTCCTTCCTATTTATTCATTTGTATGAAGTCAATCCTTCCGGAATCGGTTCTAGAACACTCATTTTATATCGTAAAGACATCGTCTTAACAGATTTTTTTAGAATTTCCTTTAGGCCACCTTTTCACAGCCAATTAGGGAAAGATATATTTTTGTAATTTGTATACGCCGTCCGGCAATAGCAAACCTTCTGAGCTTAACTCTTTATATGCTACCGGTGTTCCAAGTTACATTCTAGTGGCCGAGATTTGATCTGTGTCGATGATTATAACGTAGTATCGAACTCTATAAAGATTCCAGTTTTGGTTACGACACTTCGCCAGCATCGTGCTAATTAGCTCAAAACTTTAAGTTAGTCGACGTTTGGCGTCATTATAAAAGTAACGCCTCAGGGCACACGTACTTTCATTCTGACGAATCTTCACGCTTGGATAGAATTTATTCAGTTCCACTTTAATTAATAATGTGCGCTCTATAGAACTTTATCCTGTACGCTTTTCTATCATTATGCTGTAGTTTTTACCGTTGATTTGCCTACCCATAAGTATTTAAATCATCCTTTCTCTAGTCACTCAATAGCAATATTTTATGTGAAGAGGATTTTCAGTTGCTCCTTACCACTAATAGATGGAATTATTTAACGCATTTTAAAATCCCAAAAGAAAAGTTTGTTTTCCTGGTGGCTGTCTCACCTTAAATCTTTTACAATCCCGCCTTTACAATCCATATTTAAGCATTACAATCCATATTTAAGACGGATTCTCTTTTCTTAATGATAAATATGTCTATTATTATAAATTGTTTTGTACTTGTTACAAAGAATTCGCTAAAGGGATCGATGTCATACCTTGTATTACAGAAACTAAAGCACTACTCCTTACTTTACTAGAAGAGAGGTTTTTCAGGCCCTAAAGGGAAGACACCCGCGATCCAAAATGAGGTTTTCTCTTTACATACAGTTTTCCGTGAAAGGCGAAGAGGTAAACAACATATTATTTCCATGCTCACCTTTCCTAATGGTGATGTTCACAAAAATCATCACATAATTTGAGTTTTGTACGATGCATATCAGACCCATATTCCCCAGTTCCTATTTCTTAATCTGCCTTTTTATGACAGCTCACAGCTCCTGACTGGTTCTGTCACCCAGATGGCGTCATTCTCAATTCTCCGTTTACAGAACATGAAATCCATCGAGGTATTTTTCCTAGCAAGTTAAATAGATCTCCGGGACCAGATAGTCTTACAATAGAATTTTAATGCTTTTCCTCACGGAAATGTATAACGAATTCCGCCTCACACTAGCGTGAAATTTATCATTAACCTCACGAATCATGGTTTTGATGAAATGAACAAAAATAAATATTTAAGTTTAATCTTCCACGATTATAACCTTTAGCTAAGGGAAAAGGATGATTAATGCAAGTGAATGATAATGGAAGAATTGGTGAAATGAGAATGTGAAAGGAAACGGGTGTATGCCGAGAAATCCCACAGACAGGAGGTAGTTTACCACGAACTTAGGTAATTTCGTCACCGGAAATTTCGCCACCGGAATTTTCGTCACGGTGATTTCGTCACCGGTAATTTCGTCACCAAAATATTAGCATGTAGGTTATTTCGTTACCGGAAATTTTGACATAGTAATTTCGTCACCTGTAATTTTGTCACCAAAATATTAGAATGTAGGAAATTTTTGTCATGGTCATTTTTTCACCTTTGTTGAACTAAGTAGAGACAAGGTAAACGACCAAAACAGCTAACCTTATCTTAATCAAACTTGGAAGACAATTCAGTTGGTGTTCGACTCTGGAAAATCGAAGTTTCGGATACTTGACGCAAGAACAAACAATAATAAAAGAACATAATGTCAGCTTCAGAAAATGTTAAAAGCATAGGTAAAATGGGCCGCTAATGGATTTATATATCACTATTTACAAATATTAAGTTTTCAAAATTTCAGAACAGAAAATAGAAAAAAAAAATATAACTTGTTATAATGCAATAAGTGTTTTACATGTTGATTTTCTACTATTCATAACATGATAGGAAACAACAAGCAAAATTTTTTTCAAACATTTAGTTCCAGTGTTATACGTTATGCACAAAGACTGGAGTCATTTCTGCAAAATCTAAAACACTCTTCTTTTTTTTTTTTTTTTTTTTTTTTTTTTTTTTTTTGACCCACAGCATCTTGATGTAGCACGGTTGAAATAGTTTCTTCAACTTGTTGAATTAAGTACTATCAAAATAGTCCGAAAGTTCCAGCTCTTCCTCCGAAGCCTCTTGTATTCCTGATGCACATCTGCTGCGGGAAGAAATGCCAATCAATTCATTTTCTCGCATAATGGACGAAATTTCTCATTGCTCTTGTACCATTCTGGGAATCCAATCGCTTGGACCTTTCTCCACGTTGAGTGAGTCAGGTGAAAACAAGCAATGTTGTACACGAGTTGAATTTCCAAAAGTTGCTTTTAGAGCCTGCATTTCCGCTATCTCGAAATCCATAATCACAGTTACAGGGGTCGGATATTCACTTAATTCACTGCACTGATGCACCACCGCACGAAACAGTTCTTCATATGAATTCTGTGTCTTGCTCTGCATTAGGGCGTACACCTAGTAAATTAAGTCTCACTTCAAGTAATATATACGTACGTGATACTTTTTTTTTTTTTTTTTTTAAGGAGTCATTGAAAAGTTGTCGTCCACCATGCATGTTTCACTTCTCAATAGCTTCATAAGGCTATATTTAAAGGAACTTCCAGAAATACTTATACGTTTATCTTAATTTATATAAATTTGTTTTCTTCACATATATCCAATAACAATGTTTACTCAGAGTTGAAGTATAATATTCTTCCTTCAATAGCTCCTAAAAATGATCACTCTTTTCACATGACTTAATTAACATGGAGGAAGGTCCAAGAGTTTGAGGTCAGAGAACGGTACAACAACGATGCAAATTTTCGTCTACTTTGCAGGAAAATTAACGGATTGGATATGTACCCATATTTGTTTGCTATTTTCTGTTCTGAAATTTTGATATTGGCGAAACTTAATACTTGTAAATAGTGATATATTCACCACGTTGCCTGTGCTTTTAACATTTTCTGAAACTGGCACTATTTTCTCCTACTGGCGCTTGCTCCTACGTCGAGTACCCGGAACTTCAATTTTGCAGAGTTCAACACCAACCGAATTGTTTTCCAAGTTTGATTAAAATAACGTAAGCTGTTTTGGCCATTTGCTTTCCCTCTATTTAGTTCAAGAAGGGCGAAAAATAACCGTGACAAAATTTCCTATATGATAATATTTCTGTGATAGAATTACCGGAAACCTTTTTTTTCTCTTATCTCAAATACGATATCTAAAATATGTACTTCTTTATTTAATAAGCTATCGATTATGCTGCATAGTTTTGCTTCAGTTGAAGATTAAGGAAAGCTTCAAAACTTCAAAAACTTTTTCGAGTTCATTCTTTGTACTTCTATTATGCTCTAAAAGAAACCTGTGATGAAATTATCGTGACAAAATTTTCGGTGACGAAATTACCTATATGGCAATATTTTGGTGACGAAATTACCGGTGACGAAATTGCCGTGACGAACTTTCCGGTGACGAAGTTTCCGGTGACGAAATTACCGCCGCCCGTTTACCACAACTTACTTGGCCAGGATCATAGTTGTCATACTTAAATGTGTAGGTGCGCATAATTTTGATCACTTTCGTCGAATACCTCTTCTCAATGTCAACTAGAAGATTTTGTTGTGTTCCCTTGTCACACGTTTGGAAGAGTTTTTAACTCAGGTGTTATGGTTTAGAAATACCAAACCATTGTACTTAGCTTTAAGTAATATACGAGATTGTATTCATTGGTGTAACGATAGTAGTTTTTCTCGTTCCGCCCTACTAGCTCTTGATTTCTCTAAAGGCAATTCGACAGGATGTCGCATAATTATGATTCGAGCGCTTGATAACTATGGGTTTGGAAACAGTTTTCTTAATTTGCTTGAATTTCTTTGTACAGAACGGCATGCCCAATTAAAAGTTAATGGCGTCCTTACAAAACCTGTGAATGTATGCAAGGTAAAGCACAAAGTTGAACCTTCTTTTCAATTATATATAGAGCCTGGTTCTTGTTCCCTTTCTCTCTCTCTCTCTCTCTCTCTTAATATTGGAACACCACGTTCAAGGCATCCATATTAGTGCAACAACATTAAAATTACAGGCATACAGTGACTATATACATTGTTTCATTACCATCCACAAAAATTGTCACGTGTTGAGTCCCTCATCTCGAATTATATGTGTATTTCAGGTGCTATGATAAACACAAAAAGTAGCACCTGATGTGTTTAAACGAGGCTGTACAACACATGTGTTTGTCTGCGATTCCATTTAGTGATCAATTAAAATCTTAGTGTCACATGGCAACATCGCATAGCAGATACTATAGATTACAATTTTCATACACAACATGTACACTCATGTCCAAAATAATTGTCACATATCTATAACTGTCTTCTTGTAAGAATATAATTTAATAATGATTTTGAAGGGTACTTTTAATACTGATACTATGTGTATAATCGGGAAATGTATATTTGTGGTAAATTTTATAGGAAAAGAAGTATAATTACGAAAATTAGAGTGAGTGAAACAAAATTTTGCTGAATGGACAAGAAAGTTTTATTTTCGTTTTAATGTTCTTATTTACTGCTCTTTTGAGATGAAATTTGCTACATACATGTCTTTGCCGATTATACATACACTAACATTATAAGAAATACCGGGTGAATTCGTTATCAAATTATATTCATACAACAACATATTTATTGACATGCCACAAAAATTTTGGATATGAATGTTCATTAGTTATCCTTGTGCATGATAGCAAAGCCCGCTACATGAGTCTTGTGAGACAAGCTTACTTTTTAAATCCTTATTTCTTAGTTGCCTTTTTATTCTTACAGAACTATTTTCTTTGTAAAGAAATAAATACTTCAGCATAATACGAAAACACACTGGACAACTGTTCTGTCACAATCACTACCTACGGGTGGATCAAGCGATTGTCTGTTTACCAAAATGTAGCAGTGCCCTCGGTCTTATAGACGTTCAAGTTCAGAGTAATTCGTTGTTGTTACATCGCGTGTGCCGAAAAGTTTGCTGTTCATACTCCGAGTCCATATCCAGCACGGCTTTGTGTATATCACTCAGCTACATCGACTCAAGTTCCCTTGCATATGCATCCTTGAACTTGCGTTGTGCCTTATTTCAGGGACATTGCTATTAGTTATTCGCTTGATCATGTTCTACGGGACCCACAGCATTGGGACTATCACACAGCACCCCACTGCAGCAAGCTCCAGCGCAGGACAGGCATGGAATTTCTGTTTCACTACTCTCTGCAAGCTTTTCATAGACCATCCAAAGTGCGCGGTCGGCGATGATGAATTCGTCGTTTCAACAGTCTAAATGCGCACAAATTTTAGGACTGGTATTCACAGGAATGTTTTCAAACGGAATGACACGAATTCCTAATTCCCCTGTCATTTCATGATGAAACTGTAGTGATGTTCTGGGGGTATGACTCGAAGCCTTGTTCAAATGGAGCACTACCTGGCTCGTGTCCATTCCATACAATTGTGAGATGTGTCTTCGATAGGTAGGTATCAGAATGGATTCTTGGAAGTAAATTTCATTCACCTTCACGTTTTTGTCCACTTTGCGTATCATCAACTTACCTTCATATCCGAATCCCTTAATAGCCACGAGGAAAACTTTCCTTGCACTGACGAACAAAATTGCTGTGCACCTTGCCGTCAGTGTCACGGTATGTGATCGCCCGAATGTGACCACGAGCAGTGAGATGGACATATGATTCATCCATTGTGACAATTTCTTGGAACCCGCTAAGTACTTCTCATATAGTTTCCCGCTGTTCGTCTTACGTCCGGCAATGTGACGCGGTAGCAGGTATATACACGGATCTTCCGCACACACTTCAACCTAAGGCGCTTGCGAGTTGCTTTGTTCACAGTTGATTGTATCTGTAGCCCATATCACGTTGCGTCGGGGGATTTTCTTGGCACGCCAATCGACAGAGTCCCCTTAGGACTACGGGTATCACTTTGCTTGCAGTCCTTCTCCTGATGGTTTTCGTGGGTGATTGTTTCGCAAGGGAGGTCTGTTGTGTGTAACGGTCCACAATAGCTTTCGCAGTAATCACCCCGAGTGTTAACCTACTCTCTGACACTTTCACAATGGGTACGTACGAAAAGTTAGCATGGATAAGGGTCATTACGTAACCCTTCCCATACCAATTCATTTTCGGCACCAGTTGATAGCACTTACTAATCAACACTCACGCACCTACAAAGTCAGATATGATATTACACTTGCTTGCAAACGCATAGTTCCAGCATGATACGCCAGGTGCAGCACCGAATAAAAAATGGTCGGATATACAGCTCCTCTGTACACTCATTCCTCGGTTTTACGGACCTCTACGTAATCGATTTCGAAAGCAATGGACAAGAAACAGCCAATTCATTTCAAAAGTTCTAATTTTAATTTACTGTATTACAATGTACATTTACAGTGTACCAATTATTAAGCGTATAGTACTGTATTATTCATCTTTCTTTTATATTATAATTGTGAATATTAGTCACTAACGACTTAAGAGTCGAAACTTGCAAACAATCGGCAACATTGAACTGCCATCATTGCCTTTTTGTTCGTTAAAACGAGGTGTGGGCATTCGTGTATATTTAATTTAGAGGGTTTCACTCTATTCAGGGAAAACAATATGACAATATTGCTAATAAATTCAACCAACTTCTTATTTTGAAATTTTAGAGTTGGTAACCATGTATCCGAACCAATAGTTGCTTTCCTTTCTCTCTTTCTCTTCATTTTCTTTTCTCTCATTGCCATATTTTTGGTGCGCGTAAAAATGCTATTGGAATATGACGCACTCTTTCCTCCTTTAACTCCATTTTTGAGAGTTGTTTATGCTACAGACGGACGTAAAAAAGTAAAAAGCACAGACGTAATTAGGTTATTATTCTGCAAAGAGAGAGACAGAGAGAGTTTGCAGAATACACTTCCTACGCTTTAAATGAAGATTTTTCTCCTGTTTTTACAGAGGAAAAGGAAAAATATATCCGTATTCCCTTCTCGTTTGTTTAATCTTCTTTCTCTTCAGAGAAATGAGAAATTAAATGAGATTTTTGTCATTTAAAACTACATTTACTCTCTCTCTCTTTCTCTTGTCTTCCATTCTTCTTTACATCACAAGAGAAAATATTTGATGATAACTTCATACTGTCTTATAAGAAAACTTACATATCTCCTGCAGGATGAATTTTAAAATAATAATAAAAAAAGCTATGGTTATTAAAACAAAGGGAAATGTACCAAGTATAGAAACTTCTAGAACATAAAATAGAATAGGTGAATAGTTTTCGGTATTTAAATATTAGTACGGTATATAAGTCATCTTCCTAACTGGGCGGCCCGGATTCTATTTCCATAGGGACGATATATTTTCTCGATCAACCCTCGTTCCAATGTGGCCCTGAGGTCCACCTAGGCTCTTTATAGCTGGTATCGCGGCTAAATGTGAAGAATATCCCAGTTTAAACTCGTAAAAGAAAATAATTTTAAATGTGTGTTCTCTTCATAGTACAATTTCACTGACTGTTCAACAACACACTGCTTCCTGATTGGCTACCCCAGTCTATTTTCTGAATATGCACTGAGTTAGTGTCACCTCGATGATTTGCTTTAAATTTTGGCATTTCAATCGTACCAATGCAGTATTAGCAAATACACAAGAACCTGTGGGAGAAGCTGGACTCCTACCAGGTACCTCCTAAGGTAGCAGATATGGTGGGTATTAGTTAAACTGGGATGGACTATAACATGCTCCATTGCCTTGTGGGATAGAAAAAGGGTAAACAAAGGATAAGGGAAGACGACCCTGATAAAAAAAATCCTGGTCGTCCAGGTTGGGGATTAAGCAGAGGGCTAACAATCCTTTCTTGTAAAACAGAGAATGTTCAGAAAACTGCACTACAGTCTCAGAATGATGACGGATGTAATGATGATGGAATAGACAAAAGTAAAATCATTGGAGTCAATACCTGAAAATAGCGATATATAGTGCTCGAACAATGAAAATGGCTGAGAAAATGTTAGAAGCAGCAGAAGTATATCGATATAGTAGCATTGCAGGAGACTAGATGAAAAGGACAGGGGAGAATTGATAAGAAGAAATATGTGGTCTTTTATGCGGGAAACGATGAAGCAGGAAATTAAAGTACAGAATTTATTGTAACGAGAAAGATAAAAGACAGTATAATAGCCTTTGAGTCGATAAATGGAAGGATAAGTAGATTATGAATAAAAGGCAGATTTCAAAATGTTGCTTTTACAATCGTCCATGCTCCAACTGAAAGAAAGGAAAATTTTTATGAACTACTAGAAACGGAGTACGGAAAAATACCAAAATATAACGTAAAAATAGTTTTCGAAGACCCATATGCTAAAGTAGGTAAAGAAGAATTCAATCAAGAAGCAACAAGGAAAAATAGCACAATTTATGATGAAACCAATGAGAACGAGACAATGTTGAGTCAATTTGCAATGAGAAATAGCATGATAATCAAAAGTACTTGTTTCCTACATAAAAGCATACACTTAGGTACCTGGAAGTTGATGACGATGGAATAGTGAATCAAATTGATCATGTTTTAATAGATAGAAAATACTTATCAGCCATAAGAGATGTCAAAGCCACAGAAGACAACTGCCATACAGATAACTACGAGCAAAGCAAAACTGAGACAAAGAATAGCAAAATAAATACTACAAGGAAATGAGAAAGTGAAATGGGAAAGCGGAAAGTTCAATTCAATAACACAGGAAGGAGAAATACAATAAAAAAAAAATCGATGAAGTAGTGCCCACAGATGATAATAGAACAGTGGATGGTAAATAGGAAAGGTTAGAAACAGTTCTTATAGGTTCGTCGGAAGTAGTGGGGAAAGAAAAAATATAAGCCAAACAGAATGGTTTGGTCAACAATGTCGAAATCTATATATATAAAAGAGAACGCACAAATCCTTTGTTCCCTCATCACGCTAATACGGCTGAACCAATTTCTTTTATTTTTGGGGGGTTATTAGGATTTGGACCCTAGATGGTTTTTATCATATCACTTTAATTTTTAATTACCAGTGTCTTGAGATAATTGACCATTCAAGTGTCCATAACGTACAAATCCTTTGTTAGTTCATCATAGGTAAAAATAAACGTATTTATATGCAACCCGCATGACCGTGTCACTCGGCGGGTTAACATAAATGACAGGCGATATAATGTTAACATTTACTGCAATCTACTATGGTTTTTATCATATCACTTGAAAGCGAAAACTTCCGGGATGACCGCAGCGAAGCGGGGCGGGTTAACATAAATGACAGGCGATATAATGTTAAGATTTACTGCAATCTTCTATGGTTTTTATCATATCACTTGAAAGCGAAAAAGTAAAAATTATCTAAGTAACAAAGTTTATTGCGTTCCGGGGTGACCGCAGCGAAGCGGGGTGAACGCTGCTAGTATAATTATACAAAAGAATTAGACAAAACAAATGAATTTTATTTCCCTTGAAAGAAGTTGAATAAAAAATACTTACCAAGAGAAATCAGATGCAAGGGGAAAGAAGGAAGGTTAATTGGTAACATAGAAGATGTATTAAAAGGATGGAAAGAACATTATGACGAGGATGAGGTAGACGAACTTGAGGAATTAGAAAGAAGAACAGAGACAGAAGAAAGAGAGGTGGAATTGAAACCCCGAAATGAAGAACTGAATGCCATTCTTAGAAAAATGAAGATGAGTAGAGCACCAGGAAATGATTTCAGGATCACAACTGAAATAGTGAAATATTTCGGATTAAAAATGAGAGAAGAAATATATAAGATAATAGTGGTTATGTGGAAAGAAGAAAAGACGCAGAGAGACGGAAAGTAGAAATATTATGCCCAGTATGTAAGAAAGCAGATAAATCGAATTGTGAGAATTACAGAGGAATAACATTGTTAAATACAATATACAAAATATTGACAGGAATTCTGCAATGTGGCTTCATATAAGGAAAGAGTACATACATCATTTTTATACTTAGACAACTAAACTAAAACAATCATGATCAGGAAATAGACCCATGTCTGTTATTAGTTAATTTTAAAAGTGCGTTTGACAGCACATATATTAAAAACATGATAGAGACGATGGTGGATATGGAAATACCAACTAAATTGAAACCTGACAATAGTAACACTCCAAAAAAAAAAAAAATAAATAAATAAATAAAATAAATAAATAAAATAAAAATAGGAAATAGAATGTCAGAAGATTCTATATATAATCAAAGAGTAAGGCAAGGAGATGGATTGTCAATGCTTTTTTTAAATTGCACAATTGCACTACGTAAGGTTATCAAGGAGATTGATAAGAGTGGAACAATATATCAAATTAAGTCAAATCCTTGTATATACTGAGGATGTGATCATAATCCCCAGAACTACTAAAGAACTGGAAGACATTTACAAAAGAATGGGCATAAAAGCTAATAAGACATGATTAATAAGTAACGTATAAACCTAAATATATGTAAGTTACAAGAAAAGAGAAACTATATGAAAACATCGTAATTAAAGAGAAGCAATTTAAAACTTTAAATATCTTAAATGATAAATGTTCACAATAACAAGAAAATCACAATTCAATAAAGAATGTATAATTACTCAGAAGCAGATGGATAGGTATAAGAATGATAAGTAGGATATACAGAACACTGATTAAGTCAATTGTTACACATGGCAAGGGAATCTGGATCCTACAGAAGGCAGAAGAAAATAATATACAAGGAAATTTGAGAAACAAATGTATGGAAGAGATATGATCCAGTAAAACAACCAATGTAATATAAGACGTAATGATGAAATAAATAACATGTTAGAGCTACAAAATATTGTAAGATTTGTTAAATCACACAAGCCAAAATGATCCGAATACTTTGAAAGAATGGAAGGAAATAGAGTGCCAAGAAAAGTATTAAATGGAAAGAACTACTCTAGTAGAAAAAAGAGAATGTCCCAAAATAGAATGAAAGAAACCGTAGAGTAAGATCTGAAGATGATGATAATATATTGGAAAGAAATGTTTAAAGATTGTGAAGCTTGATGAAGGAAGTCAAAGCTGTAACTGTAACACTGTAGTGCCAGTTGATAAGGTACAGTAGAGTGAGGTAAACACAGAACAAAAAGTATCGATCGAATAAATGATCGTGTGGGGAATATAAATAGGAACTTTTAGGTCCCAAAAATTAAAAGAAAAATAATGATGTATTATAAAGAATAACCTTAAAAAATAGTTTAAGTGTAATGTCCAATATGATTCCATCACTGGCGAAAATTGTCTATGTATGCAATGAATGTATAGAAAGTACAAACTATGACAATGACAAGTTTTATATACTGTACTGAGAAATACCTTTTTGTCTATACAAGTATTGTGTATAGATAAATGAATGTACGTGTAGATATATTTGCAATGCAGAACAATCTAAGTAAAAAGCTAGGAAGTAGTATGGAAATGCTACTGATTGGTTCGCCTAAAAGAGTAAGAGAGATGCTTATTTATTTTTATTTTTAAAAAAGTAAGGACTTTCTCCTGTGGCAATGTGTGTTTCAACGTGTTTTTTTTTTTTTTTTTTTTTGGGAGCATCAATAAAAAAGATGACCAAAATGGAATATCGTTTGAATGGCAGAAACAGTTATGTAGAAAATGGTTTTGTTTGCCTACTCGGCAATGCATAAGAGTTGTAAAATGTTTTATATTGAGTTATATTGTTCGGGAGATGCAGAAGAAACAGTCAATGGATCTATTTTGATTGGATCGGATGTCACGTCTATCATAAAACGAATCCTCAATTCCTGATGTATACACACAACACGCTATTCCCATTCTCTTTCTCCAGCTGCCATTCAAACAATTCTTAAGTTATTTATGGCCTTATCTTTATTCCGAACAGAAGCTTATACTTTCACACACAACCCTCTTCCAGTCCAAAAGGGCTTCCCAACCGACACTTATAAACTGAAGAGAAGAATCCATCAAAAACTGAACATTTCCATAGGTAGCTATGCTCGTATGCAAGCGTTATTATTTTTGTAGCTTAATTCTAGTGTAATTCTAGAGAATACTCGAATTCATTCATTTGTCATTTTAAATGATACTTAAAATTACTATCTGGTGTCCATATCTATTAGGCGATAGTTCTCCTAAATCTTTATAGTAGTTTAACAAATTGTTGATTTGATTGGAGTTTTATCATTTCTCTCTGTATCGAACCTATACGAGACGTCGGCTTATAGCTTAATGTGAGATCCGAACATGATAACCTACCGGGAATCGAACCCCACGTCTCCGACACCAAAGGCGAGTACGTAAACCCTATAGCCACAAAGGAGATCTCACAAATTGTTGAAGCATAATTCCACAATATTACTTGCGTTTAAGAAAAAGGAAAAAAGAAAGAAAAAGTTCAAAGATGAAACACACACGAATTGATATACTTGTACCTTACTGAGCTGAACAAAATTATATTGGTAAGTACATTCTCGTTAGTAGGTTTCAAGAGAATTATGTTTTTATGTAAACCGAATTATTTGTGTTATATCAGGGATAAAAGTGAGGGGGGACGCGGGGAACGTTGTCCCCCACTTCCAGAAAACATCTGTGGCGTCCTCCCGCTTTCTAAAAAAAAAATACAATGGGCAAAGATAGGTACGGGAGACGGCTTGACGTCATGCGTCCCCCCACCTTTTCAGATCCACTTTTACCCCTGTGTGAGACCATAACTACACATGTTAAGATATACGTATATTTATCAATATTTTCATTAAGACACTAACAACAGAAGTGCATATGATTTTTTTAAATAAGATATAACCCAGAATTCTTATTAACTCTTAAACGGTAATGTTTGTTCAATTATAATGTTATGCAAAGATGAGACACACACCGATACATAGATAACATCGGACTAGAGACCTGCATTGGATGAATGTCTTAACCCAAGCCAAATCCGAATGTACTGTACCTAGGTTTAGCCTAGGCCGGTCCCGGACAGTTTTGGAGGTTTTTAGTCCAAGCTCAGGCCGGCCTGATGTAAGCAACAGCAACTATAAATATTGCATTACTTGTAATACCTTTAACAACATCCATGTGCACACAGACTTCAACGTTTGAATTTATTTTCATTATCGTTCAATGAAAGTCATAATTATTAAAGAATTGCACCCGGGCGGACCTGAAGAGAAAGCAGTGTCGACAGGTCCAAGTCCGGCCCGGCTCAAAGAAATAGCGAAGGTGACCCACCCAAGCTAGGCCCTGCAGATTACTACATCAAACTGAACAAAACTGTATGCTCAAGGATAAATTGCCATGCGTAGTTTCTGAGAAAAGCGACTTTATAATTCGTTGACAATAATAATTTATGTTTTTTTTCTTGTTCTGCTAGAACAGATTGATTCTTAGTTTCTTTAGTTTGTATGAAAATAAAAAGATACAAACACTGTTAAGAAAAAGGTTTTATCTATTGTTATTTTTGTTTTTAATGGCGACATACATACTCCTAACACTGACGCAAGTGTTCGACAAATAACGCACTTTCACGCACATTGCAATATGTGTTCTCGCAAAAAACGATAATATCTAACGATTACTCTATAAACCAAGATATTTTCAACTGCCTATGTATGACGTAGAAGCACATATTTACGATAGGAGAAGAAGTAAAGAAACACATAGGGCAAAAGGAGAGGAGAACAAGATAGTTGGCATCGAATGAAACAAATGTGTTTGGTCACGGATGTGCAAGTAATCATCATCATCGTAAACATTCTGCCATTATTGGCAGGTCATTTGCCGCAATGAGAAGCTTCCATGCTCCACGGTCTTGCACTAACCTATCGTATCTTACTACACCAAATCAATACACGATGCCTCCCCAAAAATCAAAGATGGTGCAGATATAGTAGAACCTCAATATAGACAAACGGCCTTTTCTTCCAGAAAATGTCCGGGATAGCAAATTCAAAAATGGTATCGCGAATCTCCAATTATCTTCACAATGTATAGTGAATGCGACACTACCAATAACATCTCGTTTTTTGTGTTAAGGCTGTTGCTACCTCTTCGCTGAGTCGAGTTTTCCCCTATCTAATAACATTGGAACTTTTTTCGTGTTTTTCTCAG
Organism: Thermobia domestica; assembly: GCF_964235325.1. Lineage (NCBI taxonomy): Eukaryota > Metazoa > Arthropoda > Insecta > Zygentoma > Lepismatidae > Thermobia > Thermobia domestica. The sequence goes on from NC_137468.1 coordinate 94,183,545, forward strand.
CAAGCAATGAACAAATCCTTACAAAAATTTGCATGGAGTCAGGTCGATAATAAAGAATTCGTTATATGAGCTTATAATTTTACTAAAAGCCTCCAATTAAGTTATTCATTCCCCCCTTTTTTTCATGTGAAGATTTGCAACAACGCATTGACGACACTGCGTTCTCTCTTCTAGCAGGTTGCGGCGAGTAACTGAGGGTTACTTTGAAGTTTCAACATTGTCCACAGCTGTGAGGGGACCCTTTTCAACAATGACATATTTATGGCATTTCAGTGAGGAGGCGTTGGAGTACGTTTTCTTTGCTGAAAGCAGAAAAAAATAAACACAGCGAGAACAGATCCATTCTTCTTTACATTAGCTTTACCCCCCGTCAAGTATAGACAGTTATAAGTAATTAGAAGCGAACTGTCTCTATTGAATAAAGATACTTTTAATGTATACGAAAGCGAATGTCACTTTATCACTATTATTATTATTATTATTATTATTATTATTATTATTATTATTATTATTACATTTTTCAAAACATGAAGAGACATACCTTTCTTGACTCCAGTGCCCATTTTATCTATATATGAGGTATTTATAATAAACTTCTATAGTGCTAATAGAAAAGCTACTTTTATAGTGACGTATTATTTGTATTTTATTATATTTCAATTTAAAATAAAGTGTATCGTTTGTAACAACGAATAGTGCTCAAAACAGCACCTATTACCAGTCAACTATAGATTTAGATCAAACATAATAATGGACAACAACACCAACATATATTGGATCAAAAGATGCAATCTATTTCACACACAAATTTTCTTGTAGGCCTTATATCTCGAGAACTACATATAGCGTACCCAAACTATGACTTAACTTAGTATGATGTGCTTATTGCGTATAAAATACAAAAACTCGATTTAAGGACCGTTCAAAAATTTTGTGGGCTCTGATCCACAAAATTCAATATATTACATTAAATCAAAAAAATTCTTGTACGCCCCATATTTTGACAATTACAAAGTGTGTGGCCAAACCAAAACTAACAATTTACTCAGCATGATGTGCTTATTCCGTAAAAAAAAAAAAAAAAAAAATTCAGCTGCCATTCAAAAAATTTGTGGGCCCTGATCCAAAAAAATCAATATATATTTCACCCATTCAAACATTTTCTTGTACGTCCCATATTTTGAGAACTACATATAGTATAGCCAAACCAAAAAAGTAACAATTTAGCCCGCATGATGTGCTTATTCCGTAAAAAATACGAAAACTCGATTTAGGGCCCATTCAAAAATTTTGTGAACCCTGATCCAAAAAATCCAATATATTTCATACAATCAAACATTTTCTTGTAGCCTTATATCTGGAGAACTACAGGTAGTGTAGCCAAACCCAAACTAACAATTTACTCAGTATGATGTGCTAATTCCGTAGAAAATACGAGAACTCGATTTAGGAACCGTTGCTAACTTTTGTGGCCCCTGATCCAAAAACTAATTATTTGGCAAGATCGAAATCTTTTTATGCATTTTTGGATCATTTTTAAAATTCTTAGCCAAGATCGCTATCTTTTGATCCATTTTTTGGATTATTCCTAAAATTCTTGTTTTTATATATTTTTTATATTTATATATAAGGTGATACAAAGAAAATTTAGGGAATCAATTAATCTGATTGAAGATTTGTTTAAATCTATTTTATAGAATATTTTAGATTTGTTAACTATATTCCTGTTAACTGCAGATTTTTTAAAAAGATCTCTTTTTAATCTACATTTGTATTCTTTCTTTACTCACTCATGAAGTATATCTATAACTTTTGTCAATTTTTAAAGTTGCTTCTCAGATAAGTTTTGAGAGTTGTCCGCAAAATTTCGTTAACATCTTATTTGAACTAACGTAACACTGTAATCTCACTTTAACTTACCACAGTATATTTTCTTTCTTTTTCTTTTTTTTTCTTTTTTTTTTTGCGTGAAAGTAACATTTGAAACCGAATTATTTCTTTAAAATTGATATATGTGAAATGAAAATTGTTTTTTAAAAATAACTATGACATACTCATTGTATAAATAAATGTGAAATATTAGTGTTTGTTTGATTTATTTGTATTGATTGAAGTCAATACTTCGAGTGTAACTTTGACCACTTATCAACAAAATTAAAAAGTCGTAGACCAGTATAATTTAAGCAAGTTACTTACTTGATTTGAGACATAATTTTGGAGGGGAAGAGTAGAAATTTTACTGATAACATTTTTTTTTTATTTAACTTTTCCTGTATTTATGTTTAGCGTGGCCTTGTGAATTTTGTTTACTTTTTTTTTCAATGTAGAAACTTACCAGGGATTTTGGAGTATGCTCATAGATATTTAAATTGTGAATAATGCTTCGGTGATATTTAGCATTTTGATTATACTGCTTGTTTATTATTTTTTAATAACTTCATTTACATAATGTTGTGGCTTGATGTAACGAAGTATTCCATCACATATTTTTATACTCATACGGTAATGCTTTAGTTTAATATGTATGACAATGACAAATTGGTGTACCTCAACAAAAAAAAGCCCTATATTTTAAAATGAAGCATGAAAAAATAATGCATAAAATTAAAATTATTCTGTTAATATGCGTTGTACTATTTATATATACCGTATGTTGTAGCTATAGATGAAATTTCGCGTTCACCATCTGGAAAATAAATATTTCTTGTTTAGAATGCGTAAGTTATAAGGTTATTATTAGCAGGTAACACTAATAAGTCCCTATTCCCTATTACCAAGAAATAAGTCCCTATTCATATTTCGTAAAGTAATAAACAAGAAAAGACGTTACAAAGAAAATGACGTTTGTATCTACATTAACACTACATATTTCATTATGTATAGATGTTTTTCTGTTTAGTAAAAGAATCCCTGATATTACACTTAACTTTTCCTACAAATGTGCTCTGTTAGAAGGATAATGTGTGGTCAGTTCTTCAGTTTCCCAGTTGCCTCACGATACTGAAACAACACCGAAAAATCTGTCATCATTAGGAATAGAATTCGACAGCATTCACGCTAAGAACACATTTATGTAACAAAAAAGTTTATTTCTAAATTTCCTTCGTATGTGGTAAAAATGAAATTATTATTATTTAGCATAAACATTCTATACTACTATTCACAGTTTCAAATACATATACAGAGGCCGGTAGCCAGCCCAAAAATGTAGGGGGGCGGCTGAAGTTAGGGGAGCCCGATCCAACCATATCATAGTTTATCACCATATTATATTTCATTTGCAAGCCTACCATGAAAAGTTTAGGGAGGCCAGCGAAAATTTAGGGGGGGGCAAACCCCTAGATCCTCCTGAATACGGGTCTGCATATACATATATATAATTATTCCAAAATGCTATCTCCACTGGTTTACCTGTTTCTGTGAGGTTACAAAAGTCAAAGAGCGCTGGTGCTTTCAATGTGAAAACCCCACTGGTGTCGGCAGCGCGGCCAGTCTCTGGTCAAGGAAACACCGGCAAGGAGGAACCGATGTGGTGACCACAAATTTTAACTAAATTACTAGTGCCAAGCCGCACTGATATTCCTTGCTCGTTACAATCTCTTGTGCCAAGAATTTCCTATAATAATAATAATAATAATAATAATAATAATAATAATAATAATAATAATAATAATAATAATAATAATAATAATAATAATAATAATAATTATTATTATTATTATTATTATTATTATTATTATTATTATTATTATTATTATTATTATTATTATTATTATTATTATTATTTCACACAGGAAATTTGCAAATAAAATGGAATCTGTAAGTTTTACGTCCCACAGTTATGCCGGTTAGGCTAAAGGAGACAGTGATGATAAGCAATGAATGAAATGGTGGAATGAAGAAAGTGAGAGAAAACAGGAGAACCCCGAGAAAACCCATGCACACGATGTTTGTCCACCACAAAGTTCACTTAGCGCGAGCTGGGATCAAACCAAGAACCCCATGCAACTGAGATGAGCGCTCTACCACTGAGCCACCGCGGCCCCCACACAGGAAATTTATCTGCTATCACAATCGTCTGCTAATTTATATTTGTATAACCAATCACCAGGTATAAGACTGAAATACATGAGACGCAAGAGACATCTTGCTATGTTTGAAAGTAACCACAAGAACTCCGAATGAGACTAGACGAATATATTAAAAGCAATAGGTTTAGCAAAGAAAATAAAGAGCGCCCCCTCCTTCTCAGTGCCATAAATCTGTCCTCGAAAAGGACGAGAGGGCTAGAAAATTTCATTCCACAGATGTGATATGGACAGAGTTTAAAAACCTGTTTTAAATGGCTAGCCCGAATTTCCCTCACGGTGCTAATACAAACAGGGAGAAGCAGAAATCGCACTGTTGCAAATCTTCACATGAAAAAAAGGGGGGAATGAATAACTTAATTGGAGGCTTTTAGTAAAATTATAAGCTCATATAACAAATCCTTTATTATCGACCTGACTCTATGCAAATTTTTATAAGGATTTGTTCATTGCTTGCTGAGAAAAACACGAAAAAAGTTCCAATGTTATTAGATAGGGGAAAACTCGACTCAGCGAAGAGGTAGCAACAGCCTTAAGTGCTAGCCAGTGTCAAATATTGTTTAAAGATTGAAGACAGACGGTTTGTCTGTTTCCATAGGGAATCGAGCTTGTAAAAAACACATAACTAACACACGCTCACTAACAATTCGCCTTTGTAGCGTCTTCTTTCTTAACAGTATTAAGCCTATTTAATTAACAAATCTTCAGATATAGCCTATGATAATAATACACTGCAATTGTTGAAAAACAATTGGAAAGAAAGGAAAGGAAAGTTTTCCAGAGTATATATTTAAAAATGTTATCCCTATATTTTCTAGTATAACACAGGTAAATCCTGGAAATAGCTCTCCAACTGTCTCATAACGCTGAATCGAAACCATAAATGCGCCCCCATAACATTCGAAGTGAGAATCACGTACTTCGAAGGTACCTACGGCAAAATAAGTTAATATTTATTTCATATATATATATATATATATAGCCGCGGATCCAGGATATGATCAAGGGAGGGGCTAGACCATAGTTTGCCGCTTTATCCAATGTAAAGAAAGTAGGATTGAAGCCCTTGAGTGTATACCTGAGCGTCAAGGGAAGCTATAACCCCTATAACCCTCCTTGGATCCGCGCCTGTACATATATATATAAACAATGAATAAACAATTATTACAAATATTCTTTCTTTTAGTCTAACAAACAGTTATATAATACGAGTACCTCCTTGCTTCCAGTCCTGGAAAATTGAATTTTTAATACATCAAACAATCCCTTCCGATTTATTATTTTACTATGTAAGATTCTGTTTAATAGAAATATTTATCTTACATATGTAGATACTATATAGGATGGCCCAAAAGTAGGTATACACCCCTGTATTGATCAAGCATAACATTCTAGCTTATAGGTTTATTTGCTTCGGTTATTCCGAGTTTAAGTTATATGTAAAAAGACATTAAGAACAAATAATAAAGAAACTAAGTCTACCTGATGAATAACAATAAGAAATGATATAAAAAGCAATGAATTGATCAGTACGGTAATGTATACCTACTTTTGGGCCACCCTGTACATCTTCTGATTAAATTTAGGGAACATTTGTTACTTCATGAGAACTTTATTCAGTTAAATTGAGGAAAATATTTTTTCAATAAAAGAGTCCATTATCAGTCGTACTAGAATCGAATATTTATAAGAATCCAACTTTATCTTATTATGTATGATAATTGTCAGATCAGGCAACATTGGTTTCCTTTCTCCTTAGACCGTACTCACTTAGAGGAAAAGGTTTAAATATGGGCTAGGGTTTAAAAATGGCTACCAGCAATATCTGCGCTCTACAATGCTGCACTGAGGCGGAAACTATAAGAGTTCGTTACTTGTATACACATAAGACGAGGCACCAGTTGGGGGCGAGATCGGAGCATGTGTACTTGTGTTTGTTGGCTGTTCAGTGCGCAGAAGACAATTTCGTCGTGCTAAAAGTTTTGTAGGTATGTATATACTTCACGTTTCTTGTTTCCACACATGCTTTAAACCAATTGCCTCATATGAACTGTATTCCTACTACATAGCGTTTATAATTTGCATGTTTAAATCGTAAGTATTTATAAAGATACATAATCAAAACATTTCAAAACAAATTGGCGTCATTCTTTAAATATGGGCTACAATGACTCGTCTAAATATGGGCTAGGGTCTTGTGACACCTTTCGACATTTCACCACTTCCTGCAATTAAGAAGAAGGTTAGTAATCGAGGTCCGAAGGCTGCAGGCGCCTCCTGCATAACAGGTTCTCCATATAACGGTGCTTTGTCCGCCTCGATGGCAAAGTCAGCAACGAAAAGAAAACAGGAAAAAAGGCATTTGGATTTTGAAAACTCTAAGGAAAACCTAAAAGAGGGCATTGAAAATTTGAGAAAACAAGGTTGTTCCAGGAAAGCAGAGGGGGAAAATGGATCGAAACGGAGAAGAGTAGAAAAAAACAGAAGTGGGAAAGAAGAAAGATAAAAACCAGGAATGTAGTGATTCAGAAGATGAAGATTGTTTTGGTATTAAATTAATTGACAGCGGGGAAAGTGATATTGAACTCCCGATATGACAGAGAATTCCAGAAGAGAACGATGCAAACTGCACGTTGTGTGATATGAAATTTTCAGAGGACCGTCCTAACGAATTGTGGGTTATGTGCCAAATGTGTTTGATGTGGGCACACACTGAATGTGGGGGTGCAGATGCTGACATATACATATGTGATTTTTGCAAGTAGAATGTTCATTTGCATTTGGATTAATCTTACTGTTTGATTTGTATTCTTTTAAGGTCTATGTATTTATTTTCGATTTTTTTTAAACTGGGGCCCATATTTAGACCAGTTTTTAAAAATTTAAATTTTGGAGCTCCTAAAAAAATTAGTTTTTTTTTGAAAGAAATATGTACTTTTTATTTACTTTATAATATTTGTAGTAAAGAGTAATCTTTGAAATATATTATTGAACATTGAAACTTTCAGTTATATACATTGTTTGAAAATGAGAACGAAAATAAAAGTGGTAGCCCATATTTAAACCTTTTCCTCTACTCGCGGACATAACATTAATGGTATAGAATAAACGTGATTATTTGTCACTGTTGGTGAGCGACAGAATTGCAGGCGGCTGTGTGTGCATGTACGGTACTTAGTCAAAATACGTTGAGGAGAATTTTGCTGGCGTTAAAATGATGTTGGTGACGGTCTATGTGGATAGCCCTTATATCAACTATGTTTAAAAGTTTAAAAAATAGTTCATCCCTCAGACCTTCGGTAATTGGATACTATAATGCCGCCCAGATACATCTACAAAGTTCTTTTTTTTTTATGCTTTCATGCGTAACAACCAAAAGCACCCAGACGTCTAAACCACTTTTCTCTTATCAACACGGAATAAATTCAATTTCTTTACCTTTTTTTTAAAAAAAAAAAGTGTTGGTTATCAATTTGATAACATAAAATTGGCGATAGTAGAGCGGGAATGCAGTGAAATGAGAATTAAATGGATTCCTCTTCCCCTAGAATCAATTTCGAAGCTCTCCTATGAAGTGTTCCCCCTTTTCTCCTCCCCCGTCCTCTATACTATAATTCAAGTTTATGATTTTTGACTTTGTTGTCGAATGTTTCGACGATGCACTGCCCACCCTTCTCTGTTTTTTTTTTTTTTTAATGTAGCTGTAAAAGATGTATATAAATTGCAGGTAGATATAATTTATTACCAATAACTTTTTTCCAAACGTATTCAAACCCAATGTATGTTAAATTGAAGAAAATTAACTTTTTACTGTTCTTTTGACACGTTTAAAACGTACCTAACGGCACTTGGAAGCAGGGTCTGTTTTAGCTTTTAACCGTGTTTTAAAATCCAATATAAGAAACGCGTGTTATAAGAATATCAGAAATTACTTTTTTTTAAAAAATAGTGTTTTGGAAATATTCCCACGTTACTGAAACCTCATAGAGCTTCCGTGTGCTACTCTTCTTTTCAGACATTAAGCCATTTGGACAGAATTTATTGCCGACAATATGCACAATAGAATTCACTAGAGGCAAACTCTGTGCGTTTTATCCGATTAAAGCCGTATGTTGAATATACTGTATACATATATATATAAAACATATACACATTCGCACACATACAAATACACATGTGAATGTGTATGTAAAGAGGATGGAGGGAGATGAGAAACCGATATGGAACTACTACAGCAACAAAAGAACTAGATTCGTCAGTGGATGGTAACATCTGATGTATCGAGTTGCGCCGGATGGGAATTTCGTCGGTTAGGCTGAATAGTTTCGAGCGATCAGTCGTTTAGAAGGGATGTAATGCCTCACCATTTTACGTTCATCTGTTGTCCCCTTCCCTTTCTCATCTTCTTTGAGAAGAATATGGAGATTCCACACTCCTCACGCGCGGACATAGAAATTCAGTCCTCCTTCTTGTCGTCGTCAAGTGACGTCAATGTAGAGCAATTCTTACGCCCATTTCGCAACTTTTTTTTTTATGATATAGGGGAACGGACGCACTTTTAGTTTCAATGCATACTTTCTATCCTACCCCACTGTATGTACACCCTATATTCCACCCAAGAAAGAAACTGAGACCATCACCGGCTGCCCGGAATGTGATTGGTTTCTACACAAAAATGGATACCTCCTGGAGATCTATATAACATTGGTGACTCATTTCAACTTAATCTGACAGAATTCACTCTGATAGCAATTAACTTTTACTGGGACTATCTTCCTTCTCTCAGCACCCCTCTCGTCGCTTCATCTCATTCATCTTTACTCATCTTTCATTCTGTCCTTGCGAATTTCCGTCCTCTGTGTGACTGAGGGTGTGTGTGTGTGTTCGTCATCAATACAGTGAAGGAAAAACTTTGTAATTGAAATGCACAAGAGGTTTTCTCCGTCATTGGTAATGCAGTGCGCACTCTAACACACGCTTTACCCCAGCTGATAACAATACAATACAACAATAGGAGGATTAAGAATTCTCATGTTACCTCGCGCCTCTTCTATATCATCAAGGATTTTACTATTGATTCAACACTCAACGTACAGTGTATAGTCAAATATTATACAATTTGCAGCTGTATTTTCCAGTCTTTTTTTTTTTCTGTATAGACTGCCGAGTGCCGAGCTAGCACTAAAAAACGGTAAATTTTTAAAGGAAAACGAGCTTTAAATATATTTTTTAAAACTACCTTATTATTGGCGTATAAATGGGTCCAAAGATGAGACACATACTAATCTGTAATTCTCATTGAAGTGAACGATAACCTCCCTCATGACTAAGTGGTTTGCGCACGCGCATTTGGGTTCGATTCCCGGCGACAGCTCATGAGGTTCGGATTCCACGTTAAGCTGTAAATCCACGTCTCATATAGCCTCATTGTTGAACGGGACGCTAAACTGAAAATCAAATCAAATGAACTAAACAATTAATTGATTTTGAGTTTAGCGTCCCTTTCAGCAGCGAAGCTATATGAGATGTGGACCTATAGTTAAAGACATGAAGTTTTCGTTTTAACGATAACATCGAAAACTTGAAAAGGGCAAAGTTTATAAATATACCTAAATATATGATAGAAGGCTGTCTTGGTGTTTTTAAATCGCGAAATAACGCGAATTTGGTACTTTTTTCAAAATAACACCGAAATGCACTGCATAAAGCGATAGATTCGCGAAATCGCCATGTTGATCGGTAATACTAATAAAATAATACAAGTTTCCTTTACAACAAAATGTGATTCACAGAAGACCGTCAGTTCTGTAATTTTTATATCGGTTGATTAGTGAAAATTTGCCCATGAGATTTTGCTGTCTGTGCTCTTGAAGCAATATCTTTGCCAGCTTCCAACGTTGATTCTGAAATATATTTTTCAGAATACAACTTTGTAGTTACGGTACGGAAGCAAAATCTTAAAGAAGAAAGTGTGGAAATATTGACAATTTTGTCCTCCCTGAAAAATAAGAAAAGTTGAAGAAACGATAAATTCGCCATTAACTGAAAATCTGTGTTGATAATGATATGAATTGCGCTTTAAATAAGTATATTGTGAACTGATTTTCTTGAAGTGAAAAAATTTTTAAGAAACACTATGCTATGAATTGTGTTTTACATAGGTACATTGTGAATTGATGGTTTTTTGAAGTGAAGAAAATGTTAAGAAACACTGCAGTATGGTTTATGTATTTCAAATCATATAATTAAATAAATCTAAGTTTAGGAGGGATATCGAGACATTTTTTTCTCAGATGGTAAGTTTAAAACTATAATTTATTCTTTTAAATTTAAGATATCAAAATTTAAAACTATTCGTTTAACTTTAAAATTATATTTTATTTTAATTAGCTTTCAGAGACCACTTTCTCTGTTTACAATATACTTGCATTTCAAAACTATTACAGAATAAAGCAAATAACCCCTATTTGTTTGTATTAAATCGCGAAAAATTCCACCGATTTTGGGCAAAAAATAACACCGATTTCAGGAATAAAATAAAACGTAAACTTCACGTCCCCCTACCTATAGTTTAACGTGGGGTACAAAACACACGAACTCCCGCTGGGGATCGAACCCAGGTCTCCCATGCCAAAGACGCGTGTGCTAACCGCTTAGCTACCAAGGAACTCTTTGAACTGGACGAAGTGATATGCATTAGTGAATCCTCATGCGTAGTCTTCGAGAAAAATATTTTCTGTAAACCTAAAAATATGATGTATAATAACCACGACTTCTATTGAGCTGAAGCTAACATGAAGTATATCCTCATGAAGCTTTTCATTGACAACAGTTAGAAGTAAGACGACAGTATACAATATGGTAATGAGATACTTTTGTGTAGCCCAAAATACAGCATGGTAATGAGATACTTTTGTATAGCCCAAAATACAGCATGGTAATGAGATACTTTTGTATAGCCCAAAATACAGCATGGTAATGAGATACTTTTGTATAGCCCAAAATGCAGCATGGTAATGAGATACTTTTGTACAGCCCAAAATACAGCATGATAATAAGATACTTTTGTATAATTCAAAATTATGATTAACTCCCAAACTTTAATTTTTGTTTAACTATAACATTGTCGAGGAATGGGACATACATCAGTCGATAGAACACAACAAGCTTAACAAGAAATAATTAGATAGAAAAATGCTTGAAGATAAGTTCTCATGCGCAGTTTTCAAGAAAATCGAGAGTCTAAATTTTATGGCGCTAAAAGCTATGTTCATTGTTAATAATGATAAATGGAACGGATTCTTTTATCTGTGTGTTATATTTCAGGAATTTCGGCCAGCTATATGCTACTGCTTTGGTTGTATGAAGTTTTAGGAGTTAATTTTGGGCTATATAGAAGTATCTCATTACCATACTGTGTATTGTCGTTTTACTTCTAACTGTCGTCACTAACAAAAGCTTCTTGTCATCGTCACTTCTAATATTTTTTGTTCATTGAAATTAGTGAGCAAAGTCTTTTTTAACGTCCTGTGATTATGAATCGAGGGTAAGGGAGATAGTGATGATGATAATGATAGTAAATCAAATTATAGAATGAAGATAATGAGAGGAAAGGGGAGAACTCTGAGAAAACAACACACGTTGTTTACCCAACACGAAATCGACTTAGTGTGAGCTGGGATCAATTCAATTCAAAGACACGATATACTGTAGCTCTACCACTGAAACAACTTCAAACAATTAAAACCACTATATTTAAGGGCACGAGTTTTTCGCAATGCACGATAAAGCGAAATGCGTCAGAATTAAGTAATTTTCAGTTTCTTGACATTTTATGATATTCTCAGTGTTAATTTCAATGGTTTCCGTTGCGCAATAAAACTCGAAATTGGCAGTTTTGCACGAAATTTCTAACAATATACGATATAACACGAAATTTTAAAAATACGTTTCCATTAATTTAAAAACGCCACTTTTCTGCTAATGGAAAGGTAGAACGTGGCATGAACGGTGCATTTTAGTGATTCGGACTCGGCTATAGAGAACATGTTGCGCATTAGCTATCACCATCACAGCTGATTGGGAGGTCCGAAGTGATGATTGTTTGAAGTTTGTTGTAAATGCATTTACATATGTGTGACTTCCAACAAGCAATGCCAATTGTGAGAGTTTTTCTTTTCAAGTATGGAGTGATGATAAGTGACATGATGAAGGACAACAATGATGGAGGAAAATGTGGAAACTTGTAACATGTTTATGTCTAATGCTTAAACTTGTGCCTATGTGTTTTCAGAAGACAGCAAAACTTTCCTACTCATAGTAAGTTTAGTTACTGGGTTTCCCTCGGTTTGATTTTAAAAATATAATTTTCTATAAGTGAAATTTACAATGTCAAGTGCAATATTCAGTGTATTTAGATTTTAGGTAATTAATGGTTTATTTCTTACAATGAAAGCTATCCAACTCCTCGACGAGTATCGCATTGTAACTTGCACAAGTGGAAGGACATATTGAAAGATGGAAATAGGCTTACTCTTACAATTCGCAACGTCGTTGAACCGGAAGTAGAATGATTGTTCTCCCATAGCCCCTGAAAGTTATGTACTCTGGTCATACATGCCAGAATGGAGTACGATACGATACACGGATCGTAAGTTCCAAGGGAATACGTTTACCCGCTGGAGAAAAGGGACAGGCTGAAAACACAACACAAAACGGCTTTCTATGATTATTTTTATTGTTATTAGTACGATTATTATTATTATTATTATTATTATTATTATTATTATTATTATTTAGTAGTAGTAGTACTAGTAGTAGTAGTAATATGAGCAGTATGATGAGTAAAGATAATAATAATGAGAAGACGACGACAACAAATGTACTGTTTGGCCCGTTCAGTAACGAAGGACTTCGGCCCGTCTTGAGTGTCCTCTAGCAGTGATATAAAAGTTTCAGAATCCAGGGATAACCGTACCCCAGCCGAGATTCGAAGTCAGGCCCCTTGAGTCGCTGGCTTGATGCCTCAATCCTCACGAACACGAGGTCTGCAAGAAAAAGAAATAGCACAGGACAGAGTTTCTTAACCTGGGGGTCGCGAAGATAAGTGAAAGAGATAAATATAATTAGAATCTAATATCGGAAAATATTTTTTAAATAATTATTATTTTAAATTTTGTTCTGATAGACAATTTTTATTTGTATACATACTGTCAAGAACAAAAGATTGGTCTACTAAACATTTTCAACAGATGCAGAGTTGGTTAAAAATCAATTTAAATGGAAAAGGTACGATATGAAACTAATGAGAAAAGCAATACCAGAAGAATGTAATTGCATTTTATTTTTTTTTTTTTTATCATATGACCCAAAATTGAGGGAGTTACGAAGTTTTTAAATTTTCAAACGGCCTCCATTTTGAAATAGAATGAAGATCGGATTCGATTTTTGTAATATGAACGAACGGACCAAATTTGGTTTTAATCCATTCGCTTTTAGGGAAATTACTTTATCCACTCACTGTATACAAGAAATATATTCTACTATTATAGAAATAGATGCATATCGTGAGATCTCTGCAATAGGTACATTAAAAATTCGGCACAAGCTTTTTACAAACCAGAAATTATACAGTGGTCGCTGGCAAGAGAATGTGATAATATGGGGGTCGTGAATGGAATTAGGTTAAGAACAGTGGAATAGGATGATGATGATGATGATTATTATTATTATTATTATTATTATTATTATTATTTCTTTGTCGTCATATTATTGCCGACTTCATGTTCGTGTTGGTTGAGGAGTCAAGCCAGCGTTCAAGGGTTCCGACTTCGAATTAGGGCTGGGTTATGATTGTTTGTGGATTTTAAAACGTTCATAGCAATGCTAGGGGCTGAATTATTTCGTTAATGAACGGGCCAAACAATACATTTGTCTTCTTCTTCTTCTCATTATTATTATCTTTACTCATCATACTGCTCATATTACTAATACTAATCATGCTACTATTACTACTACTACTACTACTACTACTACTACTAATAATAATAATAATAATAATAATAATAATAATAATAATAATAATAATAATCGTAGAAAGCCATAATCATTGTATACTGTACCGAACTAAGTGAAAATACATTAGTGATAATAAATGCCTACCTTATTATTCATGTTTCGTGGAGTTCCTCCTTACTGCGTCAAGAATCATTTTATTTGAAACTGTTTTGTGTAAATTTTGACAGCTAATTTTCACGTTTAGCTCAACAAAATTTTGACCATCAGAAATTTTGTTGACATTCTGCTACTATCATCTGATCGTGAAGCTTCCATTACACTAGACACTCGTTCGATACAAAGATGCATTACTGATTGGTATAGCAAGAATATACTGCATTATTTTAACAAGATTTAGTGTAACTCCTTTCTCGAAATTTGCGCTTCAAAACTTGCTATATTATTATCCTTCCTGCCAAGATTTGATATTACAGCTTTTGAAACAAAAAATAATTTTTCTGTCTATTTCCATAGAAACTAATTTTAAGTTTCATATCCATTTGTGTCAAATCATTTAATGTTGAATTGCGCAATAATACACTCGCAACAATGAAAAGTAATTAAACATAATTTTTGCTACAATAAAAAGTGAAGATAAAAATGTCGTATATTTGGGAGTTCAATAGCGTTTTAGTTCAGGAATGCAAACACCAGAAGGACAGGTTATCCATTAAATAAAGGGAAGGAAAGAAACGAGAAGGAAATTAAAGTGGAAGAGTTTTCATAAAGTACAACATTCTTCTAAATTACACTTGCAATAGCTGCTAACTCCCATGCATCGTACACATTATAAGCAATACACTAAAAGGATGATGTGTCTATTGGAGGAACAATTCAGAGAAAGAAAAATTCTTCCTCCGAGAGATTATTCTGTACTAAGACAAAGTAGAGCAATAACATTATATATCTCTCTGATTCTTTCGAATTCTTAACAGTATTCTTATAACTTCAATTATGTGCTATGACTTTTGTTCTTTGAAATAATGTACTTGATTGTTGTTTAATTTCCTCATACAACGTTTGATAAAATTCCTCAAATTCTGAATGTAGTTTCTTTCGGCGTCAACGTTGCGCCATCCCTGCGCAACATTCAATAATTGTGCATTAATAGGATCTATGGTTAAAAATAATGAACATTCCCTTTTAACTGACTTCGATCCAACATTCTGTTCTCGAGTTGATTTTTTTCTTTTTCTTTTTTTTTCTTTTTTCTTTTTTTTTCTTTTGCATTCTTTTGAAATTTTCGTCTGGCCATAGCACCGAAACGAAGCACTTTTGAACCTAGGTTGTTCTATACTTTTTTATCTTTTCTTGGTGTCAGGAATCACCTCCCAAACGTTGTCGGTGTTTGTTTTGAAACATTCTGTATAAACGGGTCGAATTGAGAACCACCTTTTTCTTAAGTTACATTAGACATTTATTATACATTAAATGGCCCACTTTCTAAAATTATTATACAGTAAATAGTCTACTTTCTAACATTATTATACATTAAATGGTCTACTTTCTAAGATTATTATACATTAGATCATCTACTTTCTAAAATTATTATACATGAAATAGTCTACTTTCTAAAATTATTATGCATGAAATAGTCTCTAAACTTATTATTCATGAAATAGTCTACTTTCTGAAATTATTATACGTGAAATGGTCTACTTTCTAAAATTATTATACATGAAATAGTCTACTTTCTAAAATTATTATACGTGAAATGGTCTACTTTCTTAAATTGTTATACATTATTCCACTTTCTAAAATTAGTATATATGAAATAGTCTACTTTCTAAAATTATTATATATTAGATGATCTACTTTCTAAAATTATTATACATTAGATAATCTACTTTCTAAAATTATTATTCATTAAATAAACTATTGTTCAAAATTCTTATATACAAGTATTAAATGCCATACTTCAAAATTATCATATTGTTTCTTGTTTAGTTTATGTATAGGAGATGTGGTGCAAAGTATAGTGAATACCCTTAAAAGCTTGTGTATATGAAAGGACGCTTCTATTATTATGGCAGGTCTGATTCCTTTATTTCGACGAATTTAACAGAATCACGTGATACACAGTTTCATCAAATTCAATTAAAATGATTTCAACCCTGCCTTATGTGCAGTATTTATAGAAGCAAGTTTAGCTGTTAGTACATTAATGCAAATCCTGTTAATGCTATATATAATAAGGCTATAGCTCCATTTGTCAACTGTCACATTTCCATTGTTAAAAGCAAGGACTAGTCAGTCACTAAGCCGTTGCAGTGTACAGATAAAACAGCAAAGGGTTCAACGAAATATTGTTTCTATGCAGTACGAAAAGAGGGGATAATATTTAGTGTATATGACGGATATAACCAGGAATGACTTTTGAAAAGGAAAGCAAAAACTATTGTTATAACTATATATTTTTAAAAAAGAAAAGTCAACTGTTTCGAATCTAATCCATTTTCATGGTATAGTTGAAAAAAATATCCTTTCATACCACTGAATGTAGTATAATACAGATTAGGCTGATTATATTTATAAGATTAAAGTCTCTCATCTCTTTTAGGGTGGAAACAGAATAAATTGAGAGGAATGGCATTTACTAAACGTCTAGTGAATACACAGTTCTACGTATGTGCACACTTCTTACATATTTATTCCATAAAATTATCATACACGTTACTAAGATTTATAGGGTGTACTGCGTTTCACTTTCTACAAAAAAAAAAAAAAAAAAAAAACTAATATTACATAAAGGTAGACATAAATAAACAATGCCATTTTTGCTAACCATAATTCTATTAGATATTGCTATGTTCCTTCAGAAAATTATTTAAAGGCTTATGCAGTCATACCAGCAGCGCACGCAAGGGAGGTTCAGGTTTACTCCTCCCCTTTCAGCAAGATGTGATGGAAAAATAAACATTTACTATATTATGACACACACACACACACACAATATTATATATATATATATATATATATATATATATATATATATATATATATATATATATATATATATATATATATAGGGCGTTTCAAAACAACATCGACAACGTTTGGGAGGTGATTTCTGACACTAAGATAAGACTGAAATGAAACTATAGACTAACCTGGGTGCACAAATGCTCCCTTTCGAAAATATCGGCTGCCCAAAACATGAAAAAAATTAACTTTAAAGATCCATAGCTCCTATTCTATGGGACCTTGGGTCAAGACTTCACTTAGGAATTAGTATGTGCCCTACCCAAATATGTAAGTTTCAGAATCCTGCGGTACTTCCGCAACAAGTTTTATAGAGGTAGTTGGTGAGTACCGGTACTTCAAATTATATGGCCGTAGCCAAATTCACCCAATAAAAATTGCTTCGTGAGTACCATAGGATTCTGAAACATATTTTTCGATAGAACACATACTAGTTCCTAAGTAAAAGTCTTGACCTGACTACGGTAGGTCCCATAGTTTTGGAGCTATGGACCTTTAAAGTTAATTTTTTCGGGATACGGACAAAATCTCACGGCCGAAACATCGCCGCCCAAAATCTCGCCGGCCAAAACCTCGCGGGACAAAATCTCGCCGGGCCAAATCCTCGCGTGGCCAAAATCTCGCTGGGCCAAAACCTCGCGTTGCTAAAATCTCGCCGGGCCAAAACTTAACCACCCAAAACATCGCGTGGCCAAAACCTCGCCGCGAATGAAACTTTTCTTTAAAATGTATCCAATGAGTTTCTTAATATGCAATTCCACATTACAAATAATAATAATAATAATAATAAGAAGAAGAAGAAGAAGAAGAAGAAGAAAAAGAAGAAGAAGATGATGATGATACAAAACTGTGTGCATGGGCTTTCTCGGGTTATTCCTGTTTCCTCCCACTTTCTTTATTCGATCATTTCCTTCATCCTTGTCATTTACGTCTCCTTTAACCTACAGGACATAATCAAGGGACGTCGTAAAAACATATATTATTTCATACTTTCATAAATGTTATTAGATTTTTGTTAAAATTTTAAGTTTTTGGATGTTCCAAAGTTCACGAAACTAACCCCGTTAGTTGTCATTACTTTCCTTATGCAGACTTTCTTTCCCTATAACCAGTTTAAAAACATCCTGTCGCCCTACCTTCACATTGAAATCCTCTAATACAGAAATAGAATTTTCATATGGTATCGCGGGACTTGGTCAAATACCCGTGATACTTCTTCTGAAACAGCGTCTTTTATACCGTCATCCTTATCATCTGTTGGAACATTTACATTTTGGTCAGGCGAGATTTTGGGTATGGCGATATTTTGCGGCGCGATATTTTGGAAGACGAGGTTTTGGCAAGGCGAGGTTTTGGCCCGGCGAGATTTTGGCCCGCGAGGTTTTGGATGGCGAGGTTTTGGCCAGGCGAGATTTTGTCCCGCGACGTTTTGGGCGGCGAGGTTTTGGCCAGGCGAGATTTTGTCCCGCGAGGTTTTGGGCGGTGAGGTTTTGGCCCGGCGAGATTTTGAGCAGCGAGGTTTTGGGAGGCGAGGGTTTGGCCAGGCGAGATTTTGGTCCGCGAGGTTCTGGCCGCGAGGTTTTGTACCCAAACCATTTTTTTTTTTTTTTATTTTCGGCAGCCTATAACTCCGAAAGGAAGCATTTTTGCACCCAGGTTGGTCTTTTGTTGGTGTCAAGAATCACCTCCCAAACGTTGTCGGTGTTGTTTTGAAACACTAAATATAATTCTGCTTTTCAGCAGGTCCTGGGACTAATGAGGATTTTTTTTTTAAAGGTTTGGGTCTGGAAGTGTTTCTTCCATATTTCTTTATCTTCTGCTTCCTCTTTTAAAACTCAATATTTTCTTCTATTTTTCAAATCATTTATCAATTGAGTTGTTCTTCTTCTTCCTAGCTGTCACTTTCCTTCCATCTACCCTCCTATGGGGCTATGAAGACGATGATTTTTTCTTAAGATGTGTTCAATCTAATTGGCCTTACTACGAAGGATGCTGACTAAAAGCGTTCTCTTCTCTCCTATCTGTTTTAAAACATCTTCGTCTGTTACTTTTTCTGTCCATTTTATCTTCTCCAGCTTCTTCCAACGTCAGATTTTGAAGCTGTCTAAATATTTCTTCTCTAACTTCCGTATTGTTCGAATGTTCCGTACCATTACTCAGACAAACTGGTTATGTCACTGATGAATCTTGTTGGCATTTGGGGGATCACGATTAAATTCCCTACAAAACGCACCTTGAACTGTAATAACTTATTTACAACTAGCAAACTGCAAAACACAAAATACCTCTGTTGAGAAGTAGCCATCTTTGTTAATACCGCTACCAAGCACAAACAACTAAAAGCTATTTGCATGCTTGCGTACAACTAAAACTATCTTTGTTGCTCTTTAATTTGAGCCTACAAACAACTCTGTACACTTCATCTAAGTGGTAATATAGAGAAATCAAACTGCTATATTCATTTATGTACAGAGCCTCCATAGCTAAGCGGTTAGCGTACGCGCCTTTGGCGTGAGAGGCCTGGGTTTGATTCCCGGCGGAGCTCATGTGGTTCAGATTCCACGTTAATCAGGAGGTCCACGTCTCATGTAGCCTCGCTGCTGAACGGGACGTTAAACCCAAAATCAACTCAACTCATTTATGTACACCCGGTATTCTGTAAGTGCTTAACTACTTTCTCAATCTTTTCAAAATAGGGAAGGAAATTATATTATTATTATTATTATTATTATTATTATTATTATTATTATTATTATTATTATTATTATTATTATTATTATAAAAACTCCTATTACTCCTGATACTAAGTTATTCTACTTAACGGATACTGAAATGTAAAGCGAAATATTTTTATCTGCACAGAAATAGTGTAACTTTTTCTCTTTTATTTGTTTTGTTTATCATTATGTTGCTTAAACAGTTTTGCTCAGTTAGCATTAGCTCAGGCGTAAATCGTAAATTTGAAAAAGTAGCAAGTTTATTTCGGTACTTACTTCTCAGTAGAATTAAAAGAAAAAAAAACTGCTTCGTCCTGACATGGGCTACTTAATGCCATATTCAACTTCAGAATATTCATCTTTCCTAATAATATTCATTTATTATCAGTATGATTATTTATTATGTAATACTAACTATTAATTAGTTAATTCCTTTATAGTATTACATTGTTTAGTCGAAAAGTTTAATCTGATCATAGCACACTATATATTTCAATCAGTAACATCAAGGGGGGGGGGGCGGGGGCAAGATTATCCACTGACAAACTTTCCATCTTTTTTTGTTAAAATAATTAATTACTCTTTGAAGAAGTAGTTGAATAAATTTGCGTAATATTCATTAATTTCATATTTTCCAGACTAAATGATTATTGCATTGAGGTGTCGCTTTATTTGGATACATTAATTTTTTTTCAACTTTAGAAATATTAAAACGTATTTAGAATAGTGTTTGTAATCACTTAATACAGTAGACTTCCAAGTATCCGGCTCGCGACAATCCGGCCTCCGTATTATCCGGCCTATTTTTCTTTTATCGTAATTAAATGAGGAAGATAAGGCGTTGTATTGGCAACATTGGAAGCAACGGCATTGGAAGCGGGCATCTTTCTAAAAAAAAGTACTGGAGAGGTTTGAGAAAAGCCTTCGGGTCTCATCTAAACGAAGGGAAAATCCCAACCTACACCTCCTCGCAGGAGAAAGCAGGCAACGTCTTAGGCGGCTAACGTAGATGGGGACCGACCAACTCTAGTAAAAAGGAGTCAGCCTCTACCAAGTGCCAACGGCCTTTAATGAGGGCGGATGAGTGGGTGGAGGTCGGAGGGTAGAACCTGTTTATCTCAGGTGTGCCCTCGGAAACTATGCGAACTATATTTCGACCCAACCCCCGCCGCTCTCTGACAGAGGAAACCCTCCCTTTGCTTAGGGAAAAGAAGTGAATGACCTCAGCTGTGTTGCCAATTTGTCATTCTGTCGTTTGGTCTTGATGAGTGAAGATCGTAGGCTACCTAGAGTGGCTAACGAGACAGAGCACAGCGAAGCAGAGTGATATAATTCATTGTGGCAACGCTTCCGCATCCAACAATTGAAAGATCTCGCCCGCAGCAACCTGTCCCTCCTCGTTCGAGGGAGGTACGGAAAATCACATATCGATAGCAGCGCCAGCAAGGGCACAGTTGAGATAGAAAGGCTCTACATCTTGCCCTTAGGAGGGGAAACTGTCCTAAAAGGCGGATGAACCACAAGGTGGTCAACGGCTTGGAGATGTACTACCACATCATCTTTTCCCAGAAGGGACGAAGGAGAAGAATAAATAAATATGATGGTTCTTCCTGAGGTAAAAAGTTCCGGAGCTAAATTAGTCCTCCGTTCAGATCTCCGGGTGGGGACTACTCCGGGAAGAATCATTACAGGAGAAAATATTATTATTATTATTATTATTATTATTATTATTATTATTATTATTATTATTATTATTATTATTTCAGCATAGAACCTGGAACGTACGGACTTCAAAACGTATGGATAAATTTGAAAATTTAAAAGTGGAAATGGACAAATGTAAAGTGAACATAATGGGCTTAAGTGAAGTGAGATGACCAGGAAAAGGTGAGACAGTATCGGGAAATTACAAGATATTCTATTCGGGGTGCGTCAAGGCCGAGAATGGTGTCGCGATAGCAATGAAGAACGAAGTAGCAACAAGTGTGACCAAAGTGGAACGCTGCAGTGACCGCTTGATGTTTGTAGAACTAAGTGCAAAACCAGTAGATATTGTGGTAGTACAAGTATATATGTCAACAACAGACCATGATGGCAATGAAGTAGAAGTGCTGTATGTTGAGATTAACGACATATTGCACCAGGAGGGAAGAGGTTAAGTCAACGCCATAGTAATGGGAGACTTCAACAGCGTAGTAGGAGAAGGAGCTGCGAATAAGGTAGTGGGACAATTTGAACTAGGTAGAAGAAATAAACGAGGCCAAATGCTTATCGACTTCTGTAGGCAGGATGATCTGGTGGTGATGAACACGTGGTTTAAGAAAAGAAAAACCAGCTGTACACATGGAAAAGTCCAGGATATAAGAAACACTACCAAATCGATTACATTCTTGTGAAGCAGCGTTTCAGGAATAGTGTACGAGACATGAAGACACTACCGGGAGCGGATATCGATTCGGATCACAACCTTCTAGTGGCGGAAGTGCAAACCTCGTTAAAGACAATCAAGATAAATGGGAGGAGAAACCGAAAATGGAACTTAGAGAGACTAAGAAGTATGGAAAGTGATATGAAAGAAGAGATTGAAGAAAAATCTGTGTGATTGGCGATATAGTAGACAATGTAGAAAATAGTCGGGGAAGAGTTAAACAGATTCTGCTTGACATACTTCACAACATTGGCAAGATGGAAAAAGTAGCGAGAAAAGCGTGCGTAACTGAAGCGATGCTTAAGAAGATGGAAGAATGCAGAAGGGCGAAAAGCACGGACATGAAAGAATACAGAAGGCTGAATAATGAATTGAGAAGAGAGACGGACAAAACCAAAGAAAGGTACATGGGACAGGTATGTGAAGAAATAATGGAACTTCAACGGCGCGGCAGATATGATCTGATGTATCAAAAAGCACAACAATTAGGAGGAAAAGCTAACAAATGCATACGCACATTTGGAATCGAAAATCAACAAGGTCATGTAGTCACTGACTATCAAAAAATTCTTAAAGTTGGGAAGAGTATATAAAAGATCTGTATGACCAAAAGAACCGCCCTCAAGATATTGTGATCGAAGCATAGAAGAGGTGGATGATGAAGAAAAAGAACCCAGCATATTAGAAAGTGAAGTGGTATGAGCCATCAAGGACATTCGAAGGAGTAAGGCCACTGGAGATGATGACATACCAGCAGATCTGCTAAAGGAAATAGGAGACAATGCAAAGAGTATTGATCTCACTTATTATCAAGATCTATCTGAGTGGAGAACGGCCAAAGGCTTTTCTTGATGTTACAATGATTGCATTACCCAAGAAAAATGAAGCAAAGAAGTGAAGCGATCATAGAACCATTAGCCTTATTTCCCACACTGGAAAGATAATTGCTCGCATACTGAACAGACGACTGTTGGACGAAGATCAGTTCGGATTCCGGAAAGGAAAAGTCACCAGAGATGCCATTGGGTTGATGAGAATTATCTCAAAACTAGTTCACGACGTAAAAAAAGAATTGTGTTTGTGTTTCATAGACTGGCAAAAAAGCTTCCGACAGGATCAATTGGACGAAACTTTTGCAAAGAGAAATAGGGGTCATTTGGAGAGACCGACGGCTCATTCGCAACCTGCACATTGGACAACGAGTCAAGTTGCGCTTGAGCGAAGGAGAAACCGATAGTGTGGAGATTGGAAGAGGAGTCAGACAAGGATGTAGTTTGTCGCCCCATTTACATTTACAGTGAATGGTTAATGAAGGAAGCATTAATAGGAATTGGAGATTTCAAGATTGGAGGGCAGATCATTAACAAGATCAGGTATAGAGATGATACGGTTATCATAGTTAGAACCGAAGAAGGACTACAGGAGATGATTGACAAAATAACTGACACTGGTAAACTATATGGAATGGAAATCAACATCGAAAAGTCGAAAGTCATGAGAATATCCCGTGGAAATGCTCCCTTACAGGTCAGAGTAGAACAGAGTACTTGAAGAGGTTGACGATTCAAATATCTGGGAAGTATTTTGACGAAAGACGCGTACTGCACCAAAGAGATCACGTCGAGGATTGCCATAGCCAAAGAAGTATTCAACAAGAAAAGATCGCTCTTAACTAGCAGTCTTAATATTGGACTAAGGAAGAAATTGGTCTAGTGCTATATTTGGAGCATTGGACTTTATGGTTCAGAGATTTGGACATTACGGAAGTTAGAGAAGAAATATTTAGAGA
Source organism: Thermobia domestica (assembly GCF_964235325.1). Classification (NCBI taxonomy): domain Eukaryota; kingdom Metazoa; phylum Arthropoda; class Insecta; order Zygentoma; family Lepismatidae; genus Thermobia; species Thermobia domestica. Next base: position 94,207,605 of record NC_137468.1, read on the forward strand.
CCTCCGCAATGTGCTGCTGGAGGAAAATGGAGAAGTTAAAATGGATAGAAAGAGTAACAAACAAAGGTGTTTTAAAACGGATAGGAGAGAAGAGGAGGCTTCTAACCACCATCTTTCGTAGAAAAGCCAATTGGATTGGACACATCTTGCGAAAAAATTGTCTTTTTCATATCGCCATGGAAGGAAAGGTGGAAGGAAAGCGAGGAATAGGAAGAACACAAGTGATCGATGATTTGAAAAATAGAAGAAAATATGGGGAGTTAAAAAAGGGAAGCTGAAAATCGAGAAACATAAAAAAAAACTTTTCCAGGTCCAAACTGAAAATTAAGAAGGAAAGAAATAAGAAATAAAGAAGAAAAACCTAACTAGTCCCAGGACCTGACAAAGGGCAAAACACTTAATAATAACAATAATATTAGTATACAATTCATTAAGAAGCATGTGTTTCTCAAAGTTAGGGAGAGGCAAATTGCCCCAGCTTTCAATATGTTAATGCACACTGCATCATACCCTCTATTTTTCAAATGTGTTAATTGTTAATTAAATGTCATTTGATGCGTTCAAGGTTTAGGAATATGCACAATTCTTGCAGTTACATCATCAGGACGTAGCTACCGTTAGTAAGCTAACGTTGATTTTCTCTTGATCTCATTGTCGTACACCATTGGACCTTGGCGCATCTCTAAAACGCTGATTTGCGTCTCAATGAAAGAACACGCCTTGTGTGATCACAGGCTTACGGGTGGTCTCTTGATACGAATAATGAAAAGAAATAGGAAAAAGAAAGTAAATGAACTTATTTGAAACCAAGACAGTGTGTTCCTTGCCTGCCTTCAGGGCCTAAACAGGAAGTTCGAAAACAATTGCGGCTGTTTGCGTAAGTTTCTCACAGATGTCGTTGCTGTTGTTGAGGTGAGAGAAGAACAAACAAATCAAGCTGTTTAGCATTGCAAAGAAAGGGTAATGCGAAGAGAGATGGAATTGAAATACAACCTTCCAACTAAAATAAGGCATTCTTTTTTTCTTTTTTCGTTAGCTTTTTTTCCTTTGCTGAGAGACAAAATTGTTATGCAACAAACAAACTACTTTTCTGAAATTGTGTTGTATTTATAGAGAATATTAACTAACTCTTAAGGAGACTCAACACCACTAAATCAAAAGATCAGAAGATCATATCGTGTTCAGTCATGATCAAATGTATTCGAGATCGATCATGAGTTCGAAACTCACGCATACCTGACCTCAATCTCACGAGGTAAGCGTGAGGTTGAATAAGGCTGATGTCGGAGTGATGTAAGTGAGGGGTTTAGTGTGACGTTGAAATGATGTGTGCACAAGGTTGAGTGAGTATGGTGTCGAAATGATGCGATCCTGACAAGTAAAGGGTCCAAATGGATGAATCGAGTTGTGGGATGAGACATAGTGCACTTGATAGAGGATGTGAAAATATGTGTATGTGTAAAGTTATAGCGGCTGACCGCTATAAGGAAGAGAGGGGGTCAAATTTGGTGGGAGAAGGGCTATCCTATTTTATTGAAATATATAAAATAAACTGTTGAATCGTGAAAATAGTGAAAGATAGACAACGCAAACTGTGGTAGTTTCACATATTGGCAAAAAAAAAAAAAAAAAAGACTGGGCAGAGTAGATCGTGAACCTCTGCCGCCATCTTGAAATCCACCATTTTGAAATCTGTGATAATTTTTAAATGGAAAGGTAGTCATGTGATATATCAGTTTAGGTCACCATGTTCTTAAAAAGTCAAATATGAACTTTAGTGATCTTTATCTGCACTTATTTGGAAAATTTAGGATCATCTTTATAGTTATTTACGAAAATCTTGGAGACTGATACTCATATATTGAAAGTTTGGATTATCACGAAAACACATGTAAGTTAAACATATCTACAAGTCAAGAAAACTAACAGTGAAATTTGATATCAAAGTTGTATATTATTATTATTATTATTATTATTATTATTATTATTATTATCAAATTTCACTGTTAGTTTTTTGGGCGGCGCTGGAGTGGGGTTGAGTGCAGTGGAGCGTGATGTCCGACTGGTAATGTGAACGTCAGGTAGTTAATGCGATGTCGAAATGATATCAGTGTGAGATTGAGTAAGTGTTGAAAGGATGTGAACCAAAAATAGTGCGGGTCAATGAAAACTTATTTCATGACTCACTGACCCACCACCCACAGTGACTCACTCTGACCCGCCACAAACCATGACCCAACCCCACTAAAACCCATTGTCATCAACTCTGACCCATGATTCATGCTCTCCTCTTCACTGACTTAAGAGTTTACACTTGTAATAAAATAAGGTGTGAAACTATCACTAATCAGAGTTTGAATTTCTACAGTCAATCGCTCAAGCACTGCTCTGTTACAATACCGGTGGATCTGACCTTTGGGATATAAAATGGTAAAGTGTTCGTCATAGTCCATATTCAATTTAATTATCATGTATAATTATTTCCTTGTTAAATTACAGATACTTTTCAGTGGAAAATAGGATGAAATTTTATAGTCTTTAATCAAGCTCAAAAAAGTCAAAAGGGGGAAAGAAGTATAAAAATCGACCGTCTCGAAAGCCAAGTAGTAAATCCTATTGCTATTATTACAATTATCAATATCCAAAAGTGCTTGAAGTTCTTTTTTCAATTAGATATGTTCATCTCAGGTAAGTAAAAAGAAACAAATGAAAAAAGAAAAAATGGAGACCTTGAAAGTAAAATGTAGACAAATTAACCAGTGTTCAGAAGATGCTGTCTACAGAAAATGCACGGAACAGAGTGGATCGGTGGGTCGGAGTGGGTCACGTCCTGTTGACCAACGATCCACTGATCCACTCCATCTCCGATATGAACGTAAAGTTCAGTGAGCGTGATGTCGAAATAATAATGCGAGCGTGAGGTTGAGTGAGTATGATGTCGAAGTGATAATTTGAGCGTGAGGTCGAAATTTGTGAATATACTGTCAAAATGATGTGATCGTGAGGTCGAGTGAGTGTGATGTCGCGTGAGAATGATGTCGGATTGATGACATAAGGTTGAGTGAGGCGAGATCAAAGTGAGCACCTTTGGTTGTGACCCTCTGATGGGTTCTAAGGTAATGTTTGGTGACTCACGATTGTTATTATCTATCTCCCTGTGATCATGACTTACACTACTCTTCCATCTCTTCCTCGCCCTACCCAAAGAAGCCCCTTTCCATAGCGGTGTTCCCAGCTCTCAACCTCAAGATTTCTGGAGACATCACTACTTCGACATTCTTAAATTCCAAATCTTAAGTCTATTTCAATATCAGTGCTAAGATAAACACGAGTAATTTCCGAGTTATATTTTGATATATTGATTAATCGATAAATATTCAGATATCGATATCGGTATTTGAGTTGGAGGAGAGGGAGTTATAAAATAATTACTTCGCACGTTTTCTTTAACTCTGGGCAATTCCCAGAGTTACTTCATCTCATTTTTATTCATTATGGGTTGCGGGGAAATTGGAGAAATTGACACTATAGAAGAGGAAAACATTGATTAAACTCAAAGGTATCCACTACTTAATTGGGAGGGGGCATATAAGATAAAATAGGGCGCGTCATGGTCCATGAGGTAGATGGGCATCACTGTTTAGTATATTCTATGTTTCTGATATTTTACATTATTCAATATTTCTATACCTTTTGAAGCTTTGATATTTAAATGTTGGATAATTCGGTACCTTTTAATATTTTGATATTTAATTTTGCGTAAATAATTAATATTTTTCTGACCAGAGTATGTCCTTTCTTAAAAATTTAAATATTTCGTAACGGTTTCCATGACGTAACGTTATCTTCCTCAGACGTTAATATATATGTTCATATTAATGTAGGTAATAGAGACATCATAATAGTAAATCATTTACATACAATTCCTATTATTGCCCATTATTTAATTTTTAAATTTTTAATATAACATCCTGCCCAACATATTGACGAAGAAACTTCACTAACTATTTTCACTAATCTTTCCAGTATTTGAGTATGACATGGAAACTCACGGACATTAACACATGTATTTTTCGAAGAATAAATCAGTTGATCATTAACAATAAGATATCATTATAATAACGCAATATACAAACATGTAAAAGAAATTGGACATATTATAGATTGGGAAGGGGTACAAAGTTTAGAAAAAGAGAATAGAACATTAATAAGAAAATGGAAAGAAGCGAGGATTAAGAGAGAGAGAGGGAGAAGAGAAAGATTAATGAAATGGGCAAATGGACTTCGAATTCATGAATTATGGGATAGGTTGTTAGAAAGAATTGAAGAATAAAGATTCACGGATATTTGGAAATAAGAAGAAAAGAAAGGGGGGGGATGATAATAATAGTGATTATATATATAACACTTGTAATATAAAATTTTAAAATGAAACGGTAAATTATATCAATATGTTACATATTTTTAATGAGCTAGAACCTGTCCCAGTTTTTTGTACAACGTTTCAAAATAATTTTGAAGGATAAAATGATTTAGCGAGTTTTCTCCGAATAAAAGGTATACGGTATTTTTATAGCCCTATGCACTATTCAGAGTTTGAAAAAATAAAGAAAAAGAAAAATATCTTATTGTTATATTAAAAATTTAAAATTATGTAATGGGCAACAATTAGATTTTTTTTTGTTTTTACTTTGGTATTCATATTCAACATAATTGTAAAATTAAATTAAATTATACAATTATTTAAATAATTATATGACGAAATTTCAGTTATATAGAATGTTGAACATACATACATTCAACAGTAAGAAATATAAGTCGAGGAAACCATAATTAAACAATAACAATAATGTATGTAGGAAATTAGTAAATAAGTGAAATGAACAATATATGAAGGCTAAGACATGAAGGAAAAAAAACACAAGGAACAACAGATTCTAATAACACATAAATAATACAGAAAATCTAATTGTCACAAACCAAACTTCTTAGAGAAAAAAAGAATGGAATTGTATGTAAATGATTTACTATTATGATGTTACTATTACCTACATTAATATGAACATACATTTTAACACCTGACGAAGATAACGTTACGTTATGGAAACTTTTACGAAATATTTTAAATTTTAATAAAAAAAAATACTTATTCTGGTCAGACAAATATTGATTATTTACATAATAATTCCAGAGTCGACATGGAGGAAGTTAATTTTGCGACATTTTTCATATTTTGGTATTTGATATTTCGAAACTTTTCACATTTCAATAGTGTCGATATTTCATATATTGACTAGGTTTTGATATGTTATTAGCACCGATTTTCAATATCTAAGTTTGAATATCGTACAGCCGTACCCTAGTACCCTAGTACCTTAGTGCCATATCGGTCCAAACAACCTTCCTCTGAGCAAAATATTATGGTAAAGTAAACGTTTACTACATTAGAATATACAGCATACGCACGTATGTATATGCAAAAATCACACTTGTCCTGAAAGGATAAGATTAAGTGTTTGAACCCCCCTTGATAAAATTCGGCGTATGCCACTGGTTCTGATGAATTCTGATTTCGAATATAGGCCTAGTTTCTAACTTTCTAATTGTAAGCTTTTCTTTGGCAGTTATGTGAATTCTATAATGTATCGATCACATACAAGCTGTCTTTGGTTTCGGGGACCCGGGTTCGATTCCCGGCGGGACCTCATGTGGTTCGGATCCCACGTTAAACTGTTCGTCCACGTCTCTCATAGCCTCGCTGCTGAACGATACGCAAACTCAAAAAACAAATAAAATCAAATTAAATTCAAGTTAAGCATTAATTAGAATCCCTTCCGATTGTAAGTCCACTGCCCTAAATAAAATGTAGTACGAAAAAAAAATCATGCAGACACAAATCAAGAAAACAATTGAAACATTTAAAAGTCCTCTCAAATGCAGATTTCTGACAAGAAAATTTCCAAATTCTTGACTTTGTATTGTCTTAAAACGTCAGGAAATTTTAAAGCAAATCGCTTATTTGTTTTGTGTTATTACTCTCGGAGACTTGAGCATCTTTTTTGAAAACACTAAGGTGAAATAGAGGTGTTTAGAAGAATGATCATGATAATTCTTGTCTTTTCACAAATATGTGCGTTCTTACGCGTCATTCACAAAGAAAACAATAATATATATGCAAAAACTGTAATCTTATTTATGCTCATATTGCATCCCCATAGATCTCTAGTATTGTCTTTTTTTTTTTTAAATTTAACGTTCTATGATTATGAACCAAGGGTAAGGGAGACGGTGATAATTAGAAGGATGATATTGGTGGAGTGGAGAAAAAGTTAGGAAACGGGAGAATCCTGAGAAAACCCACTCAGACGATGTTTGTCCATCACAATGTCCACTTGGGCCAAGCTGAGATCAAACTACGGACCTCCCGTACCAGAGGAGAACGCTCTATCACTGAGACACGGCGCTCTCTCTCTTAATATTAGGTATTTGTTAAAAGCAATAATGTCACTACACATTCTTAAATGAGAATGTACATTTTTTTTCTCATGAAGTAGAAATTTAATCATCTTTGTAATAATATCTGACGCTACCATCGTAAAGTTTTATTACTGCACTTTATTACCACTATTTAAAAACAATAGTGACCCTTCTCCCCCTTCTCCCCCCCCAAAAAACTTCAGGGCCAAATTCTGTCTCGTTCTGCTTTATAATGTGTGTAACTCGGAAGAGCATTGTAACTTCTAAAAAATAATAATTCATTCGAATTACTAACATTTCTATTTCTTTCATTTTTCTTAGTGACCACATGAAAACAGTTCGTTTTAAATATTTATTTCACATCGGCAGAACCAGAATCACCAATCGAAAGACTTTAACCTAAAGCAGCATAGCAGGCTTCAGAAAATTCACATTAAGCCAAGAGAAATGTTAGAAGAAAAAAAGAGATGAAACCATATATAACAAAAACAACATCCAATCCCAGTTTTTCTCTTTTCTTTTCTATTTCAACCTCCCTTTCATAGACAATCGTATTTTTCTTTCGTAACCCCTTTCCATTTCGAAGAATTCTGAGAACACACAAGAATCAACAAAAGAATGATAAGAAGAAACGACTATAGAAGCTTGAAATGGAAAAGAAAGAAAACGGGAGATGAAAAAATGTAAAGGTACTGTTAGGCTATTGTAAAACAAGAAAAGAAAACTCATATGAAAAAATTAGCCTACAGACCCTTGTTGCTCTGCTTTTTTTTACCTCTTATTTTTTCTGTCTTTTATTTCGGGGGTACATTGGAGACAAGAATATATATCTAAAAAGAAGAGATGTAGATTCGTAGTTCTCTCACAACAAAGAACAGAAATTAGTCTTTGAATAATTCAGCAAACCCTGATTCCTTGTGAACCTTAAACAAAACTAAACAAAATAAAAAAACGTAGCAAAAATCCCATTTGTTTTTCATACCATGTTTCTCTTTCTTGCTTTTTTTGGGGGGGAGGAACTTCGAAACAATTTCCAAGTTTATTTTTATATACGAAATTTCTTCTCTCTCTCTCTCTCTCTCTCTCTCTCTCTCTCTCTCTCTCTTCTCGAAATCCTTTCCTTTTTACCTTTATTTTTGTTTTCGTACTGATTCAGAAATGTACAATGTTTGTGTTTACTTTCGTCTACAAAAAAAACTGTTATCTACTATTATAATTTTAGTATCAACAGTGAGCGACATGCTTAAGAAAAACAATGCACCTAGTAATGTTCCACTAATAATCATCTTATTTATTACTTGACTGAATGTAAATTGTAAGTTGAAAACAAAATTTAAAAATTTCTTTATCATTTGTTTATGTGCTCAAAATATCATTGATGACGTGATATCAAAATTAATTAAGAGTCCCTATCACTGTGAAATTAAAATACCGTTAATTTTACAGTAATTATGTGATATCTTCAAATAGATAAAAGATAATCGAAAAGTGGATCAAGACCTCCCTAGACGATGTTATACTGCATGAGGTACCGTTATCACGAGTCACCTAGTAGCTTTCCGTTTGCAGTTATTTAGAAACGCGAAAATAAATGCCGATTTTCTAAATGGCTGGAAATCGAAAGCAGATAAATGAGTCATGATAACGGTATTTCACGCAAAATTGTATTGGCTAGGGAGGTCTTGTTCCACTTTTCGATTGTCTTTTATCTATTTGAAGATATCACATATTTACTGTAAAATTAGCGGTATATTAATTTCGCAGTGATGAGGCCTCTTAATTTCAGTACTGTACCAAGTAATGTTTCACTATTAAATTTTTGTTTACTTAGTAACTTTAAAAGTGGTTTATTAACTTGCAAATATTTAAAAAATATATATAATTTGTTTATTATTTGATTGTATGTTCGGAATATTATTGTTGACCTATAATTGCATCGAATTAATTAATTTCAGTATCACACCAAGGAATGGTTCACTATTAATTTTTTGTTTATTTGTTGACAGAGTGGTTTAGAAATTTAGGAATATTAAAAAAATACATATAAGTTGTTTGTGTTCAAAATGTGTTAATGTATAATTGCTTAAAATTAATTAGTTTTAGTACCGGACCTAGTAATGTTTCACTACTAAATTTTTGTTTACTTACTGACTAAATTTGGTTTAAATTTATAATTTGTTTATCATTTAATTATACGTTTAGAATATTATTGTTGATGTATAATTGCATTAAGTTTTTTTTCTAAGATTTTTTTATTTTAAAATATTTATTTTAACTATTTACATCGCTTTCTTGTGAGAGAAACTGTACATGATGAACATTTATCACCATAAAGAAAATTTACATGTTCTTCACATCTACTCCTTTGCAAAGAGCTATATACCACACTTACATACACTGCCTTTGGAACATTAATTTTAGTTATTTAATTTTAGTATCGCACCAAAAAATGCTTCAGTACTATTTTTTATCTGTTGACAGTTGTAGATTATAAACTTGCGAATCTAATAAACTTATAATTTGTTTATCTTTGTTTATTTTTATATTTAGAATTTAATATTATTGACGTAGTATCTATCGTGAGGCAATTATGAAGCTTGTTGAATGAAGAGTTAATGAAAGCAGATGTGCTATCACATATCGCCCATGTAAGAGACGTTTGGTGAACCATAACCTTCGAATACTGAAACGCTAGAGAATTAAATTCATTCATGATATTTTAAGATGTTATTCCAACTCGTAAAAGAAATATGTACATGTCAGAAAACATTATTTTGAAGATTTTTAATATTAAAGCTAAACGTTTCAGACACAGACACACTCCCAAACTACATATTGTTGTGATCCACAAGATAAAGGAATTGGATCCCACGTTCATCCAGCTCAGCAGACTCGTTAGCTGCGCCAGGTAAATGGACTAAAACCTTCGAGGTTCTCCCGTTTCCTCCCACTTTCTTCATTCCACCATTTCATTCATTTCTCATAATCACCGTCTCCTTTAGCCTAACCGGCATAACCGTGGGACGTAAAACTGAAATATTTCATTTCATCTGTTCAAATAAAACAATTTTATAAAACTGCTCCATCCATGCAACTAACTCTATATCCTATGGAATCCGGAGGTTCAATGCTGTGTTCATAAAAGCTCTCCAATGACTTCTGTCCTTAACCAATTGGATGCAGTTTCTACTTTGTACTCCTATTTTTGCGATATACATTTTAATATTGTCCTCCCTACTGCACGTAGGTCTTCCTAATGGTCATTTTCCGACTATATTTCCAGTTAAAACTTTGAAAGTGTTCCTACTTTTGTCCATCCTGGCTACATGACCTACCCACCTAAGCCTCCTAGACTTAATGACCCTAACAATGTTTGATAAACGGTATAAATTATGCAGTTTCTCGTTATAAAGTTTCTGCCATTCCCACCTCCCATTCCTCTTCGGTTGGGTTTTTCGTCTCAGCATCTTGTTCTCATATACTTTCGTTTTATGTTCTTCCCTCAGAGTAAGCAACCATGTTTCGCAACAATACAGAACAACAGACATGATTATCGTTTTGTATACGTATTTTAAGCTTCAAATTTCTCGATCTCGACAAAAGATTTTGAACTGAATAATAACATCAATTATTTCCGTTTAGTTGATATTTTATTTCTTGTCACGTATGTTAACTGAACGCAAACGTAAGCACGTAAAGGTAATCTTCACTAGAATAGAAATCATAGTTGTGTGGTTCTTGATTTTCCAAACATGAATTAGGACACCCTATTCAACAGCATGAGTGAAAATAACTAGTTACTATTCAATTTCCTGTAATCAGCTCTGTTTGCGCCGAGATAATGTGGTGGGAAACGGCAAATACTGTGAGGCTTGCTCTTACAGGTCCCATTTCTCATCATTTAGGTGTTGCATAACAACGCAAGACACAAACACTCAAATTCAAATAAGAAACATCAAGCTATAATTCCAAATGCAAACAAACTCTATTTATAACACTTCCTAATTTGGCCTTGTTAGAATCGATACCGATGCTTTTTTTTTTTTTAAGAGTAATCGTCATTTTCATCGTAGGTATTCTGTCATTATTAGCAGATCACTTGCCGCAAATTGAAAAACTTCCACGCATCACGGTCTCGAGCTAACCTCTTCACCTTTACGTAGGAATTTTCTGTTTTAACTTCGTCCATCAACTGTAGCCCCTGTCCTCTTTTTCCTGCCACCGTAATTTCTAGCACGTCCTTCATGTTACAGCTCTTTTTTCATGCAATGTTACAACCAGTTTCTCTTTCTTCTTTTTACTTGCAACTAATACGTATTGTTCTTTTCTCTACTACTATTTCGAACGCTTCATTTGTATCGTGTAGTACCGCCTAGCTAATCCTCTTCAGTCTCCTCCACACCCACATTTCAAAAACCATCGCCAGCGCTGTGCCGTGGAAGGGGGCGAGCGGGACGTCAGCCCACGCACCGAAGTAAGAGGGCGCAAAATTCGGGAGGAAAAAAAAAGAAAAGAAAAGGAGGAAAGAAAAAAGAGAGGAAAAATACTTGTAATATTTTAGATCAACAGCAATATTTTTCAATCTAATATTTAATTTGACCAGGGTCAGATTTATATTAGGAAAATGCATGTACACATATATAAAATGGAAGGAGAAAGTAATAAAAAGTGCTCAAAATCAAGGAAAAAGCAGGATTCGGCCTCATTCATATGTATGGGGTCGCCGTTGTATACTCTCGGCCCGGGCGTTGATTTTCCAGGACACGGCACTGGCCATCGCTTTGTGTAATGTCCATGTTTCCGCTCTGTAGAGTACCATACTTCACACAAATCATTTCATGAATCTTTTTACTTTCTTTAAAATCTGAAGACATTTATTCTCTGCTTCCATCTTCTAAGAAACCATATTAATCGAAATTCTTTTTTAAAATTCTTTTTCTTTCTTATTTTCCTTGTTGATATACTATACTTCAAAACCATTTTGTATTTACCTATGTTACATACAAATCATTAAAAGTTCCAGATTGAAATTGACCACTCTTTTTTCTCTTTTGCGAAAGTTGAATGACATGTACGTATATGCTGTTTTCTGAGTGTGCGCATTATGAATTAATTCTCACTCTTTTTCTTCGTCGGCTCTTCCTCAATTACACATATGCATGTAGACGTCATTATTTTAAGTGGATTCATCTTTCAGAAAACACGAGGTAGTCACGAATCTTTTCTCTTTTATTTTATGTATAATCAGCATTTTATACTGAAAAGTACAACTACAGTTGTCAGTAACTTCTGTTTCTCTCTCTCTCTCTCTCTCTCTCTCTCTCTCTCTTCTAAAAAAAAAACTACATGATTAAAAAGAACAAAACTTACGCTATTATTTATCTGTACAATTTTAAATTCTAAATAAATTTAAGTTCAAAATAATGTATTAAAACGGGTATAAATGAATGGATGTTCGTCGCAATCCTTTACTAAATAAAGCTGGTATCTCTGCATCTTTGCTACAGAGCCACCGACTGAGAATTTTACCGTCTCTGCCTCATTGTTGCAAAATTTCTGACTGAGAATTTTACATAAATTTCCTCTATTTTACTAGTGCCTCTGCGTTACAAAACTCTTGACTGAGAAGTTTATCCAAATATCCTCCATCTTACTAGTATCTCTGCCTCTTTGTTGAAGAATTTCTAACTGACAATTTCACCCAAATTTCCTCCATCTTAGTGTCTCTGCCTCCTTGATACAAAGCTTCTGACTGAGAATTTTACTCAAATTTCCTACATCATACTAGAGTCTCTGCCACGTTGTTACAAAACTTCTGACTGATAATTTTATCCAGATTTCTCTCATCTTACTAGTTAGTGTCTCCATCCCCTTGTTACAAAACTCCTGATTAAGAAGTTTACTCAAATTTCCCCCATTTTACTAGTGTCCCTCTAACAGATAGCTGAGCATGTTGTAAACAAAACGAGAGGGAGAACTGTTCACCAATCACAGCAGAATTCTTTCACGCTGTTGCTAGGCAACGAAGGTCATTGGCCGCGCTGTTACAAAACTTTTGACTTAGAATTTTACTCAAATTTCCCCCATTAGTATCTATTCCTCTTTGTTACAAAACTCCTGGTTGAGAGTTTTACTCAAATTTGCGCTATTTTACTAGTGTCCCTACCCCTTTGTTACAAAAACTTCTGACTGAGAATTTTAACCAAAATTCCTTCATCTTACTCTGATAATGATCAGGCATAATCTTTCATAATTCATGCATAATTCGCAACTACGCAAGTAAAGAAAAAAGCAAAATCACAAAAGTCACAGCAAGAAGATGGTTTCGAAAAATCCGTTATGAGCGTGCACTAGGATTAGTTACTTGACATAGTTCGTACAAGATACATGTACAATGTAAACGTATACAGAAACAGAAAACGCTGAATGCGGAAGTTTATGAAATGCCATCTTTGTTCTGGTATCGCGGACACAATGTCCATCAAATACGCATAATATTATTCTTCGTTCTGAAACAAAAACGGGAATTTTAAAGTGCTTATTTCTTATTTGCGTATTTTGCCAATTTTCAGCTTTTATTATCAAGTTACTGAAAGGTGGCCTCTGACAGATAGCTGAGCATGTTGTAAACAAAACGAGAGGGAGAACTGTTCACCAATCACAGCAGAATTCTTTCACGCTGTTGCTAGGCAACGAAGGTCATTGGCCGCGCTGTTGCCGGTAGTTGAGACGACTTGTTAAAGGTCCTAAGTTTATCGACAGAGCTTCTGTCTCTGTTGCGGAACCTCTGGCAACAGCGCCTCCAATACTCCATGTGTTTTACCCAACTGTCAGAAGCCACCTTTTCTTGCGCACACAGTAGATTTTCCTTTTTTTTTTCATTTTAGGTCATTTTTAGTCATTTTTTCCAAATTTCGGCACTTTTTTCATTATATTCTGTCATTGTTTTAATTTTGGTAATAATTATAATCAAGATTTTGCAAAAGGCAAACATATATCCTAAACATCAACATCACATGCAATTTTACACAAATGATTACATAGTGTAATACTGGTATATTATGTAGCTATATCGTAGTCTAAAATTTGTTCTTGTGTTGAGGTAGAAACTTATCAAAATCCTTCTTGTGTTTCTGAGAAACAATGATATCTGACAGAAAATTTTGGATTATATCTGAGGATGATATGCCGTTCCTAAACGGTGCTGTAAGCCGCCAATTTACGGTTTATAAGGGCACACGCAGATATCAAGGGTAGCTAGTAGAAAACAGAAAGTTTCAAACGCAAACAAGAGGAAAGGAAAAGGGTTAGTGGAGATAAATGCTGTCGGTGGCGTTGGTTTTGCCGTTCCTTCTGCTGACGTCGCCGTGGGTATTTGCAATAGGATTTCAACCGGACATTCTATCTCTGTCGGTCCTTGCTCCTCTCTCTATATTTCTCTCTTTCTTTTCCACAATATCCCCCGTTTTTGGAGGCAAGCCAATTAGAATTCTTTGGTGGAGAACCACGACTTACATTAATTAGCATACTCCTAGTGTTCGCTGAGTGTCATGCCCATTGCATAAAGAGCCGCTCAGTCGGTGCTGAAACCGCAAATTCTGATGCCATCATCCCTTCATAGTCACTTCCAGCAATATATATATGTATGGTTAAAGCCAAAAATATAGGGTTCTCGCAATAAATGATTCGATTTTGAACGTTCGTTGTGTGTACAAAGTATGAGTATAATACTTTCATGTATTTAGATAAAATAACCTATCCTATTTTTTCATTTTAATAATATAAGCCAAACTACAGAGAACTTACTACATCCTTCACAAATCATACACATAGAGAGAGAGGGGGGAGGGGATATATATATATATTAGTATCATATATTATTATTTTAATCCCACGAAAATTCTCCGAAGCTAAGGGAGACGGTTATGATGATGATAATGGAAATTGTAAAATAAAGAAAGTAAGTTAGGAGTTAATAGGAGAACCCCGAAAAAAAAGCCATGCACACGGTATTTGCCCACCACAAAAGCCCACTTGATGCGAGCGGAACTACACATTCAAAGACGTTTTCATGAGTATCTATCTAAACACAGGACTGAATATTATATATATATATTTCTGAAAACATCCTTGAAACTATTTCTCCGAAATATTATTAAGTTCCATTATTACTAGATTACTTTGCCGCAAACTTAGAAGCTACCTCGTACCACGGTGCTCATCTAAACTATTCTGAGGAGATGACTGTGTTATCAGCTAACCTATTTGTATAACGTAGCAATAATCTCTTTTCATACAGCTTGCAAATTGAAGTCTCTTTCGACCCTTCTTATTTTTCCTTCCACCGTACTCCCTATATAACACGCTTTTTCTCAGGAAATTCCGGTTATTTTTGAGTTCTTCCTCGTATACTTATAAATATTATTCGGAACAAATTTAAAAAAAAAAAAAAAAAAAAAAACAGAAAAGGACTTGACTGCTATTAATACCCGAGTCAAAAAATCTAATTTCTTTTGAAAAGCAGGTGAGTTTTAACCATTCAACCTAAACAGTTCCTTTTAAAAAAATAAAAGAAAAAGAGAGAAAAATAATAAAAACAACAAAATCTGCTCCAATGACAAGCAAACAAGTAAAGCAGAAACGCTGCGGTTGTGTTCTCCGTATTCCTGGCAATGTGGAACACTAAGGAAGGCTTAAGTGATTTTTCTTAGGAGACCATAAAGTTCGCCGGTTCAGGAAAATAAAAAAAAGAAAGAAAGAAAATAGAAAATAGTGCAACAAAACCTATCTTTCATGAAGGCGAGTCACGCCAAGGACACAGCTGGTCAGTGAGCCTAGCTTCTTAAGGGAAACCACAAAAAAAAAAAAAAAAAAAAAAAGATTAAGGAAGAATGAGAGAGGAAAAAGTAGTGAAGAAAAGGGGAATAGAAAAAGAAAAGAGGGAGGTAATAAAGAAGATGGTAAAAGCGCAAAGAAAAAATTTTTAAGAAACAAATAAGCTGGTGGTGACGCGAGAAAGAGGAAGAACCGAGAAACAAATGACTCTCGAAAATAACAAAGTCTAATGTGTTTCTTCACCTGGTACGATAAAATAAAAACCAAAATGATGATGAATGCTTTTTAAGTTGTGCAACCTAGGGGAAAAAGATGTGACCTAGTTCACATACGTCATTAAAAAGCAATTCGACGTATATGATACTACACAACCTTTACATCAAAAGATTAAGATTAAATGTTTGTCCTCCTGCTATGATGGTGTTTTTGTTGTTTGGTTTTTAAAACATGCAGTAATGAAAAATTATACATAAATTGCTTTCGTTCGCACAATGCCTCACACTGATTCACAGGAAACTATTTTAAATTGACTAACTTCATTCTTTTTTCTTTCTTATTATAAAGGAAAACATTTCATTTTGATTCGTCACTGATATTTCAATTCTCCTTCTTGACTCATCAAACTGATTCCGCCATTTTCTTGCAATAAAATGAAAAATCCCGATTAGCCAAGAAAAAATATATACTACTGGCAATCCTGATATATAAATCGTTTCGAAGAAGGCAAAATTATTTCTTTTGTTGTCTTAATTTCGTTCTAGTGTCGTCTTCTATCTCTATTTCCTTCATTTCATTTCTTTTTTTTTTTTATTATAGTAAGTTATTATGAAATTAATGTTTGCCATGTTTTTTCTACACATCATCATTACAGTCATCAAATTCATTCCCACACCCGTGAAACAAACAAACTGAAAAAAAAAAAAAAGTTATTCTTGTTTGTGTCTTGAGTATTAATACTTGATTACTCTCATTGTCTAAAGTATTATGTAATTTTTATTACTGCCATTTTTCTTTTTGTTTTTTTATTCTTTGAAAAGGAACCATAAAAGAGTCCGTAATCGTATTTCGCCTCTTTAAAATCAGTGGCGTATCATACGCAGGGAACTCGGGACAGGACATGATTGATGTTACTCTCACAAAGCTATTTTTGTTTGTTTATTTAAAGATGATTTTCGAGAAAAGGTTCCCACATCAGTAAAGGCAAAATAATGATACTTTTTTTTTTTTTTTTTTTTTAAGAAAAACCTTTTGAATATTTTATTTATTTGCGTAACGAAATAAGTATCTTACAAATTAATTTTACAACACGTAACGAAATTAAATATAGCACGAGACGTTTTAAAACTATAACAATACGAAATAGACCGACAGTTTTGTATGTAACGAACAATTTTGAGATTAACACAACCCGTCCAGTACATATCCTATAGGTAAAATATCTGACTAGGGCAGTGGTTTCCAACCTTTTTTGTCTGACGACCCACTTTACTGAAAACCCATGACTTAGTGAAATACTTTATTTTTAATTGATAATAATATCAATTATAGTAGTATAATACTAGAACTCTCGCTTAGTCTAGTGGCTAGCACGCTTGACTTCGGTTTGCGTGGTCCCGGGTTCGCTTCCCGGTGGGGGTACAATTGAACAAGCAAAGTGGTTTGGATTCCACTATAATCAGTAGGTCCACGTCTCTTTTAGCCTACCAAGCATAACCGTTGGACGTTAAACTAAACCACCCCCCCCCAAAAAAGTGTAACACTATAAGTTTCTATGAAGTAGTACCGGTACTCATTCTACGTATTACTGAGGATTGTTGCTGCCGCTGGGGGGCGTTCATTAGTGCAGTTTGTCTCAAAAATTGATTTTAACTATTTATTAAATACTTTATGAATTTTAAAATTTAGAATTACCTCGACACATCCTATGAGACACGTGACACATCAGTGTGTCGCGACACACCGGTTTGGAACCACTGGACTAGAGGATAGGAGTTCTTTCAGACAAGCCGAGGCAGGAAACTATAAACAGTGGAGCAAGGTTTCATTCCGTATATTCACCCGAGCACATGCAAGGCAAAGGCTTGTCCACTGTTGCGACAGACAGATACATGGTAAATGCACTGAGACTTCTCCCTCTACGTGCCTTTTTCTGCATCCCTTTGCCTCAAATTCTGTCCTCTGGGCAACACTCAGCTACCCTCTGCCTTGGTACAGTATATTCATGCTGGCAGCAGAAAGTTTAAGGATAATGGATAAATCGAGGGGGGGAGAGGTTTCTCGGATTTCAATGAGCCAGTTATGGGATAGGCCTATTTGGGTATCTAGAAGTCGTTCTATGATTATCTCTAAATATCCCACGGGAATCCTACAGGAAGTCCATACAAAAGTACACACGATAACGCAGGAAGAATTTCAGCGATGTAGTCTTTAAAATTTCATTTATACGAGTAAAGAAATGCATTTGGAAAACGGAAAGTTGCATTTGGTGATCAGTGGCTTGGGAGGGTAGAAAAGAGTACTGCTAAACAAAATATGCTAATAGGTAGATGTTATCAAAGACAATTGAAGAAGCTAATTAGGACGTATGTCCAAATGAAGAAGCTACCCCATGCTTCGGAGGACCACCGATGGGCAACTAGAGATATCTCGCCAAAAATTGGCGGCCCCGCAGCGACGATCCGCGCTGGCCCCACTTTCGTTTTGAAAATTATACCACCAGTGGCTTACCAGCGGCAGAGACGCGACGAAACGCCAATGAACAACAAAATTACTCCTCCAAAATATGTTGAATCGTCTATATGCGTAATTTGTTACATTAAGGATAGTGTAAAAAAACACTTTTAAAAAAGTAAAATTGCCCCAGGGTAGGCGCTAACCACCAACCGTTGGATTACTAGGCGCGTGCTCTTTCGACTTGGCCGTGGAGGCGATGGAGAAAACGTCGCTTGTAGAGGCATAAATCGTCGAGGTATTTTTAATTTAGCTAATCAGAGTGCTCCTGTAACCGTGTATATTCGATGATATCCGTTTGAGATTAGATAAAATCCATTCGCTATGTAATTTTATAACAAAATGACCCGCGCGTCTATTTACTTTATTTCATGGTTCTCTCATATTCACTTTCAAATGATCGGCTACAGTTGTCATCTAAATTCATACAATTATACGCACTCATCTCAAGATGTTTCACTTCATGACGTAGAGGCAGAGGTTATTCTTGGCCCCCGTAGCTCATTTTAAGAACAATTCGTCACGAAAAATAATATATAACAATAATCGCATGCACATGACTGGCGATAGTTCGTGTAGGTCCCTTCGCGATTCTCCGCGACGAATCGAAGAAGCGCGAACCAAAATGAAGTCCTCGCTGCTACGCGGTATACTCCGACTCTAGATATCTCTTTGGACTCGACGAAACCCTGCCGCCTGGCACACTAGCGGCAGTCCTTCGACACGTCGCTATAGCGACGATCGACATTTACCGGCAAGTGGGCCACTAGGTGTTGGCGACGTTTACGGTATGGGGTAACTGGAAATCACTGTACATGGAAGTTTACCAACGTAAGGACCTGCTACTAGGAACAGACAGATACGCAACCAGCCACAGAGGTTTGGGGAGTGGTATGAATATGTTAGGGGAAACAAATCGTTAAAAATTCTCTTACAAATAGCTAAATAGTGTTTTTTATATTAATAATAGCATTTCGTGTTAAGGTCTGGAGGGGCAACATAATGTTTAGGGGACCAGAACCCCCTAGCCCCCCCTCTGGTTGTGGGCCTGGGAACAGAGTACTTATGAAGAGGGTGATGCGGTTGTGCTGGAATTTCGGACTTCGAAACAACTCACATCACAAATCTGAACTAAAATACGCAGTACATAACTGAGTAAAGCTAACGTAAGTAAACAGAGTTTTCATTTTCTAAGTGATAGATCCCGGGTTCAAATTGCGCGATAGACTTTTCTTAGAATTTCCTCCCGTCCTATTAGACAAATGTTGTGATCTTACCTTTAAATAGATCTTAGGAGGCTTCTTTTTAAAAATTATTTTTCTATCTTTCGTTGTTAAGGTCTCCAATGTTGAATGGATTTAGCAACTGCATATTTTTCTTTTTTAAAAAAATCGTAAACAATAAAATTACACATTGACATAATGTATTGGTATACATGTTATCTGAATCCTGCCACTTCTCCGACATACTTCCATGCTTTATTAATATTTACAATGGTTCCGCGAAGCGTAGTTGCTCATGTTCTCACCTTTGGTGCAAGTGCCCAGATCCGATTCTCAGAGCAGACGCTCGATCAGAAAGGTGTAAAACCCTTTTCAATGAGGTTTCCCCTCGGTTTCCTTATTCAAACCAGGCAAATTCGGGGATGGTACCTAACAAAATTAACAGACCGCCTTCGGTGCGAGGGGTCCCGAGTTCGATTCCAGGTGGGGGCAGTCGGTTGAAAAAGTGTAAAACGCTTTTTCAGGCCAGCCACAATGAATGAGGTTTCCCTGGGTTTTTCTCATTCACACCAGGCAAATGCCGGGGTGGTCCCTAACCTATAGGTCCTAGGTCGTTTCCTTCCTTCCCTTTCACAGTATAGTGTTTTTTTCCGAGGGACGTCATCCCTCAAAACGTGACGGGCTAAATGGCCTTAAATGCCGAAAACCCAGAAATCTAAATCCTAAAATTAACAGGTCGCTTCCTTCTTTCCAAATTTCTTTCCTCCCTTCCCCTGTAATGTGATCACCGAGGGATGTCATCTCTCATATCTGACGGCCTAAAATGGCTATGGATGCCGAACGTCCAGAAATATAATTCTTAATTTCTACAATATTTACAATTCGTCGATTATGTATTATTTTTAAAAATACAGAAAGAATTAGGAGTTAGTGGAGTACCTTTACTATTGTCTCTGTTGCAAAATGAAAAGTAGATTTTGCATATTACAAACATTCTAAGAATGGCGAGATAAAATCAGGGGATCAGCTCGTTTCTCCCCAGAGATTGCTTCATTTTTTTTCTTTTTTAACCAACTTTTAGAGAGATATAATGAAAGTTTAAATTACAGAATTATAATTAATAACTACTTACGTCAGTAAAGAGCAAGAAAAGATTGAACAACGTGCTACCAAATAGTCAGATGAATGCACAAATACTTTTGAAAACACAATTAGAATGCTATGAAACAACAATAAAAGTCAAAATTGCTTGAATATTCTGTACCTAGCAACTTGAAACAATTTATTCAGAATAATTGTTGGATTCGCAATTAGATATTTATCGTCTTTCGTTTTGCATGCAAGTGGATAGTTTTTCAATTATAGCGTTTAATGAAGAATTTCAGAATAATTAAAACGGCACATTCCAAACGGCGAACGTCCAAAAATAAAATGAAATATTTCTAGTTTAATTCCCACGGTTATGCCATGTTGGCTAAAGGAGACGGTGATAATTAAAATGATTGAAATAGTGGAATGAAGGAAGTGCGAGGAAAGTGGAGAAACCCAAAGAAACTCATGCACACGTTTGTTCACCACAAACCCCACTTGCGCGCGAACTTACAACTTTTATCAAAATCACAAAACATGAGGGAAAAATCGTGAAACAGGTTTGTGCGCCTACTGCAAAACACAAAGTTTAAACTATTACACGAAGAGATGTTGGACTGTGGCAGCTCAGTGGTTATGTGCTCACATCTACTGTGTGTAGTCTCTGCTCCGACTCCAGTGAGCGCCAATTGGACGTAACAGTAAGTAAACACCATGTATGTTAGTTTCTTCGAGTTTTCCCGTTTCTTCTCTTTCCTCATTTCATCATCTCATTCTTTATCATCATCACAGTCTTCCTTGGACTCGGAGCATGATCCTGAGACGTTGAAGCAAGATGTATGTATCTATATATAACTAGTAATGACCTAATAGAACTAACGTCATTGGGGTGAATGCCCTATTCATTTTGGCAGATGTACCTTTTTTTACCCCAATTTTTGGGAAGGATACTTACAGCAACCCCTTTAAGTTTGAAAATTGCCAAAACTAAAAATTTAATATGATAGTACAGAAGCGAGGTATGTAGGGGCCTACCTGTGTAAGTTTGGGTGGTTCGTCTTGTTCTCTTTTATCGGTAAAAAATTACCAAAAATGTGTATTTCGGAAATTATGACCTATTTCGTTCTGTTTGATGAGGCTGTATTACTTTACATGGTTATAGTGTATACTTGAGTGAAGAATCCAATTTCTTTAATCAGACATCGGTACATTAACCTACACCTCTAAAATTTTGAGAGGGGTACATTAAAAAATAGATAAATGTTCTCTACTACCCGTGTGTATTTCTGTAAATTTGAGTAGTTTGACTTGTTTCCTTTTGTCGGTAAAAGATTCAAAATTTGGAGGTTTTTGACGTATTATATCTTCTTTCATGAAGGTTTATAGTATTATATGAATGAATATATTCTTATGTGAATGAGTACAAGGGTCAATTTTCTTTTATAGAATAAGTGTACATTGATCATTTCCTTTTAAAATTTGGGAAGGGTACATTGGCCCACCTCTTAAACTTGGGAACTATCAAAAATACATATTGGTAAAATATTCTTTGAGACTTGAATATATACTTCCGTAAATTTGATTGTTTTGTTTGTCCTCTTTTATTGGTACGAAATTATCAAAAATATAAATGTTTAACAGTATGTTGTCGAGAAATTCGCATATTTTTTGTTATCATAAAGAGAAAAAGACATTTCTAAAAGTAAACCAACGGTGGCTAAAATTGGCAATTTGAACGAGAAAGCTGATCGTTTGAAAAAAAAAATGCAATTTTTCGCCTCGTATTTGTTTACCTCTACCAACGTCCTAGCGTCTATGTTAATCTTATGATCTCAAAACGATTCCTCAAACGTTGAATAAAAAAATAACCACTTACAAAAAATATTTGAATGAAAACGAACAATTCTACACAAAATTTGGTATTCACAAGCAAAAGTGGCACGTTTCTGGAGCATGTGGTTTCCGAGATCGCATTGTCGAAAGGAACTGGTCACAAACATATAAACGAAGCATACTAATAGAGATTCATGGTAAGTACTCATTCACAATTAGTGTACTTAAAAGCATCATCATGACATAATCAAGGTTCAATCGTGCCATTTTCAATTTTTTAAAAAATTGCCTCCCCCAAAAATCTGATGTACTCAACTCGGGCCTTAAAACCCGCCTCTGGGCAATCCTGGATTACATGAATAGTAGAACTACCTTATTCCATTTAATAATGTAAATATTATACACATTTTAATAGTTTATGTAGATGTATTATTATAAAATATTATTGGTTGCTTTGAGTTGATAGAAGAAAATCATGTATTATCTTCTATAAATACACTGAGAAAAGAATGTATATGATGTATGTAAAAACGTAGGTTACGTGCGTAAATCCTGTACTTTTTGGACTTAACGCACGACTCTATGTAACATCCTACAATAAACGTATAACTGAAAATTATATTTTTTACGTACTTTCTGTGTAAGTATTCGGAATGACACATCTTCCGTACGGAGGAAAGTACTGTATATAGGCTGTCAGGGTCTCACATACAGATAGATGCATATAACATTACATAGCCGACTCATGTAACATACGTACACGTGTGACTTATGTATGTAACGTAAATATACGGAAGACTTAGGTGCAGCGGCATGATGTAGCATCTAAACGGGAAAAGGGCAGTACATACGTTGCATACGGATAACGTATGCTCTGTTACAGATTTTCGTAGTAAACATAAGAGTTCCGTATACTTGTACAATACACAGCTGTCCGGATAACGGACTTTTCTCAGTGAAAGGATGGTACGGTGACTCATTGCTAGAGTGCTTACCTCTAGTGCGTAGGGTCCCTGATTTGATCCCCGGCCAAGTAAATTTGTGGTGGACAACATCGTGTCCGTGGGGTTTTCTCGGGATACTCCCTTTCCTCTTCATTTAATCGATTCTTCCATCATCATTCACTTGCCTTAATCATCGTCTCCTTTAACCTAATTGAAATATTTCATGTTATTTCTTCTATAAATTCCAATCTAAAATCAGGGTATTTTCTTATTAATGGTATTTTAAAAATAGAAACATTGTAGTAAATGATCAAAAAATAACGTTAAAAAAGAAGATAAATTTGCTTTCAAAGGAAACAGAAGTAGGGGGTTGTAAATAATTCTAACGAGTGTGTCCCAGGGGACAGAGTTTTCATGATGAGGTACGAGACGAAACAGACCCAAATCGGGTCTCGTGAACATTATTAATTCTAACTAATAAATGAGGTCTTCACTAAAAAAAAAGTTTGAGAAACGCTAAATTAAAGCATAGGAATTTATAGAGGTAAGAAGTTGCGAAAATTATTCTTGCTTATTTTCATACATATCAGAAGATTGCCCCTTTTTTAATATTGCTAGTTTCAATTACGTGTGGCGCAGTGTAGGTGAGAATGTTGTGCCATGAAGGATGAGAGAATTGTATTCTGTTCAAACTCTCGTGACAAAAGTAAATCCTACACCGGGTGTTAGGAGATTACCCCCCGCCACATGTTTATGCATGAGATCAGCATGTGACAGGGAGCTAGATCACACTGTGACACAGCATGACGCATGACAACATAGGATGATGACGTCACAGAAAATCCCTCTCTACATTCTTCCCCTCCTTTCTCCCCGTACATATACATACATACACATTCACCAAAGCTACCAAAACCCTCCAAAATCCGTGGCTAATTGTCGATTCGGGTACATCGGCATCATCACGCCACTAAAGTCACAGCTAAAGTAGGAGGGAAAGAGCTCTCGTCACGCCTGTCTTCTGTGAAACTGCATACGAATAATTCCAACAATGGTTTTTAAGCTGTCGTCTAAAAAAGAAAAAAAAGTGGTTATTGCTTTTCTTTCGTTTTTATTGGAAACACCAGTGGTGAGCCAGCTGTCGTCACCCGTGTAGACGAAATATTTGATAACTTATATTAATGCCTCCTTCCCTGCCTTCTCTTAACAGAACAAATCAGAAGTAATTTCAATGTTGGGTGAAGCAAGTGAATAGGTGATAGTAGTAATTTCATTTCAAAAGTAAAATTTATTCACAATAGTAGTCGTAGCTTGCAAATACTGTAGCTTGACCTCTGAGTAAGAATTGAAGCCGTTCCTAAAGCCATACCTTATTCCAATTACATGGACCGTTCGCATCGATCAACTTTGTTTTTGATGATAGTTGGAGGACACGATGGTTGATTGGTTGCGTAGATTGAGTTTTGCAGCAGTAAGGCTATATAAGACATGGAACTACAGTTTGAGGTGGAATCCAAATCACTGGAATCCATTCAAATATCAATAATTGGAAATCGGACCTAAAGCCGCACGCTATCCGCTAGATAAAAACATCGTTGGGAGCGAGTAGACTGAAGGAACTAATAATGGCCAGATCGAAGAAGCGCACACATACACGCATTCATATTTAGGCTAATTAAATCTGCCTTTTACGTAAGAGTAAT
The DNA here is from genome assembly GCF_964235325.1 of Thermobia domestica. Lineage (NCBI taxonomy): Eukaryota > Metazoa > Arthropoda > Insecta > Zygentoma > Lepismatidae > Thermobia > Thermobia domestica. The sequence goes on from NC_137468.1 coordinate 94,232,439, forward strand.
TATATCTATGTACTATTTAAAATCAACGAAGTAAATAAAGGGTTCCAGAAATAAATCAAGAAGGGTACGGTTTTCACTAATGGATCAGGAACTTGGTATACATAAAACAAGTTAGTATTTAGTTATATTGCTTCCTGCAGTCAAAAATAAACATTAGAAATTAAGCTGATTAATACCTAAGAGACATAGAATAAAATAGATAATTATGTCGCATAATTTGACTTCTTGTTAAGCTTTCAGCATCGAGACTATATGAGACGTAGACCATACAATTTAAGGTGGAATTCAAACTATAGAGGATGCGTTCACCAAAGAAAAAGTAATTAAATAAATCGTGAAGGTGGAATTGATTGATTTAACACCACATACTCTGCTCTCCAACGCGTTGCTGAAGAGGTAAGAGCCAAATTCCCGGAGGTCAACAAACTTATTCCTTCCATAAAAAAAAAAAAAAATTAAAAAAAAAAGTTTCTGAATGCACCACAACGTGTACAAGTTTACAAGGAACGATTACCACGAGTACCACTTCCTCAAGATCCTCTTATTAGTAGATAGAGCACTTGGATACGAGCAGGTTAGACCCTACGTTTTACAACAAACATTTTGAAGAAGTCAAATGTATGGTTGACTCATTGCTGGTGGATTCAGCTGTTACGCACTGCTCAATACCTCTTCAAGGACTCCAAACTTGCTTGCGATATGGCATACATAAACAATAATTTTGCTTGGATTGCTACAAGCATCAATAAACTTGGAACTGTTGGGCTTCCTCTCCTGAAAGCCATAGATATATAGTATATCGGAAAGAAACTGACTGCTGTCAGAGATGCGGGAGAGATAGTTCGAAGAAAATTTGACGCTGTAACTGAAAGGAACCCAGGTTACAACAGCTTATTAACAATCAGACAAAATCGCCCGAAAAAAGCTCACCCCAGGAACAAATTATCCTTTGATGATCTTTTCAGAACAAATTAGTTGTTATATTGTAAAGTTATTAACAAAACATTTATTTAAAAAATATGAACAAAATCTCTAGACTTTCTGGAGAAAATGATGTTCATGGATTAGACAGCCTTGCACATAACATACGAACCTGGTGAATGGAGATTACTTTTGGATGCTTCGAAGAATAGCTTAAAAGGTGTATTGCTGCATATCGGGAATAAACTGCCTTCAATCCCAGTTGCATATGCCACTTTTACCAAAGAGAGTTATGAAATTTTCAGAAAGATATTGACCTTAATTAAGTACAGTGAACATAAGTGGAAGTTGTGTTGTGACTTCAAGGTAATAGCATTATTATCAGGGATGCAACAAGGTTACACGAAGTATGCATGCTTTTTGTGTGAATGGGACAGTCGGGAAAGAACTTCCCACTATGTGAAAAAGGAGTGGCCTAAACGCAATTGGACAGTTGGTGAAAAGAATGTGCAACGGGACAATCTCGACTGTCAGCTGCAAAAATAAGAGAGGGCATGTTTGTAGGTCCGCAGATACGAGAACTGCAGAAAGATAGAGGTTTTAAGGCATGTCTCACATAGAAAGATAAGCGCGCATGGATGAGTTTTGCGAAAGTAACCCAAAACTTCCTTGGGAGAAGACGGGACCCTAAATACAAGTAGATGGTGGATGAAATGCTTTCAGCTTATCAGGATTTAGGGTGCAAAATGTCCTTGAAGGTGCATATCATGGACTTACATCTGGATTACTTCCCCAGTAATTGCTGTGACATTTCCAATGAACATGGAGAAAGATTCCATAAAGATATATCCACCATTGAAAAACGCTATGAAGGGAAGTGGATGCCTACCATGCTTGCAGACTGTTGCTGGTGTATCATTAGAGACAAGAGAGACACTCACTTGTCAGTACAAAAGAAAAAAGTAAACCATAAAGTTCAGTCGACAGCTGTTTCGCATATCTACAATTCTATGTAATATATAGTGTTAACAATATATAGTAATGCTTTACAAACACAAACATTACGTGCAGATTACTCCAAAACTAAAATCAGATTTGAATTCAGGAGTGAAAATCCTTTAAGAATCTACTTTGTTACCCAGAAATAGAACTTTTATATTTTTTTGTAGAACAGTTCAGTCAATAGCTTTGCTAGACGGATTTTTGTTTTAATCCTTTTGTCTATATATCAATCGACCTTCTAATAAACAATAATATCAGGTTAATTGTCTTGTATATTTATAATTCTAATTCTGTGCCTTTTCCTATGCTGCCGCTTCTCGGCTCTTGTATGTTCACTAAGACCGCGTGAAACTGCTGTATTGCTACCGGGCCCGACAGTAAACTTGTTTTATTGTTCAGTGTTTGTGTTGCTTCTGTTCTATTGATTGAATAAACGAACATTTTCTCCCGACCAATCGAACCAGCGAGCACACAATTGTGATTTTTGTGCACATAAGATGTGGCTGTGTGTTTTCCATAAATGCAGATACTTTACGTTTCATAGGATTATGAACAACATTTCTCATTGAATCAACAATATGAATATTCTTTTTTTAATGATATATTCTTTCTCGTATTACATATTAACACTGAGATAAAAGAATGTGATATATCATACAAATATTAATTTGTTTTACTTATAGATTGCATTTCTACTTAGCTCATTTCTAAGGTGTTATTTCTGTGCTCCGTTATTTACATTGCAGTATTTTTCCTCTTTAAAGATGTATTATTCCTGATTTTAATAGAACATGAATAAAATAGTGATATTTTATGAAAATAATAATTTATTTTACCCATACGCTTTACTGTAAAATTTGCATGTATTCAAATGGCGATGCGATTTTGGCTTCACATGGTGCGATTTGGGAAACCTGTTGCGTAAATCGCACCAATCGCATTCTTCTAAAATGTCATCAGTTTTATCATGATAATGATAAGATATCGTTATAAAAATCACTGTGAAAGAATCGGAAAAGTGCAAAGTTGAATACGATCAAAGAATCATTTTAAATTTCTTCAAAAGTTTTGAATTAAAACCGTTTTATGTAAAAAGTGGTGCAATTTTGGCTCTTCTCCCCTATATCAAATTGGATTTGTATTATCGTGGTGTCTGGTTTGAGAATTGGCACCTAGGTCAGAAGAAACTTTTTCGAGCCCTTCCGTCAACCGTAGACTTTGTTAATTAATTTAAGATATTGCAGATTAAATATTTAAACTAAACTCTGGCTTAACATCCCTTAGGACAGGGATGCAAATAAGCAACAAAATTTTACTAGCCGAAGAGAAAAGCTACTAGTCCATATCCCACAATAGAAATCATTTACTTACCTTCGGAATCATATTAAATACTCGCCCGTACCGACGAATCACTCACCCCGGGCATGCCTGCCTTAGGAACTAGAGTCTGTGACACTCATGACTGTGTGGTGATGTGTAGTTAGCACATCGACTTTCCTTGCCGTTAATGCTGGCTTTCCAGACTGGAATCTGCTACTTCTTTCTTTCAAGTAGCTCTCAAATTGTCCTCACGACGCTGAACGGGAATGAGTTTAGTTCATTTTGAGATTAACGTATCGTTCAGCAGCGAGAGTATATGAGAATTGGGCCTAAACGTAGAATCTGAACCACGAGCGCTCCCGCCGGGAAGCTGAACGGGAGCAGAAGGCGCAATGCCAATATCATTTGGTGAGTACGAATGGTCACCCATCTACCCTTGAACCAAATCCAACACTGCTTGATTTCGCTGACCTTACGAAAAACAGTATTCCAGTGCGGCTGTGTAGTTAGCATATTTACTCTCCAAAAACGAGAACAAATTATCTATCAAATATTTACATTTATTTTCATTATTCTACGTAGAAGGGGTAGTAAGTTCTCTCTTGATATAGACAAATATGCTATATGCGATTGGTGACAGCCAACAAAGAAACAAATGACTGTCTAAGGGGAGAGAATGACAATGTGACACTAGAAGTCGATCAGCCAGAAATTTTGCAATATCAATTCTAGTGGACATTGTTTCAATAACTTTCGACATTTCCATTGTTCAGCTGGAATGGAGTAGTCTGGTGGCGAGAGAAAGGGGACAAACATAGATGGATGAGAAAAAGAAAAAAAGGGGGGAGACGATTTGTGGAGAGAGGAAGAGGAATAGGCCGAAAAGAGTCAAGCAACTTTCCGCCGATTGAGCAGACTGAATAGCAAGAGTCACTCCACCAAAACCCAATGATTTATACTGAATAATCCGAAACAAAAGCCAGTCACTTTGCATCTCTCCCTTTTCTTTTATTTTTGCCCCGTCGTTGGATATACAAGAACACTCAATCTGGTATCGGCCGCATCGTCGTACGTACTACGTATGTGGAATAAAGACGATCTCTCGGATGGTGGGTGGGAGATGGAAAAGTCTCTCAAATTTTTCTTCAGTGTTGTTTTGTAGGAGACTTTATTTTTCTCTCTCTCTAAAGGATAAAAAGAACTGGGAAATACACTCTGAAATATACATGATTCTGCTTCTTATTCGACTTTAAGGAAATCCTTCTGGAGTCGTGCTTTAGATAAATCTCTTCAGATCTATTTGCACAGATTAGCATTTTCAGATCAATCCTGCCCACAGTATTTTACACTTGAGGTCTACAAGCTTGAACTTAGCTTAGACGTTTTATACGTGGAAGCATGCTGTGCATATTTCGCAGAATGGATGGATCAAACAATGTGCAATATATTCCAGATCTTTGGGAGTACAGATAAGAATAATTTTTTATCGTTCACTGCAAAATATCAGAGTTCGATTTTTTTTTAGGAACAACTTGTAAATATGTGAACAGTAATGTGTAAAATGTTCTCATTGGACTGTTTAAAAGTCGTTTTTGTGCCTGAGTACTCATTGGACAGATGAGAAGTTCTAGTATATTTTGAATACTCGTGGGGCAGTTCCTCTTAGCACAACCACTGTTAGGAGGCATTCTAGACATATTTCTCTATTGATAGAACACTTTAGAACATTTTTAGACATGATAAATAGTGACCAAAAGTTGTTTCTAAAAAATGTCTAAATCATGTTCTAACATTGATTTTTTTTTTTTTTCAGTATACTAAGGCCTATACAAGCAGTACGTAATACTAGGTCTAGGTATACACTTAAGTAGGAGATCAAAGATCCTTGGCTTTTTAATAGAAACGAGGGTCATAACTGCCATGTTTATTACTAGCTATGTCTGCCTTCTAATATTGCGCAGCAAAACACATTTACAGCGTTCGTGTTCCCAAGAAGTAGGGTTTGAACGACCACAAAAATTCCTTGAAATGAAAAACCAGGGCTGTAAACAAATGCTTGTGAATAATAATATAAAAATAATAGGACTATTACTTCCACAGAAGTTCACGGAGGAGTGGTCAACATAGCAAATACAGCGCTGAAAGTTATCAGCAATAACGAAGTATCCATTATGATGCTTTAATCGCTTGGCTTTAGAACACAGACGTGTTACTATTAAACACATTATATATAAACAACGCAATTCTGTATTGCTTTCGTTCATGACTGACTTACTGTGAATGAGAAAGTTCTCTGCAAGATGTGCGCCTCCGGAGCGGCAGTTGAACAAATTTTTAAACAGCTAGGGCGCAATCGATCTGTTGTCAAACCTGATCCAACACAATTCAATAGAAAATTTCTGATCTAGAATGAAACTTGGCTTCACGACTTCTGTTCCGAAACTTGATAAAACATTTCATTTTCAAAAATATTAACCCACTTGAAAAGAATCGTTAAAAAGCAGAAAATAAAAGCACTAAAGCAGAAAATAAAAGAGCTAAAAGTAGAAAATAAAAGAGCTAAAAACTAGAAAATAAAAGCACTAAAAGTGGAAAATAAAAGCGCTAAAAGTAGAAAATAGAAGACTTAAGAGCAGAAAATAAATCGTTGCCTTTATAAACATTTTGAAGTATCTATCGACCTAAACAAATTAACGCCAAAAATATAATTATAGTTATACTAGTATTACTATAATTATTAATTAGTATAACTATAATTATTACTTTCGATGCTAATTTTATGAGACATTAATTTGTTTGGCTTGGCACATACTTCAAAACTTTTTATAGATATTAATTAATTGTTTTCTGCTTTTGAGTGTTTTTTAAATCATCATCTGTTATTATAGCTTTTTTTATTATTACTTTCTGCTTTTCCTAAAAAAGGTCGCCTATAAGATTTCCTAAAAATAAGTCGTCTACGAAACCAGCATGAACAAATACATTTTAAAAATTGGTCTACGTGCTACGATATTATACGTGAACATACTGTCAGTTGTCAGAGAGTTTCATTTTCCAACTCCAAAGACTATCAGATCTTAACAAAATTTTTAAGGAACCAGCGAGAAGATATCCTTCTTAAAACTGAAAAGTAATACTTGAAATCGCTACAACTGTGTTGCAGTTATGTGTGAATATATACACGAAATGAACTTTGTTAATATCGATATTAACATCATCAGCTGTTGAAGGTATTAGATTTATTCACATATAGTGTAGTATAATTAAATATTATAGTAAGTTTACTAATTAACTCTATGGCGTAGAACCCGAAGATTCAATGCCGTGTTCACAAAAGCTCTCCACTGACTTATATTCTTAGCCAACTGGAGCCAGTTTCTACTTTGTATTCCTATTTCTGCGAGATCCATCTTAATATTGTCCTCCCATCTGTGCCTAGGTCTTCCTAATGGTCGTTTTCTGATTGCTCTTCCAGTTAAGACTTTGAAAGCGTTCCTATTTTCTTCCATTCTTACTACATGGCCTGCCCATTTAAGCCTCCTAGATTTGATGACCTCCCGCCAATTCCCATTCCTCTTGGGTCCGAATATTCGTCTCAGGATCTTGTTATCATATACTTCCAGTCTATGTTCTTCCCTCAGAGTAAGCGGCCATGTTTCGCAACCATACAGAACAACAGGCATGATTATCGTTTTATAAATTTTAAGCTTCAAATTTCTCGACTGAATTCGCGACGACAAAAGATTTTGAACTGAATAATAACACAAATTTCCTCCGTTTAGTTGACATTTAATTTCTTCGTGAATATGGTTTTCGACTGTTAATAATTATTAATCCTACATATTTGAAAGTATCCACTTTATCGAAAGTATTATTTGATATTTTAACGCATAAATAATTCACAGTATTACGATCCCGATGAACTTCGGAACTTTAATAAGACCTATGAATTTATTTCTATTGTTCTCCTGTCATCCGCTATGAAATAGTACATTTATTATAATTTATAAAGGGCATTGATGATTTCAGGAGGTGACCCAATAGGGAAACTTCTCCTCGAAGCTACGAAATTGCCCCGGAGAGCAAATTCTCCGATCGTGCTCAAGAACACTTACCAGTATTTTTGCAATACAAGTTTAAATCCCAGTGTATTGAAATTCCCTTGGGGAAAAATAGTCTGAAATCATACGAGAACGGAACATTTTAATTCAGTGGTGGAGTACTCATTTCTGTATGAGGGGTCCCTAGTTCGATCCCAGCCATGTGAGTTTATTATGAACAACGAATACGAGAGTTATGTTGCGGAACTCTGGTTTCCTCCCACTGTAGCATTCCACCAATCATTCATTTTCATTAATCAACCATGTAATGTGTGTAAGTAATTGTTACATAAAGTATTATGCGCGTGTGTGTATTCGTGTTGGCTTTTTGCCTCCACTTGCAAAAAATCCTGCTAGCGTCCCTGGGTATGATACTACAAATATTAAGCATGTATAGTCTTGTTTTACATATTATACTAACGTAATTCTTTAAACACTGCACTGTACTAAACGCTGTTACACCATTTCCTAACATAAAATTGCATCACAAATTAGTGTTTGATGTTCTGAACAAACGAATATTTTTACATTTCCTGTAGCACTGTTATCAGTGTATTATATTTACGTATACACTTATGCAGCCCTTTTTAATGCATACACACACACACACACACACACACACATACACACACACAGAGAGAGAGAGAGAGAGAGAGAGAATTTGCCTCTGACGCGATAAGGATATAACCAAATAAGTCTCTTTTTTAAAAATATTTTTAAAATCCTTTTTTCCCGTTAAATTTATGATACAAATCCCTTAATCCGTCATAGAGCCACATTACTCTTTCGTTTTTTTTGTCTTTGACACGATGTGCATATACAAAGCTTTATTGCAGTTGTTGGTGCAGCTTTATCGCATTTGTATATACAATATAAAAGTGCAAAAAGAAAATTGAGCAAACAAACACGTTTGTTACAACTTTTTTCGCCTTATAAAGATAAAAATAACTTAATATCAGGTTATCTAAAAAGCAATCAGCCTTCGGAGGTCAAAATTGAATTGTTATTCGACAATAACATCAAGTAGCCATATGCATCATTTTCTTCAATAACCTCCTGCCATTTTCCCTACAACTCTATAATCCTGTCGCTATGGAATTTACGTGGTTTTTGGTTAAAAAAAAAAAAAAAAAAGTGTGTGACACATAGTGTTTCAGAAGTCTCTTTTGAAATTAATTTATCATCATTCAGGAAGTACTGCAGAGACCGACGGTGCCAGGTCCGGGCAATATGGCGAATGCACTAAAACCTCCCAGATGAGTTTTTTTTCAATTTCCGACACACTGTTAGAGGTGTATCCAGGCTAGTGTTGTTGTAGTATACGACACCTTCTCTGTTAACCAGTTCTAGTAGTTTCTTTTGAATTGCTAAGTGCTCTAACACTAATTGTACAGTTCTGAATCTATTGTTCTGCACAGCAGTAGCAGATCGTCGTGCACGATGCCCTTCCAATTCAACTAAACGGACAGCATAACTTTGCTGGGCGTCAGTGTGGACTTTGCTACATATTGTGGAGCTCCTTATCGTTCGACCACAGTCTTTCTGGGTCATTGTTGTTATTATAGATTATGCAGTTCTCATCACTCATGACCAACCACTTCAGAAATAGCTCAAGTTCGTTACGTTTCAGAAGATATTGGTAGATAAAAATTCGATCGAGTAAATGCTTTTGTGTCTACAAATCATGTGGCACAAAAATTCCAGTCCAAAATTCTCAGATGAAACATCAAATCATGAAAAGTGAACAAACATTTTTCCTGTGAATATGATGATGATTAGCCTGTTGAGGTAGGATCAGAATGGACTTCTTACAAAGTTAACTTCTTTTAAGTGGTTTTAGACAGCCATAAGTTCAATGTCAGAAAGATTTGAACAAATGAAAAATCATAGTGGTAACTTTAAATATCTGTATGACACCCCAGCCCGTAAAAGTGGGAAAGAAGTGAACTTAGAAAGGGGGCACCAATCTTCTGTCAGTTCTGACCCACGAAAACGATTGTGATATCGATAGATATAAACTGCTAGAAAAACGCTAGCTTTTGCCACCAAATGCTATGCTGTTCTATAAGAGCTACCTATGAAAGCTCGAACTCATTTACTGCTACTTTCCCGAATAATTTTGTTGACTACGTCAGGTAATAGCGCGAAAGACTTTCCAAACTAATAATAATTTTAATAATAAACTACCTTAGGTCCTTCTTTTCAGAAGAACGCCTGAACGGACTGGCAACGTTGACAATAGAAAGTGAAGTGTTTATCATCGTAAATGTAGAAAACGTATTAAGAGATCTGAAGAAAATGCAATTGAATGTTTTTTGTTTTAGATGAGCTTAAAATATATGAAACAATAATCATGCCTACTGTTCTTCATGGTTGCCTAACATGGTCTCTTACTTTGAGGAAAGAACGTAGACTGAAAGTTCTTGAGACCATGATCCTGAGACGAATATTCGGACCCAAGGAGAACGGGAATGGTGAATGGCGGAAACTTCGAAACGAGAAGGTACATAATTTATACCATTTACTAAACATTGTAAGGGTCATCAAAGACTCAGGTGGGCAGGTAATGTAGCCAGAATGGAAGAAGGTAGGAACGCTTTCAAAGTTTTAACTGGAAGTCCAATCGGAAAACGACCATTAGGAATACCTAGACGCAGATGGGAAGACAATTTTAAGATGAATCTCGCAGAGATAGGAATACAAAATAAAAACTGGATCCAGATGGCTAAGGAAAGAAGTTAGTGGAGAGCTTTTGTGAATGCGGCATTGAATCTTCGGATTTCAAAGGCCATAGAGTTAGAGAGGGAGAGAGAGAGAGTTGTGTTTTAGTTGAAATTTCTCTCAGAAAATTTGTACGATCTTGCTCTCCAATACGATTCTCAACATCAAGCTGGATGTTGTAGAGTCAGTTTACGTATTTTTATATGATTAAATTTAATTAGCTTCGTTTGATAATTGTTTTTATTTGTTTTTTACAAGTAGCCTAACATATACAATTACCATTACAATTTCAAAATAGATTGGAAGTACTACAGTAAAGTACTGAAGTAATACAGCTTACTGCTTTACGCAAAAGAACAATGGAGCATGTTCATAGATGATTTGACGTGTGGTTAGCGTCGTGCTAATGGTTTGGCTAACATGTGATTATAATTACTGTATTCAAAAGCTAGTTTGTGATATTGTATTGAAAGACACAAACCACGACTTTTCCGCAGAGATACCTAAATATATTATGAAAAAAGTAAACGAATTACTGTTTTTTGTTCAGTATTTCCTTTTCTCTTAATGTGTTTGGATAACTACGAAAAAGTCGTGATTTGCTTTTTCCGTTATACACATAAGTAGTGCATAACCGTAATCAAAATATTGCTCAGGAGAGAAATTTAATCATGCGATAGTCAAAACGTTAGTTCAATGCTGATCACACGTAAAATTGTTTCTGAATATGCCTCATTTTATTTTGTGCGGCTAACAGAAGTAGCAGCATGCCCACACGCAGAGAAATTTTGGACCTATTCTTTATGTGGGGAGAGCGCCAAATCATAGATTCACATCTCTCTGACTGGCCCTATATGCAATAATATATTCTGAATTGTTGTCACTAAGTTCTCTGCCTGTTGACAGTACTGAAACTGATTAGTTTTTTCTTTTTTTTTCGGACCTGGAAATATTTTTCACGTTTCTCGATATTCAGCTTCCTCTTTTAACTCCCAATATTTTCGTCTATTTTTCAAATCATCGATCGGCAAGGGCGCCGATTCTGGGGGGGCTCGGGCACATGTGGGCTCCTATTGTATTTATGAATATACAATATTTTGCATAATTTGAATACAATTTGTCTTGAAATCCTCATTTATATATACCTTCTGCATCTGAATCCCTCCCTCCCCCCAATTGACAGAGAAATCGGCGCCCTTGTCGGTCGGTTGTGTTTTTCTTCTTATTGGTCGCTTTCCTTCTATTTTTACCTCCATGCTGGTATGAAGATTATTTTTTCCCCAAGATACTGTAAGTCTAATTGTGTTTACAGTAGTTGAGTTACAATAGAAGATGGTTGTTAACATTTAGCTTCTATTTTGTTGATATCAGATGATTAACAAAAGTATAAAGCATCCTATCACAACTGTAACGTTAGAAAATATTTTAGTCATATTTGGCATACAACAAACAAATTGCACACATTTTCTATCTCATTATTTGCAGATGTGGATAGAGCTGCTACGAACTCTGATGCGGATGCAGATAAACATGTTGCCGTTGCAATATATTATATCCATGTACTGTAGATATCCTTTGCTTATAGTTGACTTCTGGTGCACAAAAGGTGCATTAATATAGTTACAGGTAAATAAGGTTTAAAATATCTAGTTTTTTTCTCTCTTCTATACCTGTAACTATATTAGGTACATTTTAATAACCTTCATTTGTCAACTACGGAAGACTGACATAAAAGCACGCTACACTAATCTTTTAATCCACCGTGCTCTCTTATACGTACTTGAAAGGAGACTATAAAAAATACAACTGCATAAGGCACATTTGAAGGTATCACACACGAGGAAGAAAACAGGAAGGTAACAACAGGTACTTTGTGCACATAAAGAAGTTTTGACTTTTTTTTTTTTTTTTTGCTTCTTTTCGAGAGACTTTAATATGTCCTCCTGTGTGGTGTCTATCACGGAGGTAGGTCGTTCTGCCTTTTTTAAGAAGTCGATGAGGGCCAGATGGGCGGTAAGAAGTGTATACTCGGTTCCGGAAGATTAGGGGCCATGTGGTGTGTGCGTCAACAGTCCCCATCCTCTTTTGAACTACGCCTTTCCTCTCTCTTTAGTCTCAATTTGTTACTCCTCCCAGACGCGTAAAGAAAAAAAATCTTGTAAAAAAACAAGGCACCAAGACAGGGCTAAAAAACAAGGGAAAAGCACATGGCCTCATCTATTATTTCTGCGTGGTGCTACCAGAAAAACAGAGAACACGATCTATCCTCTTTCTCACTCTTCCATCTTCATTGTCTTCTCTATTCTGCTTCCTCACTTTGGTCCACATTTCTCAGCTTTCCACAGTTGCCAACTTATAAGACTTACCCAGTCTCGAATCTGAATCCGACCTTACGTACTATATATTTAGTGGATTACGAAATTTCGTCTCGTTTTACTTAGCCGCATGAACGTGCGCAAGGGGAGACCAAGAAAGCGTCGTGACTTCTTCCTGGAATTCAAGTGAATCAATAATTTGCATTAACTTTTTGAACAAACAATATTTTTTAAAATTTAATTCTCCAATATTTTCTTTATATCTTTACGTTTTCTAAGTTTCTAACTTCTGTTGTAACAATAGCTATCATATGATGCTAAGTAGCCAACAAAGTACAGAAGCATTTGTATGTGTATGTGTGCTGAAAACTATGTCGTGAGTTCCGGGAGAGTACCGTAGAAATCAGCCTTTGGGTGACTCCTTTTCATGTTCTTTCCTTCATTCTATTTGAATGAATAGAATGTAGAGTGTAGGATGTGTAGTTGAGCCGTATATACCGAAAGACCATGGGTGATATCAATAAAACGGAGAAATTACTCATTATTCCCAATTTTGTAGTAGTTACTCGCATTGGTATCAATGAAAAGAGAACTGAGCACTGCTCGTCTCGGCTGACCTCGAAGAAGCCCCGCCCTTTTGAAGTAACTACACCTCTATTCTCGAGCCGAGTAACTACTCCGCGTTTGATATCAATAAAAATCAACGACTCCTCTGTGATGCTAGTAACTTCTCCAAATTTATGGAGGAAGCTAAATAGGTGACTCCGTGTTAAATATGGCAGAATGTATGATTGTTTTGCTACGTAGAAAAACTGTCGTGGCTAAAATTTCGACCAAACTTTTTGCGGTGTTTTTGCAAACACCCTGTACTCCACGACAAAGTTCTCCCTTGTATAACCTCCGAGAACTTGTGTAAATCAATTGCTATGTGAGTATCACCCAGATCTATTCTCAAATTTCTTCACTTACTAATCTAGAGGAACAACTTTATTTCTTAAAAACTCTTGGAAGCCGAGAGGTATTCAGAAATAGATGTCTGTCGCATTCTGCTCCAGACACCCTTCCCAACCAACTACGAGACGATAAGATTATTCTTTTTTTTCTCTCTCTCTCTCTTTTCCCCTTTAAAACAACTTCTCTGTTTCCCGGTGAATCATCAGTCTGATATTAATGTTACCAAACCCTCTTAGAGTCTTAGTTCTGATATGACTCCTTATTCTATATTTAGCGCTGACTTCATACTTTCGCAGCTGCTAGATTGACCCTTGAACCAATTATTAGTAAGGGACTTGTGTCACCCCTTTCCTTGTATAATGTTGTGTAATTTTAACTGGTTTTAGTTGGAACCCATATCTGTATTTTTTTCTTTTCTTGTGAAGGTGTGTGCGTTCTGGAAACTCTATACGATATCAGAAATGTCGCGCGCCTATCATAAGTAGTATGATATCACCTCTAGCCAATCAGAATTCACCAAGTGTTCCGAACCATTACATCATTTACATCCAACCAGATTCTAAAGAAATTTTTCTAAACGATTGCACAATCTGTGGTAACATTGAGTCATCTTAGATTGACACATAAAACCTCGAGGATGATCTTTCGGTTGGTCAATTACCGCCGAACATCCGAAGAGCACATAGTCCGCGCTTCTCTCTCTCCCCTCATGGGGGGGGGCCGTCCTCTGCACTCTTTGTAGAGAGAAAGAGAGAGCCTCTCATTACTTTAGTGGTAACTTAATAATGTTACCTAGTGACGTACAGTGAAGTTCATGTCTAGGAAGTTGTAAAAAGCCAAACTGTGCTGCGTCTACTATCAGGCGTGCTGACCGTTTCCACGCCAACTTCTTGGAATTGATATTGTGTATTGTGAGTAAGTACTGTTTCTTTCTTAGCTCTCCAGAGAGCCATTTACCCTTACTCAAGACTTAAATTCTTCCATAGACTAAACTAACTACTTCGCCCTAATTTCGTTGAACTGTTTCCTGGACGTCGTCACACCTGTGTGTACAAATTGTGGATATGTAGAAACCTGTAACTGAATCTTGCTTAATAAATTATAGTGATCCAATTTAATGTTTGATATTATGGTCTGTAAATAAACTGAACTCTTTCATAATAAATAACTCGCAACATAATCATACTGCTTCCATATTATTATTACTATAACAGACCATATAAAATCCTCTATCTCTCTATTCTATTGAGAGACGCCTCCGCTAAGATCACGCACTGCGATTAAGTGGTAAGACACCTTACAGTGGATCGTCGTGAGAGTAAATCTACTGATATTCTAGATCCTAGTTCTGTCTGTTCCTGGGGACCTCCGTCCCCCTTTCGAGGGACTACCAATGAGCCTGGTAAGTCAAGATCCTGTCCCGACAGAGATGCCAGATGCCGACCTCCTCTCTGAACCATCCACAGGTAAGAGTAACATCTTTTCAGCCAATCCGCTCGGGCTATCAACTACCGCTACTAGTTTGCCAACTCCAAGAGATTAATGTAGTGAAGGAGTTAATTGCGTCATCTGTGATTAAAATGTGTAATTTGATTTGCAGTAGTGTTGTGTGTCGCCAGTGCATAGTGTAAGAGGGCTTTGGTAGGAAAGTGCCTCTTAGTGTAAATCATGTGTTCCTTACTCGTTTGTTCATCTCAACGAACCGACTTCCTATCCTTGCGGCTTTTCAATATGTTCTTTGTAATGTAGTAGTTCATTTAACCAAGGGGAGTCGCTTCCTCAATCGGCTTAATATTTAGTATATAAATGGATATTCTTAAGCCCTAGTAAATCACTTGATAGAATTAAAATGATCCTTGGTTCTAATCGTTTGGTCGTTCAACTAACCTAACTGCTGTAACTGCCCATTTGATTGAACCCTGTCAATACTAACGAGGCGCACTTTTACTTTGTTGTTTAGTCCGCCCCTCGTGATGTCTTCATTTATAGCGGGATGTGTTTGACCTCCCTCTCTCTTTTGATTTATAAATTTAGAAGTGTTTCTATTAGTCACTTGCGTGGCCATACCTAAATTATAGATATTATTATGTATTTCTATAACTAATAATGTATCTGAGTAGACATCACGGCGGACAGTTTAACACTAAATATCTTTCTGTAAAATTGCAATATAACCCCTGCCGGGTTAAGGAGTTATTGCGCCTCCCTCTCTCTGTTTGATATACTAATCTGTAAGTGATTCTTTTAGCCACTTGTGTGGCCAGACGATAATTATAGATATTCTTCTATGTATTTCATTAACTATTAAGATGTCTAAGTGAACTTCCCGACGGACAGTTAAGTACTAAGTATCTCTCGGTGATATTGTAATATAACCTCTGTCGGGTTATTGAATTATTGTGCCACTCTTGGTATGAACGACCCTTCTCGTACTGAGACCGTCTTCTCAGACTTAATGTCATAAATCACACCACTCCCTGTCCAGACCACTGCTATCGGTGTGATCAGAGAATTATTATTTATTCGTATTAATTGAGTTTATTACTTTGATACTGTCTCAAGAACCCCGTAATATTTTGTAATATTGAGGAAGCGACTGTTTGACGAGCCTTTTGCCTTTCACGCAAGGACGGGTGTAACCTTATCAAGACCAGATTGTTATTAGAAAAATCCTACCGGTGGTTCCGCTTGAGCTCGAACCCCTGACGGGTTCTTGCGGCGCTACATAAATGGTGTTCAACAGTGGGATTCGATTATTAGCTCGTCATCTAATAATGTGTTAATTGGTATTGTTTTATATCATCTTATGTTGCGTTTGTAAATGACAAAGCAGGAGTTATTTATATTATTAGTTTCATTGTGTTATATTGTTTGCTTAGGGTCACATCTATATTCTAGATGAGTAACGTATAATTTAATGTTTAAATTGTGTTAATTGAAATGACAGGTTTCCTATTAAGTTGCTTGAAATTTAAAGCTAAAAGTAAACATTTTGTGTTAATGTGTTGCGTTGGGCAAGTGCCCCCTTCTACCCTGAAAGTTTAGCTCTCATTTTGCTTGTTCTAGAGAAGTCAATGAGGGAAGGAAAAAGAAACAGTCCATATATCAAAAGAATAGTTCGTTCCTTTTTCTTCAACACAGAGAGAAAACATCTGTTCTCTGTTAGTTTCCCCAGCTGGGCAAAACAAAAATATATATATTTTGTGAAAAGAAAAAGTGAGAAAAAGGAAATGTGTTGGTTAGCATTCCTCGGTTGTGTACTGCCTTAGTATTCAAAAAAAAAAACTGTAGGGAAAAATATCAACACAATACCTTGAGAAGGTTTATGGCGCCAAAATACGGAACAGATACTTCTTCTCCACCTATCGAGATGAAAGCTATCCCGTTCTGTATTCAAAGCTTCTCAACGTATTCTGAGTTCGATTCTTGCAATGGATTTTCGCGAGATTCATTTCAAGAATCATCAGTCGTAAGGCTGGTGTAGGAACTCCAAGTATTCAAATTCTGCTTGTGTAATTAATGAACAAGTCAGTCAAAACAAACATCATTGAAATTTTGAAATTTATTTTGAAATTTTCATTCTGTGAGTCCTTATACTCACGCGTTGTTAGTTCTTTGATTGTGGGTAAATTCTTGATCTTTCCCCGGCTGGCTTCTCAGCGTTAATGGTAAATTAAATATTATGTTAGTTGCTAAAGAGATTCCTTACACGAACTATACGAACTAAAGCCTTAATATGTTTCGTTTCTCAGTAAAAGTTCATTATTGTGATTTTGAAGTTTTCAAATTATCTTAAATTTTCTTGGAGGCCAATTTAATCTTATTGTTTATGAATGGACGTGCTTTTTGTTAATTATGAGAGGATTAAGTATACTAAGATTGAAAGTTTAAAAAGGGCAATAAATTCAGTCTAGTAATTTGTTTTAAGTAGAGACCATTCTTAATAAGTTGTTGTAATATTAAGCCTAACTCGTTATTTTATTATTTTAAGTCGTGTTTGAATAAAGACAACACTAATGTGGGACACCCCTGAAGTATAGTACCCTGTATTCTAAGACCGCGAAGTCCCTTGTATTTTGATTGAATGATAAGAGCGTAAAGTATTAGGATATGCGTTATTGCTTTTGAAGTCCATGGCATCAAAGTTTTGTAATTTTAATAAAGCTCTTGTAAATTTTAATTGCCAGTGTAAGGCTGTTTTATTACGGAAGATATACGTGAACTTAATGTAGTAGAAAGATTAATCCTAACAATTCCGTTTGTGCTTAGCTATTGTTATTAATTAAGGAGACGTTTAAATAATTTATTAGTAGACATTATTAGTCAATGAATCTTTTCTTATTCATTATGTCAGAAGTTGCATTATCTATAAATTTATTACTTTCCGGTCACGACAAATTCGACCGTAGCCATTGTGTTAATAATTTCATTTGTTCAGGACGTAAAACCGTGCTCTGTAGTATTGTTATTAATTTTGCTATTCCTTGCCGAGTGCTAATGCCTCGAGTTGTGTAATTACTTTGTAAATTTTAGCGAGCTATCTAATTTTGGAACGTGTCGTTGGGAGACACCCTGTCGGAAAATATTGAGACGGTGATCATACCTCTCCCTTGTTCCAGTAATAATTCATGGAGTATAGATTAGGTTAGGATGTGTCAATTCCCTTTCCTAAAAGGAGTACCAATTCCATCAAACGTGATAATTAACTATAATTATCAGCCCCAAAGCGTACATTGGTCGTCCAGAGAATTGCCGCCTGTTTCTATCGCTTGTATTAGCTGAGAACCGCGCAATCTCTGATGATTATACTCCGTTGAATCGATCTTATTGTACCAATTCCATCAAACGTGATAATTAACTATAATTATCAGCCCCAAAGCGTAAATTGGTCGTTTCAGAAAATTGCCGCTTGTTTCTATCGCTTGTATTAGCTGAGAATCGCGCAATCTCTGATGTGGATCCTCTGTTATATCGACCTTATTGTATAATGGTGCGTCCGCGTAATTGTAAGGATGTTAAGCCGGATCTTTGAGAAGGCTTACCCCCTTAAAGGTACGGGACCCTCCTATTACATCCCAGGTCGACATGGACCCCCTAGGTCCCGAAGCTGTTTATTATCGTTCTGTTTACTAACGAACGACCAGAGAATGTTTGGTTCTTTCGGAAGGAAGCCCAGTGTTTCGTTCGAAAGACACCCTATGGTGTTAAAGTTTTAATTATGTGCTTTTCGAGATGGTAATGATATGTTTGGAAGCTAATGTTGTATTTTAATGGTCATAAATGTTCTTGCTCGCGAGTGCCTAATCTAATCAAAGGTGCGTTTGTGTAAGACCTAATCCTTTTGAGCATTCTTGCTCCCTAATGAGTCCAGACACGAGTCCTTAAAAATCTAAGGTTGTCCGAAGAGATAATTAAATTCGCTTGTTCAATGTGTCAAGTATTGTTATGTTTTCTAGCTTCCGAGTAAATTAGTGATGTTATAATATCATGAGTAAAAGAAATGTTTTTGCAAGTCCAGGAATCGAGCTATTTTCTAGAATGAAATCCTTATCGGGCCTAAATGTCAGATACAGCCGCCCTGTTTAGAAAATAAGTGCATTGTTGATCATTTTGTAATTGTGTAATTGCATATAAACTCTTTCTTGTCTCCTATTTGAAATGATAAATCGTTCTTTTGTGCATCTAGATATCCCAAAAGGTCTCTAAAATGTAAATATGCGGTTAAATTCCTCAAAGTTAAAGTTATGAATAAATGCGAAGTAAATGTAAGTCCCAGGGTCATATGAGTTAATATTAGAAGATAGACTAAAAGTAATCCTTATTATACCTCTCTTGCCTCCTGCCGTCCGAGTGCCAACTTAATTTGTATCTAAGAGTCGACATCATGTCTCCTGTAAGGAATTCTCGTTGATTTGTATTAATTGTTCTTAAATGTATTTAAGTAATTATAGTCTATTCCCGTTCGATTGTATTTCTATAAGGTTGTGGCACATTCTATTTTTATCATTTGGATATATTGACTATTGTATTTACTAGGAATAGACTTGTTAAGCTGTAATTGTAATAATATTCTAACGTGAATGTACATTCTAATAATTATGATAATGGCATTTGATATATTATGCGTTATAATGCATGTGATAATTGTATTTTGATATCTATTATATGTTATAATTAATATGAATTTTTGGTGAATATCCAGGTTGAAATTAAGACCTACCAATTGAATGATATCAATATTTTGCTGTAAAAGGTAGTTGTTATCATAGTAAGGCAACAAGATAATTGCCTGAAGTTATATTTAAATTTATTCACTTCTAAACGTCCGTACTTCAGTTATATTGGTTCCTTTGTTAATAGAATGACGTAAAAGCGAAGTACCTCTGTGCGAATAGTACAATTAAATATATGTTGATTTAAAGTTCTATATTGTAACTCTACCTCTTTTATCGATTAATTATTTGTAGCAGTTCATTTTATAAATGGAGACGATTTATTTGATTAAGTTTGTTAAAGCGTCTGTTCAACTGCGTGACAATCGTCACTAAACAATAATATTGAACCACGCGTTAATTGGCATATTGCTAAATGAAAATGTTGAAAGTTTAGAGAATAATTGATCTTGTATATTGGTCGTTTGCGTCATATTGTAATCCAGGTATTTTTAGACGTAACTATAAAATTGCCATTTAGTTTATGAACACCCTGTATTGAGTCGTGTTCCATATAAATGTTATTTAAAAAGGGTTCATTTTGGAAATATTCATACGCTGTCCCGTACTGAATCCTAATTGTTTAAGGGATGAATGTTATAAAGTATATATATGTTTTAGCTTATCCCTTTCGCGCTAAAAGAAATCCGCCTTTATTTCATTCGAAAGCTTGCAGGAAAACCTAGAAATTCTTCTTTTGGCCGTTCTCTGTTTAAAGAAAAAAACTAGACCCTTACCAGACAGGGCTGTAGTATACTTTCTTGTTCTTCACACCACCCTGACCTCAGCGTGGAGTGTAGTAGTAAAAAAAAAAAAGAAAACATCCGAGTGTCAATTCTCAACTACCCTCCGGTAGTGGATAACCTTCGACCTCAGGGAGTCCCAGTGACCTAATTTTGAGTAAAGACTAGAGGGACATAAAAAAAAAAAACAAACTGGCTCCCTTTCTTATCGTATAATTAATGGTTTGTTTTGACAATTTTGGAGTCTGTGATAATGTGTAAATTTTAATTAAAGTATCCAAAAACAAAACGTAGAGAAAAGGAAAATTTACATATAATAATAATAATAATAAAAAAAATATATATATATATAATGAATTAAATCTTGAGATTCTGTGTAGTGTTTATAATCTCTAGACTTTTTAGGTAGTTGATTCTTGTACTTTTATAATATAGAAGTCACTCAAATCTTTTGTTAATTCAGTAATTCTATATGTATACGTAGTGAAACTTCGTTCAGGAAACGTGCAGTTTCTTGAATGTCTAGGTAGGTTAAGCATACAACTATCGAATGATTTTTGATTAGTAAAAAAAAAAAATATGCGTGTAAATATTTATTATCTATATATATAGTCCATATGTAGTTATAATTGATTTGTATAGCATAATTGCATGTTCCTTGGGTTTAATATCTTATTATATTAATTTAGCATGGGTCATCCATTTTCATTACATACATGCATACCATTTGTATGTATAGGAACTCGTATCATAATAATAACTATAAAAACTGTGTAAAAAAAAAAACTATTTTTACATGTGTACTGTATATAATTGAGGTCTTTTGTGTTATCCCTCGCTATAGTGTTTTAATAGGTATAATGTAGTTATATGAAATCATGTTGTATTGGCCTTGTCAATCTTTGTATATCTTTATAGACAAGACTTAGTTTGTAAATATGTAGGAACAAATCGTACCAACTAGGGAATTCTTTGTGTTATACGTATATAACCATTTGTAGAGTCATGTAGTAATTTCTCAAATTTGTGATCCCCTCACAATCGAGATTGTATATCTAAATAATTGTCGTAGATAGTGAGTGTATATAATAATCGTAACCGATATTAATCTTGTAAAATTGCTATATTGATACTATATTATTGTAGCCATTTTAATATATGTATAATTGTCGTTTGAGGTAGTTACTAATGATAAATTTTATTGTGTATGTGTTTGTAATTGATGGGTCCAACTACACATATATATATATACATATAGTTTAAATTTTAGTTGATATTGATAATATGTGTATCGTCAGTGTGATATTATGAGTTCACTCTGACCCTTATACATCTTTTACCTAGTATAAATTTGTATATATACTTTAGCTTAGATAAGTGTTTTAAAAGTTATTTCTATCATCATATCTATCTATGTATTAGTTACGTAAGTGTTTTTCTCGAAGTTGTAATCATGATCCTAATCTTATGTAATTTTGTATTTAGCAGTGTTGCAAACCCCTTTCAACAATTTCTTACTATTTTTACATTACTGATTATTTCAAGGTAGTGTTGCCAACCCTGCAGATAGTTTAATAGTAGTTAACAGTGTTTCCAACTCACTTAAATTTTTCTTCCATTCCAATCCAAATATGACTCTGTAACGAAATTTTGTTAACTTCACTCTAACATTAAGTACAAAATTTCTTTCCCAAGGGGCGTCGAATGTCGTGGCTAAAATTTCGACCAAACTTTTTGCGGTGTTTTTGCAAACACCCTGTACTCCACGACAAAGTTCTCCCTTGTATAACCTCCGAGAACTTGTGTAAATCAATTGCTATGTGAGTATCACCCAGATCTATTCTCAAATTTCTTCACTTACTAATCTAGAGGAACAACTTTATTTCTTAAAAACTCTTGGAAGCCGAGAGGTATTCAGAAATAGATGTCTGTCGCATTCTGCTCCAGACACCCTTCCCAACCAACTACGAGACGATAAGATTATTCTTTTTTTTTCTCTCTCTTTTCCCCTTTAAAACAACTTCTCTGTTTCCCGGTGAATCATCAGTCTGATATTAATGTTACCAAACCCTCTTAGAGTCTTAGTTCTGATATGACTCCTTATTCTATATTTAGCGCTGACTTCATACTTTCGCAGCTGCTAGATTGACCCTTGAACCAATTATTAGTAAGGGACTTGTGTCACCCCTTTCCTTGTATAATGTTGTGTAATTTTAACTGGTTTTAGTTGGAACCCATATCTGTATTTTTTTCTTTTCTTGTGAAGGTGTGTGCGTTCTGGAAACTCTATACGATATCAGAAATGTCGCGCGCCTATCATAAGTAGTATGATATCACCTCTAGCCAATCAGAATTCACCAAGTGTTCCGAACCATTACATCATTTACATCCAACCAGATTCTAAAGAAATTTTTCTAAACGATTGCACAATCTGTGGTAACATTGAGTCATCTTAGATTGACACATAAAACCTCGAGGATGATCTTTCGGTTGGTCAATTACCGCCGAACATCCGAAGAGCACATAGTCCGCGCTTCTCTCTCTCCCCTCATGGGGGGGGCCGTCCTCTGCACTCTTTGTAGAGAGAAAGAGAGAGCCTCTCATTACTTTAGTGGTAACTTAATAATGTTACCTAGTGACGTACAGTGAAGTTCATGTCTAGGAAGTTGTAAAAAGCCAAACTGTGCTGCGTCTACTATCAGGCGTGCTGACCGTTTCCACGCCAACTTCTTGGAATTGATATTGTGTATTGTGAGTAAGTACTGTTTCTTTCTTAGCTCTCCAGAGAGCCATTTACCCTTACTCAAGACTTAAATTCTTCCATAGACTAAACTAACTACTTCGCCCTAATTTCGTTGAACTGTTTCCTGGACGTCGTCACACCTGTGTGTACAAATTGTGGATATGTAGAAACCTGTAACTGAATCTTGCTTAATAAATTATAGTGATCCAATTTAATGTTTGATATTATGGTCTGTAAATAAACTGAACTCTTTCATAATAAATAACTCGCAACATAATCATACTGCTTCCATATTATTATTACTATAACAGACCATATAAAATCCTCTATCTCTCTATTCTATTGAGAGACGCCTCCGCTAAGATCACGCACTGCGATTAAGTGGTAAGACACCTTACAGTGGATCGTCGTGAGAGTAAATCTACTGATATTCTAGATCCTAGTTCTGTCTGTTCCTGGGGACCTCCGTCCCCCTTTCGAGGGACTACCAATGAGCCTGGTAAGTCAAGATCCTGTCCCGACAGAGATGCCAGATGCCGACCTCCTCTCTGAACCATCCACAGGTAAGAGTAACATCTTTTCAGCCAATCCGCTCGGGCTATCAACTACCGCTACTAGTTTGCCAACTCCAAGAGATTAATGTAGTGAAGGAGTTAATTGCGTCATCTGTGATTAAAATGTGTAATTTGATTTGCAGTAGTGTTGTGTGTCGCCAGTGCATAGTGTAAGAGGGCTTTGGTAGGAAAGTGCCTCTTAGTGTAAATCATGTGTTCCTTACTCGTTTGTTCATCTCAACGAACCGACTTCCTATCCTTGCGGCTTTTCAATATGTTCTTTGTAATGTAGTAGTTCATTTAACCAAGGGGAGTCGCTTCCTCAATCGGCTTAATATTTAGTATATAAATGGATATTCTTAAGCCCTAGTAAATCACTTGATAGAATTAAAATGATCCTTGGTTCTAATCGTTTGGTCGTTCAACTAACCTAACTGCTGTAACTGCCCATTTGATTGAACCCTGTCAATACTAACGAGGCGCACTTTTACTTTGTTGTTTAGTCCGCCCCTCGTGATGTCTTCATTTATAGCGGGATGTGTTTGACCTCCCTCTCTCTTTTGATTTATAAATTTAGAAGTGTTTCTATTAGTCACTTGCGTGGCCATACCTAAATTATAGATATTATTATGTATTTCTATAACTAATAATGTATCTGAGTAGACATCACGGCGGACAGTTTAACACTAAATATCTTTCTGTAAAATTGCAATATAACCCCTGCCGGGTTAAGGAGTTATTGCGCCTCCCTCTCTCTGTTTGATATACTAATCTGTAAGTGATTCTTTTAGCCACTTGTGTGGCCAGACGATAATTATAGATATTCTTCTATGTATTTCATTAACTATTAAGATGTCTAAGTGAACTTCCCGACGGACAGTTAAGTACTAAGTATCTCTCGGTGATATTGTAATATAACCTCTGTCGGGTTATTGAATTATTGTGCCACTCTTGGTATGAACGACCCTTCTCGTACTGAGACCGTCTTCTCAGACTTAATGTCATAAATCACACCACTCCCTGTCCAGACCACTGCTATCGGTGTGATCAGAGAATTATTATTTATTCGTATTAATTGAGTTTATTACTTTGATACTGTCTCAAGAACCCCGTAATATTTTGTAATATTGAGGAAGCGACTGTTTGACGAGCCTTTTGCCTTTCACGCAAGGACGGGTGTAACCTTATCAAGACCAGATTGTTATTAGAAAAATCCTACCGGTGGTTCCGCTTGAGCTCGAACCCCTGACGGGTTCTTGCGGCGCTACAAAACTTATAAACTGCATAGAAATGTTGCAAAAACATTATAGGTTCATGAAAGAAAATGAAGAGTGGTTAGCACATTTTTAGGAGAATCAACCTAAATTTGGGGTGGTGTACTACGTAATGAGGAAAAGATGCGGGTTTTCTTGCGTTACGTGACTGATCCGGGTTTCCAGGTATGAATGTCAGGGGATTCTGGTGTGGCTCAAAGTAATGTGTCTATGACTACTACAAGTGTAATGGATGCGATTATTGCGATGTCTGAAAATTGATTGTTTCCGGAAGTGTGCGTAATATGCAAATAGCAAAGACAGAGTGGCAAGAACAATATACATTTCCGGGTGCTATCGGAGCACTTGACTATACGCACGTGGCAATAAAGCAACCTAGTACTTTGGAAACGAATACGCTAATAGGAAGAGCTCCTTCGTGGCTAAGCGGTTAGCGTAGATGCTTTTGGCATGAGAGACCCGCGTTCGATTCCCGGCGGGAGCTCATGTGGTTCGGATTCCACGTTAATCAGTGGGTCCCGTCTCATATAGCCTCGCTACTGAAAAGGATGTTAAACTCAAAATCAATTCAACTCAATGTTGATATGAAGGGTGTATACATGAGAATATATTTTTTTTTTATGCCAAGGCGAAAGGGGGCATGTATGGTGGGAAAAACACAATCAGATGAATGTGCTTTATGATGTGACTGGCTGGACTTTAAAAAAAAAAATGAAACAAAGGGGCTAAGTGTCCGATTTCGGTCTTAAAGCCAAACAATCTACAAAGACCCTGGACAACATGTGACATGCGCTTGTCGTGTTAATCTTGATATTGCTGGATTCGAACTTTCTTGTTTCCAGTTTTTTATTTATTTATTTTATTTTATTTTATTTTATTTTTTTTTATTCTCGCTCGAATATTAAAGATTCTCTTTTGGATTTGTGTCTCAGTCGTAGATATATTTGAAAAAAAAATGAAATGAAATCTTTGAGTTTTACGTCCCACGGTTATGCCGGCTAGGCTAAAGGAGACGGTGAAGATGAGAAATGAATGAAATGGTGGAATGAAGAAAGTGGGAGGAAACGGGAGAACCCCGAGAAAACCCACGCACACGGTGTTTGTCCACCACAAAGTTCACTTGGCGGGGGCTGGGATCGAACCCGGAACCCCAAGCACCAGAGGTAGATATATTTGATATTTCGTTGCATTTCACTGTAATTGCCTTCAAAGCTTCGGCCCTTCGTTTACTTTCTGGTAACTGTGACTTTGAAAGTATCATTGGAAACTCTTTTATAATATCCACAAATGCACTTTGATTGAAATTGTCGTTGCTACTTGTCCCTTCCATGGCGTTTAGGATACTACGCCATAGATTACCCACAACAAATTAACCTCCCAACAGATGGGAGAAATGAGTAACCACTTCTTTTATTTTTGATAACGACTCAGTGCTACGTGCAGAGGAAGCGCGAGTAAACGTTCATAAAACTGGAGCAGACTAGACCTGAGTAGTGGCTTGTTTTATTGATACGAAATTGAGGGAGGAGATTACTCTAGGTATAGTTACTCCGATTCTTGAGCAGGACTTCTCAGGAGTACTTACTTATTTTTATTGATATCACCCCATATATAGGCCTATATTAAAATGAGTTGAATTCCGGTAACATTTTGGTGGGGTAACTAAACATGGTGAAATTCGTGCTCCGTGGCGTACTGATAGTGACAAACAAAAGAATTTTGCATTTAAGTACTGTCTAGGGAGGCCAACTTTACTTTGAACAGATGGATTTTATGTCAATTAGTGCCGGATTTAGATTTGATGGGCCCCTAAGCTATTGAAGGTAATGGGGCCCTTTATACTGTATGTCTGGCTTTCATTTTCAGCGACAAAATGTCGCCCTTTTTGAGTTTGAATATATGCTATATGGTAATTTATGGGCCTAACAGATACCTAAATACGTTTACACATAAAATATGTATTTTCTTAACTCTTACATATTGATCATCTTACAACATTTGCAATATATTGCAAAGTTGTTTAGAAACACAACACACACACTCATAATCTAGTCTCTGGAAGCTTGCTATAACATGAAATAATAGGAAGTGTCAATATATTACGCAAACTACTAATAATTATATATAGCATTATTAATATGAAATTATGTTGTAACCTGCACACAACGCAATTGTACTTAATAGAATGCATTTATATATCAATATCACCATAGTAGCCTACACTGTTCATTGGGACAGCAGATCTATGTACCCTGTTACACTGACTTAGTTGGTGTAAAAGGCGATATTTTTAGTAATATGTCATATTCATATAAAATATCAATAAGAAAAATATTTAATGATACTAATTATATTAATACATCTGCCCAATACTCATTCAACTCTATAAGTTTATTATGATTTGTTATATATATTGTGTATACAAACAATGAACAAACATTATCTACATTAAAATAGTTTTCTTCCTGCCTTTGTCAAAGCAAAGTCATTGATAATATCATCAAATGATAAACTGCGAATCTTACCACTTTCTATGCACATGAAACTGAGGTTACATAATTTATCCTGAGACGACGTTATTCTAAACTCATTCTTTACCCTCTTTAGCTGAGAAAAAAATCTTCTCCAGGGCAATTTGAAATCATCGTACAAAGGAACACTCTCAGAATTGATCCAACATTAGGGAATACTGATTGAACATGGTCATCAAATATTACTTGATACAGATCCTGATGTCAGAGTCTCATGATAATGGCTTTGTAATGGCTTTGATTAGGCCTAACATATTGATGAAAATGTTTGAGTTCTCCGACAAGGTTTGAGTTCTCCGAAAATGTTTGAGTTCTCCATATCTTCAGGATATGTTTGGTTTAAAGCATTGACTCCTTCAGGAATTTTTTCTGTAGAATCTAGTTTTGTTAGGAATGAAAACTTCTTTGCAGCATCATTGTATACTAATGTCATTTGTGTCAGATTAGATTCTAATGCATCTATCACAGATACAAATGCTTCGAATCTGAACTTCTCTCTTGACTCCTCTCTTGACTTGAAGTCCTCTAAAGCATCATCTTCACCTATATGCCTTCTTCTAGATCATCTTCTGCCATTCTAGTAGTCTTCTTTCTTACAGTGAAACAGACAATTTACTACATACATCGAAACTAATTTTGTTGTGATTAACTAACTTTCTAAAATTCATGCAGCAAATAACTACAAACATACAATTTTAGCATACATTCAAACTCCTCCATTTTATTCAAAAGGTTTCTAGTTTAATTTCTTCTTTCATAGTTCTCTGTGGTATCAATATAAAGCTGAGGCAATGCAGAAATTATTTCGTCAAGTATTGCACTTGTAGGCCTTAAATGAGTTTCCCAGCTAGTCTTTGACAAAGACTTTGGAACTTTTGAATCACCTTTAACGAATGACATCAGCACTGCCCATCTATGTGCAGATGATGCAATCCTATATGTCTTGAATAATTCCCCCTCCCCCCCCAAAAGTTTATTGCATCCAAGTAACAGTTAACTGCTGCTCTACCAACAAGATTTTAAGGAATGGCTGATGCACATTGAATATACTTAACATACTTATTAATCTTCAATATTATTTCTTTCACATCCTTGTATTTGCCTGAGATGTTAGCAGCATTATCATATGACTGGCCTCGACACTTACTGAAATCAATTTTACATTCATTTGTGGGGTAATTATGCACAATCTTAGCTATACTTTCTCCTGAGTGGCTACCCGCAATAATAGTAAGCTGATCAACTAGGGATAGCTCAGGAGTGGAATCTACAGATAAACTGAAGTATTCTGCACTTTTTAAATCATCAAAAATGAATTCTCTTATTTTCAACGCCAGCATTTAGATAAATTCACAATATATTGTTTTAGAAGGATAAGGTGTGACACCCGATCCTTTATGTTCAAATTTGTTTGTATAGTTTGCTAGAAAAGGATCAAATTTTGCAATAAGTTCAAGAAGTCGAAGATAAACCAAATAGTGGGAAAAACCAAATAGTTTCCCATCTCCTCTGAAAGGGAAACCACACTTTAATAGAGTAATTATAACAACTCGTTCAAGAACTTGTTTCCAGTACTATCATTCATTATGTATCTGTTTCGCTAGTTTGCAGTCAGTAGTTGAGCTACGTTTCCTAGTAGGATATGCTACTAAAGCTGTTCTATGGTCTTTAGAGTTTTATGACTGAATTAAATAGGTATTACACCAATAAGAAAATCCATCTGCTGATAACAGTGTGAAGGAATCAGAAAATAGTTTGCACACAAACCAATATACACGACCTGTTTCTGATGGATATATCATAGCCCGTTTGGTAACAGTAGAGTTCTATCAGCATACAAGTACAAGGTATCGTAACACTTGTACTGTGAAGTCTTATTAAAGTAGCTAAATGTATTGGCTGGAGAAAAGGGTCCTCATTACAAGCTATGCAATAGGGACCTCATTACAAGCGAGCCTGAAAAACAGGGGCCCCATTATAAGTGAGGCTGAGTAACAGAGGCCCCATTACATGCTTCATAAGTGCCTAGTGCATAACAATACAAAACACCGTTGTTTTGCGTTTTATCTTATTATTTTTTCTTCTTATTTGGAAATTACATTACAGCCAGTTTTTCTTTACACTTTTGGGTCTCCCAAGAGAATGGGGCCCTAAGCTATAGTTTGTTTAGCTTATACGTAAATCCGGCACTGATGTCAATTACAGCCAGATTTGGAGTACGTATTGTATTCGCATTCTGAACTGCTACCTGCAGTAGTATAGTGCTACTGATTGCAGACGTCAGATCGGAGCTCTATCCATTTACAAACTAAAAACTAAAATGTGTTAAAAGTAATTCATTCCAGATTGGTTTGTAGATCACATTAGCTTGCTTTTGTTGTGTTTACAATTACTACCGCAGTGTAGAGTGAAGAGTAAATTTTCTCAAATTCTTACATGCTAAAGCAACTGGCAGCACAAACAAAATTAGACTTCGTCTGTACAGAAGATATTTCGGTTCTAGAATGTTTGGTTTGTAGTATTGCACCGTGTCGAGAAGAATGATTAAAGACCCTAGTACAAACAGCGGATACAACTTTGATATTGCGTTCAACATCGACCAAATGACACTGATATTTTGGTAGAATAATTTATTGATTACGCAGTGGAATATCATCGTTTATGTCATCAAGTAAAGGTGGAGGGAAGATGAGAGTACTCTCCCAGTCTATTAGTTCCATGTAGGGAGTAACATTGAGATTGATTTTTAGCTTTTTTTTTAAATCAAAGCACACTGCTGGGAGCCTTCTTTCTTACTTGAAGAATGTACCGACATGAAAATGTTCTTATGCTTTCCTGTTCATCGGCAACACCAGCGAGCAACTGGTTTTCAGGATGGCAGAAACAGGGGTTATTTAAGAGGACGGGGAAGATTATGATCTGGTCCTTGGGAGGAAGTCTTTGATACAGTGATACCATGAAGTAATAAGTCTTTGCATCATCTTGACAATGGATGGAATATAAAACCATATAGAAGCATAGACGTTTAGTACAAATCGTACCAAACGTTTCACTTCCTCTGATGCAGATTCCTCTGAAATGTACAATAGAAGTAGTCGGTTAGCTTTCGTTAACCATTGTGCATGGCTTAAGGCAGCTGGCTGTGCAGTTTTTGAGTACTGCAGAATACTAGGATCTGAATTTTGCACCCCTTGCTGAATTAATATGCATATCCTTAGTAAATACAGCTGATCAGATCTTAGATATTTCGTTAATGGCTCGGGAACATCAATTACAGAGCCTGAAATAGGTTTGAAAGATAGTAATGGGGTTGGTCTGAGAATCAAATAACAGCAGTTTGGTAACAAGTGCTTCATGTGTGGCTGGACCAGTTGTTCTTTCATCAAGCACACAAATTATCATACCAAAGCATCCGTGTCTTACGGTTGGTGTTGAACGCAATGTCAAAGATGTATCCGCTGTTTGTACTAGGGTCTTTAATCATTCTTCTCGACACGGTGCAATACTACAAACCAAACATTCTAAAACTGAAATATCTTCTGTACAGACGAAGTCTAATTTTGTATGAGAGCTTGTGCTGTCAGCTGCTTTACATGTAAGAATTTGAGAATATTTACTCTTCACTCTACACTGCGGTAGTAATTGAAAACACAACAAAAGTAAGCTAATATTGTGATCTACAAACCAATCTGGAATGAATTACTTTTAACACATTTTAGGATAGTTTATAAATGGATGGAGCTCCGATCTGACGTTGTCTGCAATCAGTAGCACTATAATACTGCAGGTAGCAGTTCAGAATGTGTATACAATACGTACTCCAAATCTGGCTCTAATTGACGTAAAATCCATCTGTTCAAAGTAAAGTTGGCCCCAATAGACAGTACTTAAATGCAAAAAATCTTTTGTTTCCCACTGTTAGTACGACACAGAGCACCAATTTCATCATGTTTCGTTACCCCACCAAAATATGCTACCTGAATTCAACCCATCCTAATATATATATATAAACGGAAATACTACAAATTCTGCACCCTCCTGGAGGAATAATCCTCCAGACGCCCATGCTTAGACGGACCAAAAGTAGTCCCTTACGAATACCATCCCTAGCTCCTCTTAGTGGAGCATTTCTAACTCAAGATTACCTTGGTATTTTCTCAATTGAGTCAATGGTTGGAAAAAGCATGCGTATCTTTTCTATAATCTCTGTATAATATTTGTTGACATTTTTTAATACTAAACGGAGGAGACCAGTTTGTACTCTAGATT
Source organism: Thermobia domestica (assembly GCF_964235325.1). Taxonomy (NCBI): domain Eukaryota; kingdom Metazoa; phylum Arthropoda; class Insecta; order Zygentoma; family Lepismatidae; genus Thermobia; species Thermobia domestica. The sequence goes on from NC_137468.1 coordinate 94,264,098, forward strand.
GCAAACAAAATTTGAAAGATATTTATCCCAAAACATGGTTTCCGCGTATGCGTTGTTTTATCTAGTAATTTTCCATTTATCCTATTAATATGAAATAAAGACCCAAGAACGAAACCATGTGGCACCCCATATCATAATTTAGTTACGTTTGAATACACAACAGCAATACACTTCACACTTTTTTGCTCCTGATATATTTGGAGATTATCAAACCCTCCTTGTTAAAACAATTTCACCGCGTCTCCTCTTTGTTGCGAGCGGGTGAATCATTTTAATAATGCTCAGAATCAACAATACCTAATTTTTCTATAGTATTGTCATTAATGCTTTCACTCTCGTTCTCACTCTCACCCAATTCTAAATCAGAAAGATCAGAAAACAAATTCGCAGTGGAAAGCGAACCGGTCAATTTAAAACCTGCCACGCCGGTATCTTTGCTTCATTGCTATTTTCAATTTCTGAGTAGTCTTGAGCCTTTCCTTATCAAGTTATTTCCGAGGAATATCCAAAACACTTCCAAGGCGAAAAGCTTTCTTTTTCCACGCTTCTCTGACGACTTGGTGGCTCCTTATCGAACCGTTCACGAAACTTATCCATACCTGCGGCGTATTTTCGTTTTTATGCTTCCGTTCATGGACTCCACACACTTGCAACTAAGCGCTCCTCTAAAGTGAAGTAACTGGTACCTGTCATTCTCGTTCACAAACACGGAAAGATGATGTAATGAATTGGTCAACGCACATTTTATTCTCCTTCCTCCGCAGGTAATCATGTGGCAGTTATGCGGTAATTCACGTGAAGAGCACTGTTGCCATATCAGCGACTAGCATGGGAGATTCTTACGTATCTTAACATCTTGCATTGTTACACGCGTTGGCGAAGGGTACTATGAGGCTCTGAGGCCGGGCCTACCCTGTTTTTCACCGTATATTTTCCTTATCTTTGGTTTCTTATAAAATAGTCAATACTTCAACACATCGTTTTTTCGGTAACAAAATACTGTAGTAGGTTGGAAACACTCGGAGTCCCTTCCGTCTGAGCCTCACTAGCTCGCTTGATAGGTTTACAGGCTGTGCTGCTCTGAGAGCGAAGCTATTATCGCTGGGGATTGCACGCATTGTTGGGTAGGTGCGAAGGCTTAGCTCTGAGAGTTTAGTTTTAGCGTTGATGGCGTCTTTCAATGCTAATATATTATAAAATGAATTCCTAAACACAGAGTAAGAAGTTTATGTGTAGAATTATGTACTACTAGTAATAGCTTGTATAATGTAGGTATATACTCTCAAAAGTTATACAGAGTAGCTTTTTTCTTTACATGGGACCTGCTCCATAATGGCATGTAGAATATAAGTCTAATACATAAAACATGCGTATAAATTTACCAAACGCTACCGTAAGGATAAAATAATAATATTTGTGTGAAATTTTAGTTGAATTTTCCATTTCATAGAATCAGTGAGGTATTATCGATTTTGTTTCGGGAGGCTTTGCTTGTTCCGGGAGAGGCTTTGCTAACTTTATTTCTGGAAACGTGAAAATTCTGTAATATATATGAAACCATAAAAAGTTTCGATAAAATTTCGGTGAGTGCTTAAGGCCAGAAGTCATCCCCTTAAATATGAAATTTACATATGTATAGAATACAGTATTAAATATCTTGTGTCGATTGCAATGAAGTTCCTTCTGAGCATTAATATTTCTAGAGAAGTCATTATCACATGATGCATTAATTAATGCAGTATTGTACTTACTTTAAAGTGAGAGATGCAAGTAACAAACACCTATCCAAGAAATTTGACAGTTAACTGTAAGAATGTACTTTTATCTCTTTCCAGTTTCAATTATGCAGGAAATGAAATCAGCAACTACGAAACTCCCCTCATCCTCCCTGTAAATCCCAGACAGAAGAAAAATGAACTGCACTTCAAAATACTTGTAGTGGAGCTAAATGGGAATATTCCATTAATACATATTAGGTATTTTCCTCATGTAAGTATTTGTTGAATAATAATAATAATAATAATAATAATATACTACTTACCTTCTACTTTTGCTTATATAGGCCTATTATTTTTTTCTTGTTAAATTAAACCACAAAAACAAAAACAAAAACACTACTATGTATGCATACACATAAATTCAACTCTGAACAGTGTTAGAAATACAACTAAGAATGCTCTTTGAAATAAATGATTTTTTTTTGTTTAACTCAATAAGGAAAATAAAATTCTGACTTTAATTTTAAACATCTTATGGTACATTAAATGCTATTAGTGTTATTAGTTTGTCGGGCCTACCCTACTTGTAGGAATTACGCTTCGCCACTGGTTACACGCATTTAGTTCGGGCGTATAGGGGCTTTCTGGCCACCCTGTATATCTATATATATCTAAATGGATCGATGGATGTTATATAAATGGATCGAAACGTTGATTAGCAGAAACATAGTAGACCTGGAGCTGAAAGTCGCAGACAATAGATTTTATTGCCCTCTTAATTGCTTTATTACCTAACGACTTTCGATGCCAATATGGCCGTGTCGGCCTTGGAGAGGCCGCCCCGTCCTTGGGGGAGGTTTCTGGGGGAAGTGGTTTTATTAGTTGTGCAATAGAGGTTGTTTGGAAAAGTGGAATGACCTTCTTTCTTGTTGAAACACGCTCCTATACGATTCTTGAATCGAAATTTTAAAAATTATAATCAAATTAGAATTAAAACTACGATTTAGATAATTAGAGCATTGGTATACGTCATTGAACGCAATCCCTAGCTTCAAACGCGATCCAACACGATTTTGGATTGAGGATACGGCTTTGAACGCTGTTCCTAGCTTTAAACATGAACCTATACGTTTTTTGAATCGAAATTATAATTAAATTAGAATTAAAACTATGATTTAGATAATTAGAACTTCAGTATATGGCTTAAAACGCGGTCCCTAGCTCCCACAAGGTTTTTCCCCATTAATTTAATTATGATCTGACTTGTAAAGCTCGTAACTAATTGAACACTCTTATTTGAACTAGAAAATTATGAATAATGAATATGATTACACCCTTTAAGCTCCAATGTTTAGCAATGATTTTTAATGGTGCTTTGTTTTACGGAGTAAAGTATTAAGATGGGAGAAAAAAGGAAGGAAAGGAAGAAATATTTATTTATTTTCATTTATTTTTTTGTTGCGAACTGCACTTCTTTCGTTTAGCTTGCGTGGTTCTTAAATGATAGACTTAACATTGCCATTTTTCAGCGTTGCTCAGTACAAAATTTGCAGATACGCAAGGTCCTGTGTTCTCTCCAACATCCATTGCATGACTGAGCGTTGGGAGATTGACGTTCAGTTTCACACACCCTATGCAAACAACCTTGCGATATGATTGGCCAGGAAAGACCAGTTTGTCCCGCCTCCAATGTTTAATCATTCCCTCTAGTTTGAGTGTGCGGGAGAACCCACCCTTCCCCCGCCTCTCTTTGGCTCCATCTTGTGTGAACAGGTTTCTACCCTCTCCCCACCTCACGACAACTGACATACATTTCTTGTCCCCACCCTTCCCCGCCTCTCTTTGGCTTCAGCTTGTGTGAACAGGTTTCTACCCTCTCCCCACCTCGCGACAACTGACATACATTTCTAGTCACAAAGGATGTTTACTTCAAACCACTTTGGTGGTTGGTTCTGGAAACAACAACCTTCCCCCGCCCATTCAGACAAACAAACAAGTTGATGGTGCCAGACTGGCCTTGGACTCAATGTTGATAGCCTCATATTGAGTACTGCAAAACAACACACAAAAAACCTGTAGAACGGTTTCTGTGTATTGCCACATAAAATAATTGTGCTGTTCTTTTCGGCAAAATACAAGTTATTGAAACAGATGTTGAAAATGATAGCTATGTAGTTTACTGAATAAAGCCGGAATTTTAAAATCTAGGAACATTGTCGCCTGAACCCAGCTAACGAATTTTATTGCTTGGTAAACAACTATTTGCCGTGAAAAATACGACAATTTGGCGTCTTTGAGGTACGAATTCAGACATGCTGGCGATGTTTTTCAAACTTTAGGCATTGTGTGAAAATTCCCTGGTATTACCTCTATAGAAAAAGAAAGAAAGAAATATTTTCTTCGATTCGGAAAGATACCGACAAAGGAAATACCCCAATTCTTTTCTGCTTCTTTGCAGAGTGATGCAATGCTGTATTACAAGACAAATTCATTTACTTTATTTTTTCCTCCTCTATTCCATTCCCCTTATGTTAATGAATAAATAAAAAATATATTATATAAGTGCAGTACACATTTCCTGTATTGACAATCTTGCTTGCGAAGGCTTTTGCGTTATTTCTTTAGTGTTTTTTCTGGATATTTTTTCTGTGCCTTGTTCAAAGAAGAAGATATCATATTCATGTAAGTTTTATATTATTATAATTGATTAGATATATTTGCATAAGTATCGAATGGTGGGACTCCCCCTAGAAAATTAACACATATTGTTTTTCTTATGAAAATAATTAACATAGTGTAGAAACGAACTAAGAGTTTGCCAATATCCCCTTTCATGTTTGCCAAAACCGGGGGAACCATGCATGGGGACATAGTGCCCCAAACCTGGGGGAACCGCGTCTGACTTATATCCCCTTTCATGTTTGCCAAAACCGGGGGGGAACCATACATGGGGCATAGTGCCCCGAACCTGAGGGAACCGCGTCTGACTTATATCACCTTCCGTGTTTACCGAAAATCGGGGGATCCATACATGGGGGCATAACGCCCAATGGGTTTACCAACACCGGAAAAGCTAGCTTCCTGAACGGTCACCACGAAGGAACGAAATATTTGCTTTTTAAAAAGAGATTAGTTGACGGTGTTAGCGCCTTATGAATTGTTTTACGAATAATTAAACTGTTGTTTGAATACTATGTTTGAGTTTTTATTCCGTTTCGGTTGCGTTTTTGGACAAGTTGATCACAGGAAAGAGTGAAGAATGGAACTAGCATTATTATTATTATAGTTAAGAATATGTGGGGGAATTTTACACGAAAAATATCTTGGCAGTGTTATTCTTTTTAGAGAAAAATGCGTGGTGACATCCCTTAAGAATCGCCAATGACGGATAGACTTATAGTTTACTGCAGAATTTTTTTGGCGTTTTAGAAATGCGTGGTGACATCCCTTAAGAGCCGTCAATGAGATACTTTATAGTTTTAGAAATGCGTGGTGACATCCCTTAAGAGCCGTCAATGAGATACTTTATAGTTTTAGAAATGTGTGGTGACGTCCCTTAAGAACCGTCAATGAGATACTTTATAGTTTAATACATAATAGTTGGTATTTTAGAAATGTTTGGTAATGTGCCTTAAGACCCGCCACTGATGGACTTTACGGCAAAAATCAAGTGTGCAATTTCTTTGAATCTTTATAACTGAAATTGTGATTAAACAGAATTGCGTACTGTCCAATATTTTTTGATGGTAGATTTTATATAAATACATTGTGTCTGAATGATTTGTCGTGAATCTGTATTCATATTGGGAAGTCTTTTCGGAAAATAAGCAATTTACACATAAAGAACACTTTTAGAACACATACTTATTCAATATTTACTACAGATAATGTTCAAAATATATTGTTTAGTGTAAAATAATTAAGTTCAACAGAAAGATAGACATTTGTTTTGCTTGTATCCCTAATATTTAGAAAATCAGTCAGTATTAAGTGCACAGATGTATTCACAAAGTGTTCAGAACCGAGAAAAAGTGTTTTAATGTGTTTTCATACTGAAAAAATGTACTTATAGTGGATGCAATTTTCCAAGATACATGCGAATATTGCAATTTTTACGTAAATGTGTAAACTTTTCTTTCCCACAATTAGACTCGAAAGAAAAGAACTACGTTCATTGATTCATTTTGGATCATAGCTGTGGACTTCTCCCTTTGAATTCGTGTTAGAATAGCTTGTTCATCACGAAACGTAGTAAATACTCAAACGGTTCTTTTTCCAAGACATGACAAATGAAAGAATGTTATTAAGTGAGAGAAATTTAAGGTAGATGTTCTTTATTTCTGAATAAGTCTTGGGAATATGAACTTGCGTATTTTTAACATGTGTTGCAGTATTCAGAATCTTAATCATATGGTAGTCACATGCTTTTTGTACATACTAACTCTATATTAAGCAAGGTAATGAGTGAGAAAAATAAATATTGGCTTTGTAAAAAATGAAATGAAATACGAAATATCTTGTTAGGGATGCAGAAAGAGAATCCAATGCAGTGTGAACGCAGTCTTTTGCGTAGAGAAGAGGGACTATACCCGGACTGAATTTCCCCTCACAACTTTTCCAAATAGTGAACGTGCTCTTTTTGCGTAGGGAAGAGGGGCACTATACCCGAACTGAATTCTCCCTCACAACTTTTCAATTACTGAATGCACTCTTTTGCGTGGGGAAGAGGGGCACTATACCCGGACTGAATTCCCCCTCACAACTTTTCAATTACTGAATGCACTCTTTTGCGTGGGGAAAAGGGGCACTATCCCCGGACTGAATTCCCCCTCACAACTTTTCAATTACTGAATGCACTCTTTTGCGTTGGGGAAAAGGGGGACTATACCGGTGTTTAAGAGTAATGCCTCCCATTACTGAACGTTTCTTGTTTTATATATGGATTTCGAAGTGAGAGAGATGGTTTTACCCGTCTTTTTGGCAGTAGGATTTCAATGTAAACGTATGCAGCAATACTAGTAGAGAGGTCCCTCACTGAAAGACTGGGCTTCATACCCCAGAAATGATGTGGTACCGCACCACTTAAGTAAATATTTGCTCTGTCACTGAAAGTTTGGGTTTATATTCCTTATTTAACCCAATAGTTTTACTTATACGCGTTTGATCTTCAATACTTTTATAGAATATTAAGACCAACAGAATATACAAGCATATGTATTTGAATGAAGTGAATATGTGCTATGGTTTATTACACATTGAAAACATATATATACTATACTCACCTGAGAAATATACGGAACTCTGTCACACACGCGTCAGCAGTGCTCAACTTTCAACGCACAACTAATCTTTAATTATGACTTTTGCCGCTAGATGTCACTAGTAGTAGTGGTTGTGCAATACATAATAGGACATGATATAACTTGCATTTGGCGTGTGGGGGTATCATTTCCTTTCACGGCAGCGTACGTGTAAGATCAAGGACAAGCTTTAGCGCATCTTAATTAATTAACGATATAGTTTTAATAGTATTAAATAAAGTATAAAGAAATTGATTCAAGCCTATTGTATTCCAGACATTGAAGCTTTGCCGAACCTTGAGTGGTGGTAGCAGCACAAATGGAACACCCAGATATATTGTTGTTCAGCCTTACAGCGCCGCAGAGTCAACATTTTTTCTTCTTTTTCTGGTTTTGTGAACGAACAACTAAGGCTTGAAAGGTGTGTATTTCTTCACTTATTGTTTTTTTAAAAAAAGAAAGAAATTATACATATTTGAGCTGTATTTAACCAATATTAATGAACAGAGAGAGACTTATTGTGTCTGGATATTTTAAAAGAATAGATTACTGATTTTTTTTCATAAATTAAACAAATTGCTTTCTATTTACATATCATTATTTGACTATAGATTGAGAATAAGTGTGCTTTTTATTTACATATTATTAAAATATAACTATAGGTTGAAAGTAATTGAATGTGCTCTCTTTCTCTTTTATATTCAAGTGATATATTAACGTCAACTTGATAACTCAAAATAGTTTTTTCTTTGTTTTATTTCTTTCAGATGGATTTCTTCTGCCCGTCCGAAGAATTGAATATGGTTGATGAAATTTATCTCCAGGAATTGGTGCGCGGTTTCAACGACTACCCGAGGGTCTTCAGTACCTGGAAAGCCATCATGGAATTGAACAGGCTGGGATATCAGGGGTCGGGGAGATGCGACGCACTCCTACGCGCCCTTCGTGCCTTCGAAGGTAATGATACATTACTTCTCCAGCACTGCGTAAGCAGTGCTGATATAATAGATTTATTTTTGTATGGATTTTTCCGTACATGTGATACTTACGAATCGGCACAGTCAAAACTCTTTTATTTATTATCATGTGGGGAAGGTCAGGTGGATAGAATAAAAGATACAGAGTTATCGGACTTTCTTGATTTTGGCACGCGGTTTGTTTCGGAACCGTGCTTAATCCCATCCGAAAATAATGCCATAGTCATGCCCCCTCAAGAAAATCATAACTTGAGTCCTAATAATCTATATCAATTAACAAATGAAGATTTAGCTTTCTTAGATGAAGTAAATGGGATTGGCACTCAAAATTCCGATGAAATACCAGCTGAAGAAATGAGGAGTTTGGTTCAAAACGAGGACAATGCTGTGGTTATACCCACGCAACAAGTCCAGGGAGAAAATCCTGTATATAATCCACCTGAATACTGTGTACAGGATAATCATGACTATGGGGACCAAATGTTTGTTACTCCTCAGCCTGACCCGTCATATGCCAATGTTCCAGCAATGGCTGGTCATGGCAACATAAACAACAATAGTACAACTGGTACTACTAGTAGTCCTAATAGTGGTAGTACAGGTGGTAGTGGTAGTGATAATAATAATGGTGGGG